>NW_005369869.1:0-1142 GCF_000412655.1 Myotis brandtii | reverse complement strand
AGAAGGCTGTGTGTAGATTAAAAAGGACTCCAGAGACAAAATATAATTTTGAAAGGCAGCTCAATTCCCAGAAGGGGGCATGCAGAAGGCAGAACATCATTAATGTTTCTATCTCTCTTTCTCCCTCTCCCTCCTAGAAATCAATATGTATATGTATATGTATGTATATATATATATATAGATATATTTCTGTCCAATTTTTGAACAGATATGTCTTTAGACTATGTGCTTCCTATTTATATTTGGACTTTCTTATTTAGATTTATTTAGGATTTCTGATAAAAATTCAATTGGAAAATGTAATAAAAACCATACATTATCTTGCAACTATATGAGGGTGACATCTCCAAGGTAAAAGCAGTTGGTGTTAATTACATAGAGCATATTCCACAATTTATTTGAAATGGTAGACAGATCCCAAAGCCTCAGAAGCTTTTTTCAGGGACAACAGATTATTTCTCTTCCAGAAAAAAAAGTACATTGATTGGAGAACTTCCTATTTCGATAATAATAAAAATATGAAATACTAAGAAACTGTATTAGTAAAGTGATTGAAGGAATGGTCTCTGTGGCCAAATAGTCTGGCATCAAATCCTGCCAGGTCTGCCAGCTGGGCAACCTTGCACCTCCTTTACCTTATTTTCCTTGGTTCTATGTTTGGAATCATGATAATACCTCCCTCAGGGGGTTTTAGGAAAAGCTGTTTAACCTTTTAGTATCTTAGTTTCCTCATCTTTAAAATAGTGATAAAACCTCTAAGAATGTTTGGTTGCTGTTAAGAATAAATTTTTATATATGCACTAGAGGCCTGGTGCAAAGATTCATGCACTTGGGGTGGGGTTGGGTGGGGAGGGGCTTAGACCAGCCTGCGCACTTCGCAGTCCGGGACCACTCAGGGGAAGTCCACCTGCAGGATGGATCGGGCCTAAGGCACCAGTCAGACATCCCTCTCACAGTCCAAGGCTCTCACAGTCCAGGATCCGTAGCCCCTTACCTCCTGCCTGCAGTGGAAGCAGGAGAGACTTCTGCTACCGCTGCTGCGATCACCAGCTGTGAGCCAGGCTTCTTCCTGAGTGGCGCTCCCTCTGAGAGAGCGAACGGACCCCCAGGGGGCTGCTCCTGCATTGAGCATCTGCCCCCTG
>NW_005369868.1:2416-2622 GCF_000412655.1 Myotis brandtii | reverse complement strand
TCTGTACCCTAACCCATATAATGTATTGACCTGATGAAGAATTATTGAAAACAATTGTTCGTCACTCCTGTGCTTCTATGTTTCAATGGGAATATTCTGTAAATTACGAGCTAGCAAAGACCCTCTGGTTGTGAAAGAGCTAAATCGTTATTTGTGCTTCAAAACCAGGCTTGCCGAGACGAAGTTAATAAAAAAATTTCTACGTC
>NW_005369868.1:0-2040 GCF_000412655.1 Myotis brandtii | reverse complement strand
AAATGTTATCATTGGGGCCTAAGTTTTGTTGTCCACGTCGCAGAAACGACCAACTAGACGTCGAGGTTCAATTTGAAAATTTTTATAATCAGACTAGTCAGTTGACTCCGACCTCTCCTGTTTCATTAGAGCAATTTAAATCTGATCTTGTGAATTGTTGTTATCAGTATCATCAATCTAAACCTGTCCGGAATAAGTTAGTTACAACTAAACACATGGAGGCTCTGAAGACGTTACGGAGCAGAGATGATGTATACATCACTCGTCCAGACAAAGGTGCAGGAATCGTCCTTATGAACAAGGAGGATTACATTGATCGAATGACTGAAATACTTTCAGACAATAGCAAATTCAAAACCCAACTTCATGATAAAGATAAAACTAATCTTGCGGAAAAACAACTGACAGACAAGCTGAAAACACTGGTAGAGCAAGGCCGGCTCACAGCTACCCAATTTGAACGCCTCAAGCCAACTGGATGTATGATCTCTCGTTTGTATGGCTTGCCGAAAGTTCATAAGCCAAACCATCCACTCAGGCCTATATTGGATATGTCATCATCTCCTTTTCATTCCACGGCCAAATGGCTGGCGGAACTTTTAGAACCGATCAGGAACAATCTTTGTCCATATAGCCTGAAGGACACGTTTGAGTTCGTCAATGATGTGGAACATGAAAACGTTGAAAATCAATTTATGTGCTCACTCGACGTCACCTCTCTGTTTACCAACGTACCGTTAGTTGAAACGATAAATTACATATGTGAGTATGTCACGAATCATGTAGATAATTTCGCCCTACCGACTCATGATCTTAAAGAGCTACTTCTGCGATGTACATATAATATTCAGTTCAAATTCAACGGCCAATTCTACTGGCAAATCGATGGTGTCGCCATGGGATCACCACTCGGTCCAATCCTAGCTGACATATTCATGGGAAAACTTGAAATAGAAGCTCTCAACGACAGTATCAAAAGTACATCTTTCTACCGACGTTATGTAGATGACATTTTCACAATATTAAAGTCTGATGCAGAACTAATTAGTTTGGTTGATAAATTCAATCAGGCACATCCGAGTATCAGCTTCACATCAGAAGCAGAAATAGATGGTATCATGAATTTTCTTGATGTAAGCCTGAAACGTCAATCGGATGGTAAACTACAACGTCGCGTGTACCGGAAACCAACATGGTCCGGTCAATATATCAATTTTAATAGCTTCGTCCCTCTTAAACAAAAGAGGAATTTGGTTAAATGCCTTAGTTACAGGGCGATGAAAATATGCTCAGCCGAAACCTTGAACGATGAACTGGCCCATATAAGTAACGTACTAAGACAGAACGGTTTCCCTGAGAAATTCATTCAGAAAAACTTGGCCCAACCAAGGCTGACCACTCCAGTGACCACCGTTCAACGCAAACCGATCTATCTCCAGCTACCCTTCAGGGGTGACCACGCAGCAGATAGAGTCAACCGGCAGCTATACCGGTCGCTGAGACGAACTTTTCCAGCAGCTACTCTTCGAAGCTGGTTCACGTCTTCTCCTTTGATCAATCTGAACCTGAAAGACAAAACACTTGTCCACGACCACTCCATGATTGTGTACTCTTTTGTTTGCTGCTGTGCAGCAGAGTATGTCGGCCGTACGACCCGCTGTTTGTCCAAAAGGATCAGAGAACATCATCCAGCTTGGTTGGGAACGGGTTCCATCAAGTCGATCAACAGTGCAATAGTTGGACACTTGGTAGATACAAACCACCAAGTAAATCCAGAGCAAGCATTCCGCGTGATCTACAGAGTCCCGCACAATCACTCAAAACAGGCTAGACAACGAATACTGGCTACTGCGGAATCGATCGCCATTCGACTTCGTGCGCCAATTCTGTGTTCTCAGAAATTGTTCACACAAGCTTTACGGCTTCCCTGGCCGAAAGTCACATCACATGTTGCCGAACCACAACCCCACCAACCCTCTAGCAATCATGTGACATAACAGTCGCTGACCCCTCCTCCCGGTGTGCAATTCAGCCATCCGG
>NW_005369867.1:2190-2573 GCF_000412655.1 Myotis brandtii | reverse complement strand
TCGGGACCCCCTGACAGAGCGCCTGCTCGCTCCCTCCTCTGAGTCTGCTTCCCGGGCCCCCAGCTGCGACCCACAGCGGGAGCAGGGACAGGCTGGTGATGGGTGGGGATGGCTCCCAGTCGGGCAGGGAGCTGGAGGGCTGTTTGGGGCCGGGGGAAGAGAAGAGGGGAGCTGCCCTGAGTTGAACTGGGTCCCCCCAAAGATGCCGAGTCCCGACCCCAGGCCCGCGGACGCGACCTCATTGGAAATGGGCCTCTGTAGGCGATCAGGTTAAGGCGGTCATCAGGGGGCCCTGCTCCCAGATGCCCGGGCCCTTCCCCAGGGGAACGGGGCGCAACTCACACAGGGAGGGGGGCGCCCTGAGGAGGAAGCAGAGGCAGGTG
>NW_005369867.1:0-1045 GCF_000412655.1 Myotis brandtii | reverse complement strand
CTTCCCGCCCCTTCCTGCCCCTTTCTGCCCCTTCCTTCCCCTTCCTTCCCCTTCCCTGCCCTTTCCTGCCCCTTCCAGCCCCTTCCCTGCCCCTTCCTGCCCCTTGGAGATGCTGATGCACAGCTCCCTCCCTCACAACACAAGGCAGGAGCCCCTGTGCCCCCCCTCAGCCCCACCCCACCCCTCACAGTCTGGGCCTCAGCACCCACTGGGCAGGCTTGCGTGATGCCCGCCCTCCTGGCACAGGCAGCCTGGTGGGGGGGCTCAGCACCCTCAGGGCAGCCTAGCCTCAGCCACGGGGTTCAGGGGCTGGGGGACCAGGTCCTGCTCCTGTGCTCAGGGGACATTGGAGGAGGCTCTATGCTCCCAGGCGCGTGCAGATGGGGTCAAGGCCCAGTTCTCGCTCTCCCTTCTCTCCTGCTCCCCTCACTCCCTGGGATCACCTTCCAAATGACCACCTGCCAGGGTCCTGGAGTCAAGCCCTGCTTCTGGGTGCCATCGTGCTAAGCCAGCACTGAGCACCTGGACTGTACGTCTATCCATTGATTTACTTGTTCCTTCCTCCCTCCCTCCCTTCCTTCCTCCCTCCTCCCTTCCTTCCTTCCTCCTTCTCTCATTAAGACAGTGCTAAAGGTCTTCCATAAATTAACTGGGCCGGGCTGCCTCCCATCGCCATAGCAACGGGCTCTTTTCCCAATGGCTCCCAACTGCCCCAGTAAGTGAAGCTGTGACGCAAGCCTGGGTGGCTCTTGCCAGCTCCAGGTCGCCCTTTACTGGCCTAAACATACCTTTCCGTGGGGAGGACAGTCACGGCAGAGCCACGGCGCTCTGTCGTGTCACCGCCTCACAGTGGAGCCGGAGGGCAACGAGGGGGCGGCGGCTCCCGCACCTGTGCCGATGGAAATGGGCTTCCTTGAGAATTCTTCGCCGGGGGAAACAGATTCAATCTGCATTTGCTTCTAATTGTTATAAAGTAAGCGCTGCAATGGAGACACGATCTAATACAGGAGAGGAGGGTAGACGAGGCCTAAGAACGGTCTGCGGG
>NW_005369866.1:0-699 GCF_000412655.1 Myotis brandtii | reverse complement strand
ATTTAATAGGTTTCTGCCAAAATGGTTTTAAACCTCATTGATTTCAGGTGAATAAATGATTTGGGCCATATTCTTTTCTTGTTGTTGTTAATCCTCATCTGAGGATACCTTTCTATTGACTTATAGAAGAGTGGAAGGGAGAGGAAGAGAGAGAGGGAAAGAGAGAGAGACTTCGATGTGAGAGTAACACATAAATTGGTTCCTTCCCACAGGAGCCCAGACAGGGGCCGAGAATCAAACCTGCAACCCAGATAGGTGCCCTTGATTGGGAATTGAACCTGTGACCCCTTTGTGTGCAGGCCAACTCTCCAATCATCAAGCAACACTGGCCAGGGCAATATTCTTTAGGTAGAATATTAAGATTTTGCGTTTGCTTTTGTGGATGGTGCTCTGAAGTTCTGATTTCTTACACGACAAACAATTCATGAAGAAAGGTTCATTAATCAGTCAAGTACTGTCAGCTGTATGACTTGCTTTTTTATTAGTAATGTTATCCCTTGATTTTGTCTAGCCAGAAAAGTGCTGATTCTTCCAAACCATTGATAGTGGTATGAATTTATACAGTATAGGTATGTATGTGCGCACACACACACACACACACACACACACACACACACAATAAGAAGATGGATTGAGTGCAAAGACAAAACCTAACATTCCTTCATTCCTTGGAGGACATGGATCAAAGATAAGTTATGG
>NW_005369865.1:0-590 GCF_000412655.1 Myotis brandtii | reverse complement strand
GAGGCAACTGCCTCTCTGGAGTCCTGGGACACATTCCTTGCCAATGGGTGGTTTTCCATCTTTGAGCCTATCACTGATGAAGATTTATCGAAATATGGCTGGATCTGACTCTCATCCCTGGGAACACAGCACCTCCCCGCCAAGCAGCAATCTGGGCTGGCCCTGTCCACAGTCAGGATGCTTTATCTCCTAGGAATGACCCATTTCTTAAGCTGTCATTCTACTACTATGACAAGCAGGGATCCCAGTAGCTAGCCAAATGGACCTCCCCATTGGTACAGCTGCCCTAGAATGCTGTGGTACCTCTTTGGCATTCTCAGCCCACTCCTAGATGCCATGGACACAGCTGGTTTTGATATCACTTTCAGGATCCCTCCCCTGCCATGGTGTGCCTTGATAAGGAGAACATTCTGAGATGCTCTAAACTAAATTACAGCAGGAGATAGATAGATAGATAGATAGATAGATAGATAGATAGATAGATAGAAAGATAGATAGATAAATAGATAGAACTGTTAGTCGGTTAATGGCGTGGAGCCAGCTAAGAAAGGAAAGCTCACATTCCTGTGGATGTCTTTGGAAGTTGGTAT
>NW_005369864.1:0-421 GCF_000412655.1 Myotis brandtii | reverse complement strand
CCCCCCCCCCCCCCCCGGGCGTGTGCCCCATGCTGGAACCACTGCCCTGCACAGTCCCTGGTTGGCACTGGGGTTCCCTCTCGGTGTCGTCCCACCCGTGGGTGTGGACAGGGCCTTAAGCCAGCGGTCGCCAACCCTTCGGGCCTCATGGACCACAGCGGTCCGCGGCCCTCTGCGTGGCGACCGCTGGACTAGTGTACAGTGACATGTGCCCACCATCACAGCACCACCCAGAGCGGTTCCAGGGCCCTGGAGCTCCCCGGGCCCCACCTGTTCACCCCCCCACCCCAGTCCCTGGCACCTCCGCCGCAGCAGCTGGAGACCGCACCCCCTCATGAGCTCACCGTTCCTGTGAGTCAGGAGCCCTGCAGGCCGGACCGGGGTTCCCCTCGGGGATAAACTGCGAGGCTCCGATTCCTCC
>NW_005369863.1:0-812 GCF_000412655.1 Myotis brandtii | reverse complement strand
TAAGGAAGGGAATAAATCAGTAAAACCCCTTAACTACATACCAGGTAGTTAATCACTTTAACTACAAACAATCATGCTTAAGCTACATAATCTTTACTTAGGACAATCTCTTTCAGTTACTTCCCCGTAGCTTAACAGAACAATAGAGTAGTGACCTTGGAATGGAGATAACTAGACCTTACCTTTGGAATAGAATGGATAGGATTAAAATCAACTGGTATAAATACAGATGTAACAGGAGAATAAAGAGCTGGCTAGAGCCTGGCTAGGCTGCTGATCAATTGAACGCTGTCTCCGTGTCATTCCTTCTTCGCCGACTCCGTCCACACCTTTGGGAACCTCTGGACATGCTGGGGGGGTTGGACCCCAACATGATTCCTCATTGGTCACCCACACCCACCCACTCCCAGCATCCCTGCTTCCTCATGCCGTGGGATTTTCTTCTGGGATTTGGGTTCTTTCTTTTCATTTTGGAGCAGGCCTTGGGGATCCTGAGAGCATTTGTGAAACCCTCATGGCGGTTGGGGGGGGTGTGTGTGTTTCAAGCCAAGGCCCTGAGTGGCATGGGAGACGGGCCAGCTCATTAGGGGCTGGAGCGGATCGGAAGGGGGCACAGGAAGAGAGACAACAGCTCCTTTCGGCTCTTTTCTCCCCCATGAAGACCACTCGCTGTGCGTGTGCACTGGGGCGAGAGGGACGCCGGAGAGCAAAGGCAGGAGGAGAGGGTCTCACACTCATACAGTCAAGATGGGAGCAGGCGCTCTGGTCCCAGAATCTGTGTAGAGGGCAGTTGATTCTTTTTTTAAAAAAAA
>NW_005369862.1:0-681 GCF_000412655.1 Myotis brandtii | reverse complement strand
TTTAAAAAAAAAAACTATGAACAAATTCCTATGCATATCTTATCTTGAAGTAAAATAACAAAAATGGGAACAAATACAATATTTGTATTTGCATGTGGCCCGCGGGCCGTAGTTTGAGGACACCTGCATAAGAATAGAAAACAGCATATTATAGTAAGAATGCAGATCTGAGAACGATATGTAATATGTAATATGTATTTAGTTTATTAATAAGAAAATGCTTTTCTGATCAGTAGGGAAAGGATAAACTATCCAATATCTATTGCTGGTAAAACTAGCTGTCTGTTTAAAAATAAAATTAACGTGGACTCCTGTTATGGGTCTCTTTGTAAGATATATTGAAGACCTAATCCTTGGTATTTGAGAATGTGACTGTATGGTTAATTTTATGTGTAAACTTGGCTAGGATATGGTGCCCAATTTGCTGGTCAAACACTATTGTAGATGTTGCTCTGAAAATATTTTGTAGATGTGATTAACATTTACAATAAGTTACCTTTAAGTGAAGCAGATGTGAATGGGTCTCATTCAATCAGTTGAAGGCCTAAGAAGCTAAAACAGGTTTTGTGGAGAAGAAGGAATTCTGCTTCAAGACTGTAACATAGAAATCCTAATAACCTGTAAACCTTCAAGTAATCCCTTGAATCAATTCCTTAAAATAAATCTCTTTCTCTATTATAT
>NW_005369861.1:0-1279 GCF_000412655.1 Myotis brandtii | reverse complement strand
TGTTTTAAAATGTATCGCTCTGTGTATTGCTTCTATTTTTATATTTTCTTTTAAAGTTCTATTTTCGCATTTGTGTAATGTATGATTGCCACTTAAAACGCTGCTTTCGCATCTGACCACTAGGGGGAACCCTCATTGCACGAATTGCTGTACAACCAATACAGCAGTGATCTTGACAGAGGGCAGTGACTTAAATTTTACTTTTGGCTCATTTCAATGCAGAATTTGTTCTGCCATTGCTATATTTTTTAACCTCTGACCTGAAAATTTGACATCGCTGCATTCTTTATTTTGAGATGTGAAGCGGCTTCTACTAAGTGTTATTAATATTCAGACACTGTTTCCTGAGAACAGAAATGTGAGCTTAAATAGCTCCTTCCAATTTTGCATCAGATTTCTGTTTTCTTTAGGAAACATACAAACCCTCATGGGTATGCAGCATCAACTATTTCAGTTTCACATAGTTTCTTATATCTATCTTCTATCAGTTTAAAAATATTCAAAGTTTTTATCAGCTAATGAGAACATGTATTATTTAAAATATTCAAGATTTCAATGTAAAAATAAAATGTCAGCCCAATTGCTTTTAAAGTATTGAATTTATTATATTATCAATCACTAGTGAAAAGAAACGATTCTTGTATCTGTTTATCTATTTGCCATTTCAAACAATCTTAATAATTCAGTTTCATTCAAAAATTATATTACATTTACATTCACAAGTGAAAAACAGCTTCTCACAACATTCTAGTATGACTTTTACTTAACAGAATAATAAAATAAGTCAAAATAAAAGCGTATAATATCTAATGAAACTAATTATAACTATGATAATTGATAAACTCTAGAATTTTTATGTAAGACATGCACCATTCAAAGAAAAATGGAGGAAATTTATATGAAATGTATATGAAAATATTGGTTATTCTATTTGCACGAGGGCAATGAGATTAATTGAACTGTTTCTTATTTAAGCAGTTATCAATAAAAAACAGAATCTTTAATAAATTCTCTCTATATAAAAAAAGCCAGAGACTATAACGCCATCACGACCATAACGACCTAAGGACCGGTCATTATAACGCCCACTCCAGCCAGCGAACCAGCCTGATCCGGGCTGGATTGCCCCCAACACATCCATCAGGGTGGCCAGGTTCCGATCAATCCCTGGCAGCAGCGACTGGCAAGAGGGAGGAAGGCAGACTTCTTGGTCCCTCCCCCCAGCCCTCAGGCTCCAATCAATCCATTGGTAGCAGGTGGGGCAGAACTGGGGACTGGC
>NW_005369860.1:0-766 GCF_000412655.1 Myotis brandtii | reverse complement strand
CAAAACTGACTCTCTGACATCCCCCAAGGGATCTCAGCTTGCAACAGGGTGCAGGCCAGGCCGAGGGACCCCATTGGTGCACAATTGGGGCTGGGGAGGGATGTGGGAGGTTGGCCAGTCGTGGAGGGACTGCAGGAGGGCTCCAGGGTATGTCCGGCCTTTCTCTCTCAGTCCCCATTGGCTGGACCCCAGCAGCAAGCTAACCCAAAGGTTGGAGCATCTGCCCCCTGGTGGTCACTATGTGTCAACTGTCTGCCCCCTGGTGGTCAGTGCATGTCATAACAAGTGGTTGAGTAACCTTGCATATCATTAGCTTATTATGCTTTGATTGGTTGAATGGATGACCGAACAACCAGACACTTAGCATATTAGGCTTTTATTATATAGGTTAGTTCCATCATTAGACATAAAAAAACAAAACAAACAAACAAACAAAAAATTCTAGGAGAAAATTAATACTAATTTTATCAAATTAGATTTATAATTTTGGAAGTACTTTAGGGATAAAATATTTGTTAAAGTAGAGAAAGTAGGTTTATTTCTTAACATTTTTCTCAAAGAGTGTTCATAAGAACAGACCATAGTGAAGACCCCTATTATTGAAGAATACTTTAATGATCAAGTTATTCTTCTATGACAGTGTCTACTGTGCTTACTGTGTGCCATTGTCTGTGTGAAATATTATTCTTATCTAAGCCTTACAATTCTCTAATAAGAACTATATATGTAATATGTTTTCTTTATTCATGTGTCTGTGTGAGAGAAA
>NW_005369859.1:33006-33626 GCF_000412655.1 Myotis brandtii | reverse complement strand
ATGCTTCAGAAGAGCGAGATCATTGAACACGCACTTCCCTCATCTCTCTCTTCAGCAGAGAAACTGGGAATTAGATGTGTTGTTATATTATTGCTCTTGTGTGACCTGGGGTTTGAGCAGGTATCATCGGCAGATGTTAGCAACTCTTTGCCCCTATTTGATGTGAGTTTTCTTCCTTGTACCTATCTTGAGCTTTCTTTGAATTCTTCACTGGCTCTTAGAGTACTCCAAAATGTCATTTGGTCAATACTTGCTGTGCACTTACCTGATTGTCAAAACTGAAAACTTGTTTTCTTTCAGCTATACCATCTACAGATAACCAAGCCTTTATGCCAAAGCTCAGAATACAGGATTTATTCCCTGAAATAATACTGGTAAGATATAAAAGGTGTCGCTTTGATAATGTACACTTAATGAAAGTCTTGGAATTTGAGGAAGAGTGTGATGAGAAGGGAGGATATTAATATAAACAGAACTAATCTGGAACAATTATCATAATAAATTTCTTGGTACCTAACCATGTCAGGTGTACTTTGGATTTGGGAAAGCTCCGTTATTAAAGTCAGTTACAATGTCAGATAAGGGTGTTTCTGGACATGAAGGTTGAAAACAACTTTTTA
>NW_005369859.1:25449-25969 GCF_000412655.1 Myotis brandtii | reverse complement strand
GACCACAGTGGAGAGAAAGGGAGCAGGAGACAGAGACAGAACCACAGACAGAAATACATGTAGTGGGAGGAGGGGAACCCTGATCTGGGTGAGGGGTGAGCTGATGGGATGTGGATGGTTAAATTTGATATATTGGCTTGTGGCTCTATATGCTTAATTTAATAACTAAATTGTTTAAACAGATTTGAATGAGAATTACAAATCTCCCATTCATAAGGCTTGCAAGTTGTATAAATATTAGCTTCCATTTGCAACCTGTATTCACACAGAGGGAGAGACTGGTATGTTCCTGAAGGGCCCCTTTTCTTTTTCTGGGAAGGATGGCAAGAAGGAGGTGACCTGGGACAAGAACTGACTGAGCCTGCCCCCACATGATGCTTTATCAAGGAATATTAGACACATCGATCTTTTTTTCTGATTCATGTATTTGCTTTTTCTATCTCTGATATTTAATTCATGTAAATGGTCATTAACTTCTGAAATCACCATTGGTGACATCTCACACTCACCTCTTATAATT
>NW_005369859.1:21704-25395 GCF_000412655.1 Myotis brandtii | reverse complement strand
GATGTTTCTCTCTCATCGATGTTTCTTACTATCTCTCTCCCTTCCTCTCTGTAAAGAATCAATAACATATATTTTTTTAAAAAAAAGAAATAATTACATTAAAAAGAAACAACCCTATTTGTTTTTGGTTTTCAATATATTGTGTGTAGTTAAGATTCTGAGCTCTGCATCCTTTCTACTGTCTATCATACTTTGAGGCATCCATTGGCACTTAGTAACATGAGGTGATTTCAGTGTGCACTTGGTAAGGATGTCAGTGATCTTTTTAAAAAAATATGTATTTTAATTGATTTCAGAGAGAAGAAGGGATAGGGAGGGAGAGATTGAAACCTCAATGATAAGAGAGAATCACTGATTACCTGCTTCCTGCACGCCCCCTACTAGGAATGGATCTGGAAACCCTTGCATGTGCCCTTGACCAGAATTGAACCTGAGACCCTTCACTCTGAAGGCGGACAATCTCGCCTTTGAGTGAAACCTGATAGAGCATAATATCAATGATCTCAACAGTCATAAGTTAGTTCTGTGAGTTGGTTCAATGATCAGCACCTCTTTCCTTCCCTTCATGTGATTTGTTGAATTAGTGTCTGTGAGCCACAAAGGAGCTGTTCCCCTAAGTCCCTCTTGTCCATTCTCTGAAACTATTGAAGGATGGACTGGATTGAACTGGAACTTGGTTCCCTCAGAGCCCATCTGTTCATGGTGAAGTCATGTGATGAACATATTTCAATAGATAACTTTCCCCAAAGGCTTTAGCATGAAGATCTATTCTCCGTAATTTCCTGGGAAAAGAGGAAGAAAATCTGCCTGGGGAACCTGCAGGTGTACAACTTGCCGCTTCACCCCCTCCCGCACCCCAGAGGTCTCAGGGGTGCTGGGTGTGATGTCTGGTACCCAGCGCTACTGAAAACAGCTCTGGGGGAGCCTTGCAGTCCCCAGGAGAGAACTAGTTAAAGATGCCATGTCATGGGCCCCAGTGCAGGCTCTTACAGGGGAGGTAAGGGGTATTGTGTTGCGTTTGGGCGTGGAGCCGAGCAGTACATGCTCTCATTGCTGTAGGAGTTTGTGGAAGTCTTTGGAAGGACAGATACATGAAGATGGAAAAAAAACACCTCACAGTGTGGTCTCCATGTAGGAGCTCATTGTTCCTCACTCTCTCCTGTGACAAAGGACAGGAGGGCGTGGCCTTTTCCTCATTTTCAGGTCCTCCTGACTGTGTGTGTGAGCTGAGCTGATTAAGAGGCTGTGCGATCTCCTTTGAAGGCACATTCTGTGACTCCTCAACATATTGTCACCTGAGGAAACAACCCAGACTCCCGATCAGGACCAGGACCAAATGGCTGCTTCTCAGGTAAAAGAATGGTCCTGTCTCAGAGGCTATGTTTCCTTTTCCTTGAACATCTGTTGATATATTTCTCGTTCCCTTCCCACGCCTGTGTCCCATCTGCCCCTGTTACACTCTGTCCTGTTACCCACAGCTGGATGATTCAGTGCTGCTTCTCCTTCTGCTCCATCATCCCTAAACCCCCTTTCTGTGCCTGCACTCACTCTTCCCACTTCTTCTTTGAACCAGTCTCCCTATCTGAAGTACCTCCCCTTCTTTTGCCCCCACTTCTGTTCACCAGAACCCCTCTTCCACTCAGCTCCCCTTCATCTCTCTAGGGCTCCTTCTTCTCCTCCACATTTCTCTACTTCTGATGTTCCTGTTTTTCCAGGTCATTTTTCTTATTTCTTTCCTTTTTTCTTATGATAGTCAATGTCAGCAGTTTCTATATTTCTCTTTTCTTTTGTATTTTCTTTTTTCCCCTCTCTTCAAAATGTATTTTTATTGGTTTCAGAATGGAAAGGAGAGGGAGAGAAAGACGGAGACATCAATAAGGAGAGAGAATCATTGATTAGCTGCCTCCTGCACCCCCCACTGGGGATTGAGTCTGAAATCTGGAGTGTGCCCTGACCAGGAATGGATCCCTGCCCTCCTGGTTCCGAGGTCAGCCCTCTACCTTTCAGCCACACTGGCCGGGCTATAATTCCCTCCTTTGCCTCAGAGCCTTCTCTGCATTCATTTTATGCAGCTTCCCCAGGTCAGGAATTATTCCCACCTTTAATTAATGACTTTCAACTACTCAGAACATTCCTTTTGTGACAGATCCACCTGGGAAGGCAGCCATGTCTAACATCCCTATTTGGATGGGGTCAACAGGCTGGGGTATCAGTGAAGAAGGCAAATGCAGGTTTTAGATTCCAGTGGCTGCAGTGTCAGTTCTAGATTATGGGTAAGAAGATGCACATTTTACTGCTCAGGAAGTTCTGAAAGGAAGAGTAAATGGAAGAGACTTGCTCACTAGATTACTACGAAAGACTTGGTATTTAAAAGTACTATTAGCTTATAAAACATGAGAGTTACATGTGGATTGACACTTGCAAAAATTAATCTGTATTTGTGATCATTTTACCATAACTTTTCCTTTTCTTTTTTTGAATCATATATGAGCGTTTATTCCAGTAATGCTGTCAGTATGGGAGAGCAGCAGATCACCACAGAAATCTGCTCCGCATCCCACCGGAAGCCAGTTGTTTATATAGTAAAAGTATAAAGGAAAAGTAGGCAAAAGGGCAGTTTACAGATATGCAAAGGAACTAGGGGTCTTCAAAGGGCTTAGTGATATGCAAGGGTTGGGATTACATGGGGAAATAGCCAAAAGGAGTGCCAGATGGGCAGTTAACAGGTAAGCAGGCTGGAGGTCTGCAAAAAGGGCTGGGGATTTTCAAAGGGCTGGAAATTCTGGTTTTGGTAACAAATCTTTGTGAATCTTTCCATGATAATAGGCAGCTCTGAATGGGGAGCAAGGGCTGCATCTCCAGGTCAGCTCCAGCCAGGGTGTAGAATGTACCTTCATTAGCTTCCACACTCCCAAAGCTTCAAGGGCCCTTCCTTTATCTCTATAACTTGTTTCCTAATGAAACGGGAAATTTGGTTTGGAAATGTGTGGTGTTCTCCTGGGCAGGATGTTTCCCTGGCTATTGTCCGGTGGAGTCAAAGAATGAAACTAGGGTCAAAAGGTGGAAATTTATTGAGAAACAAGCACAGACTCCCACGTGGGGAGGGATAAAGAGTCCCCCATAATTATTTCTTTATTGATGTATTTTTGGCAGTAATGTCAGCAGTGGTGACCTGACATTCCGAGTGTGTGCCTCAGTCACCTGATGCCCATTGTCTTAGTCCACCTGATATTCAGGTGGCACAGGTGCTTCCCTCACTATACTGTTAATAGTCTCTCTTTCTCAGTAACAAGGGTGTAGAAGGGATTTAATGAAAGTTGTGCAAAGACCATCACTTCACATATGAAAATGTCCCTCTTCTTAGTTTGTGTTTGCTTTGGGAAATTAAGGAGTTACTTTTATTTCCTACTAGACGCCCGGTGCACGAAAGTCGTGCACGCGTAGTGTCCCTTGGCCTGGCAGGTGATCAGGGCTAATCGGGGCCTTCCTTACTGTGCTGCAGGCTGCCGGCTGGGGCCTTCTTTCCTCCCGTGCCGCCCCATTCAGCCCACATAGTGAGCAGTTGAACTCTCGGTCGGTCAAACTCCTATTCAGTTGAACTTCTGAGGGGGAAGTTTGCATATCAGACTTTTATTATATAGGACTAAAGGCCTGGTGCATGAAAATCGTGCACCAGGAGGTGGTGTCCCTC
>NW_005369859.1:9902-21595 GCF_000412655.1 Myotis brandtii | reverse complement strand
ACCTGCCTGCCTGCCTGATTGCCCCTAACTGCCTCTGCCTGCCGGCCTGATCGTCCCCCAATTGCCCTCCCCTGCCGGCCTGATCGCCCCCTAACTACTTGTTCATCCACGCCGGCCTGATCCCCCCCTAACTGTTTGCTCCCCCACGCCGGCCTGATCTCGCCCCTAACTGCTTGCTTCCCGCCATCCTGATGGCCCCTAAGTCCTTGCTCCCCTGCCAGCCTGATTGCCCCTAACCACCTTTGCCTCGGCTCCCGCCACCATGGCTTTGTCTGGAAGGAATTTCGATGTCCGGAAAATGCCCGGTCGATCCTGTCTAATTAGCATATTACCCTTTTATTAGTATAGACTAGGGCCCAGTGCAGGAATTCATGCACCTTGAAAGGAACTATGGGCTGTGAGGATGCAGTGGGCACAGAGGTGAGTCTTGGCCCACCCACCGTGCCCCCACTTGGCCACTCCCACCACTGCCCTCAGTCCCCTGTCTGCCAGGAGCCCCATTCCTGCTGCTGCCACTCCCATGCACTGATGCTGCCGGCCCCCTCACACCTGCTGCCAGTGCAGAGCAACTGGGGCCAACGTCAACAGCGGTGGGAGCAGGGCTGTTGCCATCAGTGGGTGCAAGGGCAGCTGCTGCCCCAATTGCCCTTCAGGAGCAGGGGTAGGTGGAGAAGCCCTCAGGGGCGATAGGGGCTGGGTGGGACCACAGTATACAGGAGCAAAGGATTTTCAATAACCACCAGAGAATTAACCCGATGACAGTGACCAGCGCCCTGCCTTGGTCTGGCTCACCCGTTCACCTGCTCCACCATCCCACCGTGGCCAATTCCCACCAGGTTCTGCGCACGCCCCCTGGTGGTCAGCACCCATCATAGTGAGCGGTTGTTTGGTTGTTCCGCAGTTTGGTCTATTTATATATTAGCCTTTTATTGTATAGGATAGTCCATTGGCTTTATCATGGGAGCTTTAACCAATCAGGTCTTGATTATTTAAAATTTCATTATATTCTACACAAACGTCACAGACATACCCTACATTATCAACTTGTATTTTCTAGAAAGTATACAAGAATGGTATTCTTAGTGTATGTTAAATTCATTACATTTCTACAATATAGCTCTCCACTAGTGATACCTAAAATTTTGAAAAATGTACTAGTAAGAAAAATTAGTTCCCCCAGTGTGGTGTGGATCAGTGGTGGAGGGTTTGATTCCTGGTCCAGGGCAAGTAGTTCCTGGGTACCTTTGGTAGGCAACCAATCCATCTGTCTCTTTCACATTGACCTCTCTTTCTCTCTCTCTCTCTCTTTCTCTTCCCATCTCCCCCTCCCTCTCCTAGCCCCTCTCTTTTCTTTTCATGCCTCTACCTCCCTGCCTTCCACTTTCAAAAAGTCAATGGGAAAAATCTTCCCAGGTGAGGATTTACAACCACAAAAGTGAAACAATAGGTCTCACTTGTTTTGTATCGTTATGTTTCTCTCCTTATTGTGTTTTTAAAACACAAAGGGGATCATACACAAATGGATTCATGAGATTTACAGAATCACTAACCATCTTTTTTTAAAATATATTTTTATTGATTTCAGAGAGGAAGGGAGAGAGAGAGAGAGGGATAGAAACATCAATGATGAGAGAAAACCATTGATCGGCTGCCTCCTGTATGCCCCCCACAGGGGAACAAGCCCGCAACCTGGGCATGTGCCCTGACCGGAATTGAACCTGGGACCCTTCAGTCCCCAGGCCAACACTCCATTCACTAAGCCAAACCAGCTAGGGCCACTAAACCATCTTGATTTCATAGTTGTAAAATGTGTGACTCTGATCCGAAACTGTTAACATTATTTCAGCTATTTTTTCTTTTATTTTTTCAACTATATTTTTATTGATTTCAAAGAGGAAAGGTGAGGTAGAGAGAGCTAGCAACATCAGTGATGAGAGAGAAATCATTGATAGGCTGCCTCCTGCACACCCCACATGGGATTGCGCCCGCAAATTGGTTGTGTGTCCAGACTAGATATCAAACCAGTGACCTATTGGTGCATGGGCCATCGCTCACCACTGAGCAACACCGGCTGGTCTGGACAGAATCATCTTTTTTTTTTTTAAATATATTTTATTGATTTTTCACAGAGAGGAAGGGAGAGAGATAGAGTTAGAAACATCGATGAGAGAGAAACATCAATCAGCTGCCTCCTGCACATCTCCTACTGGGGATGTGCCCGCAACCCAGGTACATGCCCTTGACCGGAATCGAACCTGGGACCTTTCAGTCCGCAGGCCGACGCTCTATCCACTGAGCCAAACCGGTTTTGGCAGGATAGAATCATCTTGTTCTAAGATTACTCATAGTAAATTTTCAAAGAGGATTGTGGTTCCTATGTATCCTATTCCATGAGAACTGTAAGTTCCATTAATAACTTGAAAGTTCTGTATGAATTTTTTCCTCTGTTGTCTTCTGTGTATTCAGAAGAGTGGCACATGCACTGGAAACATTAACATCACAAGTAAAAAGTGAGCTTGTTATACATGTGGAAACACAGGCCCCATCTCAGAACAAGGATCAGAATCTGTATTTTTACAGAATTTCATTTCCTTGTGGTCTGTTTTACACTTGAGAAGAAGTCCATATATTTCCAACCCAGCCTGCCATTTCCAGCTGAAAACCATACACACTGACCCCGAACGATGCAAATGCAGCACCCAAGAGATCCATATACCTGTGTCCATGCCTTAATTTTAAAGTTTATTTTCCTGAAAAATAAAATCTGTACCATGGGTTTGTGGACATGTGACATCCTCATTTGTCAGTGTTTGAAATCACATCAGAGAATGTTACTGGGGCAAAGTGATCTATCTTATTGGGCTTGATCTTTTTGGGCACATTATGAACTCTTCTAGTGGCCTCTTGGTAAATGTGTCTTTTCTTTCAGGGACCATTGACCTTCTGGGATGTGGCCATACATTTTTCTCCCAAGGAGTGGGAATGCCTGGACCCTGCTAAGCGGAAATTGTACATGGATGTGATGTTGGAGAACTACAGCAACCTAGCCTCTGTGGGTGAGGGTGACTTCCTTCTTGAATTCCTACTCCACCTGCAGGGCTTTTTTCCTTTTTTATTTTAACATTTCTAGGGGGCATCTGCTTTCTATGGTAGATTCTTCCTCTCATGGAACAAATTATGGGTTCTTCGGTGTAGAAAAGAAAAGCCTTTTAATGTTTGTGAATTAGGAAGTCAGTGTTTGCACACTTTTCATGTTGTCTACAATAATTGACTTACTGATTTCAGGACAAAGGGAGAGGGAGAGAGAGATAGAAACATCAGTTATCAGAGTGAATCATTGATCATCCGTCACACACCGTCCTTGGGATTGAGCGCGCAACCCGGGATTGTTTCCTGATCAGGAATCAAACCATGACTTCCTGGTTCATAGGTGAACGCTCAACTGCTGAGCCATGCCAGCTGGGCCATATTGACTTTTAGAAATATACGTTCTCTGCCTGTTGTTGACGATGCCTTATTTATTGTTTTTTCTTTATCTTTCAGTTGATACATTGGAGTTTTTATTTGAATACAATGGATTGAAATACAAACTTGGTTACGTATTTGCTTTTCAAAAATATGAGTTGTATAAAATTAATGTAGTATTTTTATTCCATAACGTGGAAGTTATTTTTGCAGCTATTGTGTCATTTCTGGAATAAACATATAGTGAGTCACGTCTTGAAGGAGATGAGTTGAGATATAAATTTTGTGTCCTTATATGTCAAGTCAAATGAAGTCTTTTATTTTAAATGGTAGAGCATCATTATAAAAATAGTCCTTTTTTTCCAGTCCAATATCTTCACTATTGTAAATAGTGCTGCAGTGGATATATGGGTGGGTATATCTTTTTGAATTCATGTTCTCTGTATAAATTGCCAGAAATGGAATCACTGTGTTAACTGGTACTTGTTTGTAAATATTGGAAAATCCTCTATCATGTTTTGATAGTGGCTACACCAGTGTGTTTATAATCTTGCAGACAGAGCATCAATGTTATCATTTCTCCACTTCATTGGTAATACTTGTCATTTTTTGATTTATGGATGATTGGCATCCTGTTAGGTGTTTGGTAGTATTTCATGTTGGTGTCCATTTGCATTTCTCTGATGTTGGATGAGTTGAGCATCATTTAATATGTCTATTGCACATCTTTATGTCCTGTTTCAGAAATGTCTATTCAGGTCCTCTGCCCAGTTTCCTTTTTTTTTTAAATGAAGAAAACGTTTATTTTCATTATAAGAATTACACAGACCATATACCGTACATACCAATGGAAGTTTAAAAAAAGTACATTATGCATCTTCTGCAAATTCACAATACAAAAGATACTGCCTTTAAATATCCTATATAATAAAGTAAAGTGCTAATATGCTAATTAGACCAGACAGCGGAATGTCCTGCCTGAATAACCAGTGGGCTGGGGGTGGGGCCGCGAGGCAGCCAGTGCTGGGAGAACCGAGGCAGCTGGGCCTGGGAAGGCCTACCCTTGCACAAATTTCGTGCATTGGGCCTCTACTGTACTATAAAAAAAAAACAAGAAAAAATAATATAAAAATAATTGGTATCATTACAGAAGACTCTGGAACCCTCTGGCAGCTTCTGAAAACCATAGGGTAACCCATCTTGTGGAGATTCTGATTTTGGCGGGGGGTGGTGATCTGTAACTGCATTTTGATGCAAGGAGCTCAGAACATCAATAGAAGAAAACAGGGTGGCCTAGGTGGTAATAAAAACCTCTATTAAAGAAGAGTACAGCTGTGTGATGGGGGAACAGCTCTACCCATTTTTCAATCATATTGTTTGTCTTCTTGGTGTTAAGTTGTGTGAGTTCCATGTATATTTTCGATCTTTAGCTTTTGAGGATGTATAAATGCTGGGGTTTTTTGTTGTTGTTGTTGCTATTTTGTGGGTTTTTTTGGTATGCCAAACTTATTCTTTTATAGTATCACTTTTTTATTTTTTAGCTCTTTGTTATGCCTAGGAAGATATAGTCTAACCAGTATTTTTAAGAGTGATGGTAAAGTTCATTTACTATGCTTTCTTCCAGTGTTTTCTTGGTTTCAAGTCTTATATTTTAGTTGTTGATCCATGCTGAGTTCATTTTGGTTCGTGGCCTATGAACGAGGTCTTATTCAGTATGTGCCCTTTAATGGGAGTCACATCTGCAACCCTTAAGTGCACAGGATGATGCTCTGACCCTGCGCCACACTGGCCAGAGCCTACCATTCTCCTTTATTTACCTCTGTCTTAATGTGAAGATTAATCTTTCTGATAATACCAATTTTGAAATATTTTTTTAAATCTGGAAGCATGATGCCTTTAAGGTCATACTGTCTCTCCCATGTTTGTTTTGGTTCCCTGGTGCCCTGTGTCATTTCATATCAATTTCAGGATGAGATATGCTAATTTTGTGAAAAGTGTCATTGAGACGTGGATAGTGATGGCTCTGAATGTTTGTCAACCTTGAGTACTTGTGAAAGCTATACTGTTAGCATTCCAATTTAAGGTAATTGCATGTTTAGTTCATTTATTGAGTTCGTATGTAATGACAGCCAGCACTACTTTATACAGTAGATGCTTGGGTTACGTCGGAGATCCGTTTCTACGGCATGATGTAACGCAATTTTCGCCATAAGTCGGAACCCACCTACATAAGAACCTCCGTCACTCACATGCAGCACATACACAGCAGTAATGAAGTGAAATAGTAAAAAAATTTTAAAAGAAAGATAATTCCTGACCATTACTTGTGGTAAATAAATAATAAAAAACAGCCCTAGCTGGTTTCCTCAGTGGATAGAGCATCGGTGTGTGGACTGAAGGGTGCCTGCTTCGATTCCAGCCAAGGGCACATACCTGGGTTGCAGGCTCAATCCCCAGTAGGGGGCATGCTGGAGGCAGACGATCAATGATTCTCTGTCATCATTGATGTTTCTATCTCTCTCTCTCCCTCTCCCTTCCTCTCTAAAATCAATAAAGAAATATATTAAGCCGAAACCGGTTTGGCTCAGTGGATGGAGCGTCGGCCTGCGGACTGAGAGGTCCCAGGTTTGATTCCAGTCAGGGGCATGTACCTGGGTTGCGGGCGCATCCCCAATGGGGGGTGTGCAGGAGGCAGCTGATCGATGTTTCTCTCTCATCGATGTTTCTGACTCTCTATCTCTCTCCCTTCCTCTCTGTAAAAAAATCAATAAAATATATTTTAAAAAAAAGAAATATATTAAAAATAATAATAATAAACATAAAGCACATGTACATACATCGAAATGACAGAAGTTTTTTTTTTTTTATAAACTACTGGCCCGATGCACAAAATTTGTGCACATTAAAAGGGAATTAATTAAAGGAAATATTGTAATTTGCCCTTTTTCTATAATAGAAATGTCAGAGATGAAAGAAAATTAATAAAATGTATGTGAAAATCATCCCCCTGTCAGAGTCTGGGGCGCGCCACAGGAGCCAGAGTCAAGTCCCCGCCCACCCTCATGTGCCCCCAAATCAAGCAAGACCCAGACCCGGTCAGCCCCACCTGCAGCAAGCCCTGCCACATGGGGGTTGCTGCCACAGGGCCCCCGTCAAGCCCTGACAGGCCGGGGGCTCAGCCTGAGTTCCCCCAGCCTGGGGCCAGGGCAGGGGGCACACTTTGAGGTCCCCTGTCAAGCCCCACCTGGTGGGGCACGCGGCCTGAGGTGCCCACCCTGGTGCCAGGGCAGTGGGCACAGCCTGAGGTCTGCTGTCAAGTCCCGCTGGGCAGGGGGCACAGCCTGAAGTCCCTGGCCTGGGGTGGGGTATGTGTTTTGAGGTCCCCTGTGAAGCCCCGCCAGGCGGGGCACTGCCTTAGGTCCCCCGCCCCAGCCTGGCACCACACCATGGGGTTTCCTGGATGGTCCATTTGTTAGTGTCTTAGGAGTTCCTTAAAATCTCTTCACATTTCCACATGTATGTTGGCTTCTCTGAATCAAAATTTTAATGAATTAAATTTTAATGATGTATGTACAAATTCTTTGATTATTTAATTTTTATTTTTTAAATGTATCTTTATTGATTTCAGAGAGGAAAGGACAGGGAGAGTGAGATAGAAAGATCAATGAAGAGAGAGAAGCTGCCTCCTGTACATTCAGGGTTTGAGCCTTTAACCCATGCCTGTGCCTTACGTGGAAGCAACCTGTGATCTCCTGGTTCATAGGTGGAAGCTCAACCACTGAACCACCACTGCCGGGCAAATTATTTGATGTTTTGAGTTGGTTGTGTCTTTCATTCATGGTTCTACTGTATTTTTTTATTTCAATGAGAGATAACTCTTTTTTTTAAAAAATATATTTTTTGTTGATTTGAGAGAGGAAGGGAGAGAGAAATAAAAACATCTATGGTAAGAGAGAATCACTGATTGGTTGCCTCCTGCATGCCGCCTACTGGGGATTGAGCCCACAGCCCGGGCATATGCCCTTGACCGGAAATGAACCCGGGGCCCTTCAGTCCGCAGACCGCTGCTCTATCCACTGACCCAAACCGTTTAGGACTCTTTTTTCCCCCCAGATATATTATTATTGATTTCAGAGAGGAAGGGAGAGGAAGAGAGAGACAGAAACATCAATGATGAGAGAGAATGATTGATTGGTTGTCTCCATGCCGCCCCCTACTGGGGATCTAGCCCACAACCCAGGCATGTGCCCTTGACCAGAATTGAGCCTGGGGTCCTTCATTCTGCAGGCCGACACACTATCCACTGAATCAAACCACCTATGGCTCTACTGTATTTTTTTTTTTAATTTATTGATTTCAGAGAGGAAGATAGAGGGAGAGACAGATAGAAACATCAATGATGAGAGAAAATCATTGATCGGCTGCCTCCGGCACGCCCCCTACTGGGGATAGATCCCGCAAACTGGGCATGTGCCCTTGGCCAGAATCGAACCTGGGACCCTTTAGTTCGTAGGCTCTATCCACTGAGCCAAACTGACTAAGGCTCTACTGTATTTTTTAATTCTGATATTATGTTTTTCAATTTCCCCTTTTGGTGTGGTGTTTATAAAGTACTTTCTCATTGTATTTTTATTTTGGTTATATAATATTTTGCTGATATTATATAATTATCTCTTTTTTTTTCTTCTTTTTGTCTTTAAGATATTAATTTTCCATTCTTTTTGAGGTAATTAATATATTTCCATTAATGTGGTGCCAATTTGATTATATTTATTTTGTTCCCCTGATGGTACACTTTTTCTGTTTCTATCCATAACTTAATATCTTTTATTGAGATTCCGGAATTGTAAGCAAACAGGCTTTTGAACATGTTTTCTGTAGGAGGAAACAAATAATGACCATCTGTGGAACAAGTCCTACTTTTGGTCAACATTGTTTTCAGTATCTATATTCTTGGTTCGGTTGTCTGTTTAATTTCTCAGTTGAAATGTTCTCTGTTTCTTTCTCAAACCCACAGTATCTTTTCAGGCTTCATATACATCTTCAGTACCCCAGTCTTTGTGGTGCTCGAACACTTTCTCATTGTTTCTTTGTAGCAGCCACTACAGTGCACTCACCGAGTACCACTGTTCTGTTCGTATTCTGTCATGCACAACAGACACATGTTCTTCAAGATGCCTCAAAACAGGGAGATCAGCCCTGACTGGTTTGGCTCAGTGGCTGAAGAGTCGGCCTGAGGACTGAAGGGTCTTGGGTTTGATTCCAGTCATGGGCACATGCCCGTGTTGTGAGTTTGGTCCCCAGTGGGGGGCGTGAAGAAGGCAGCCGATTGATGTTTCTCTCTCATCATTGACGTTTCTATCTTTCTCCCTCTTCCTTCCTCTCTGAAACCAATAAAAATATATTAAAAAACAAACAAACAGGGAGATCATTGAACATGTACTTTCCTCATCTCTCTCTCCCTCTCTCCAGTGGACAAAATGGGAGGTGGGAGTGTTTTTATAATATTGCCATAGTGTGACAGGGCATTTGAGCAGATATCATTGGCAAATGTAAGCAACTCTTTCTCCCTCTTTGATGTGAGTTTTCCTCATTTTACCTATCTTGAGCTTTGAACATGTTTTCAATTCTTCACTGGGTCTTGGAATACTCAAAAATAACATTTGGACTATAGTTGCTGGTCACTTCAAAATGCACTCACCTGATTGTGCAAACTGAAAATTTGTTTTCTTTCAGCTATGTCATCTGAAGATGACCAGGCCCTTATGCCAAAGTTCGGAATACAAGATTTATTCACTGAAATAATACTGGTAAGATATAAAAGGTATCACTTTGATAATGTACACTCAATGCAAGCCTTGTAATGAGAAGAAGAGTGTGATGAGAACAGAGGATCTTAATATAAACAGAACTAATCTGGAACAGTTATCATAATAAGCTTATTGTTACCTAAAGAGGTCAGGTGTATTATTATTCATTTGGGAAACCTCTCACTTTAAAGTCAGTTACATTGGCAGATTAGTGTATTTCTGCAGGTGAATGTTGAAAACAACTTTTTACTGTTATGCATTCTTAGAAAAGAAATCTGGATAAACTAGGAATTTGCATAGTCTGTAGTGCACATACTTGGAATTGTTTAAAATGTACTGTGGGATTAAACTTACATGCAATCATTTCTAAAATGTAGAGAGTTATAATGTGATAATAGAGGAATATGCAAATTAGCCACCACGCCATAACGTCATGGCTGATCTACAAACAGCAGAGAGCTATAGGAGGGCAGGGCAGCAAGCTAAAAGTGTTGGAGAGCCACAGGAGGGTGGGGCAGTGAGCTGTGGGTGGGGAGAGGTACAGGAGGGCAGGTCAGTGAACTACAAGTGGCGGAGAGCTACAGGAGAGTGGGGCAGTGAGATACCAGCAGCAGTGGGTGGGGTGGCCTGCTGAGGCAAGCTGCTGCAAGCTACTCCATGCACGGATTCATGTGCAGGGCTACTAACATACCTATAAAATTAAAGTGTTCTCAATTGAGCAATACTAGTATTATTATAACATTTAAATATATTTTTATTGAATTCAGAGGGGAAAGGAGAGGGAGAGAGATGGAAACTTCAATGATGAGGGAGAATCATTGATTGGATGTCTCCTACATGCTCCCCACTGGGGATCGAGCCAGCAACCTGAGTATGTGCCCTTGACTGGAATGAAATCCAGGTCCATTCAGTCCACATGCCAATGCTCTGTCCACTGAGCCAAACCAGCTAGTGCTTTTATTATTATTTTTATTCAAAATACATTGTATTGAATTTAGAGAGGCAGGGATATGAAGAGAAAGAGGCAAACATTAGTGATGAGAGAGAATCATTGACTGGCTGCCTCCTGCATTCCTCACACTGGAGACCGATCCCAAACCTGGGCTTGTGCCCTCATGAGGAATGGAACCAACCTTCTTGTTCGATCTTTGAAGCTCCACCATGGAGCCATGCTGGCTGGGCAATTTGGCAATCTTTTAAACAAGGATTCATTTTTTTTTTTTGACAATTAATGTTTTGTAGTTATTTTTTGTGTATAATTTTAATAAGGAAAGCTTTTACTATACAACCATCTTGGTTTAATGAGTATCACAGAATGGTTCTTATGGAATAAGTGTACATGTTTAATGAAATTATAACTGTCACTAAAGTTTTTCTATATCCCATTATCACCAGAGTACATATAATGGAAAGAACAGTTATCAATGGATTAAACATTGCAAAAACTTTGAGCAAGAGTCATATCTTAACCATTGGAGAAGCAGGCTTGCAGAGGACAATTATAAAAGTGGAAAAGTCTTTGACCAAATTTCCAATCACAGTACAGGTCAGGTTATTCCAATTGTGGAGAAGACACAAAAAGGAAGTCAGTGTGTCCAGATTTTTCAGCAGTCTTCAAATTACAATGAACAAGATAATATTCATACTGGGGAAGAGTCTTACAAATGGAATCCTTGTGCTAGAATCTCTAGTCAGATATTCAATACAAATAAAATGAAAAAAGTCCATAGTGGAAAAAAATCTTATACATGTAAAGATTCTGGTAAAAGATTGAATTGGCCTTCAGGTTGTATGCTAAATCAAAAAATTCATACTGGAGAGAAGCCTTACAAATGTAAAGCATGTGGCAAAGCCTTTAAATGTCATTCTTCTCTTATTGTTCATAAGGAAAGAATTCATACTATAGCAAAATTTTATACACTCAAGGAAAAGGGAACAGGCTTTAGTCAATCCTCAAGACATACTCAACATTATAGAAATCATAGGGAAGAAATGACTTATAAATGTTCAGAATGTGGGAAAACCTTTAGACGACTGTCAACACTTTGTATTCATCAGAGAATTCACACTGGAGAGAAACTTGACAAATGTAGAGAACTTGGCAAAGCCTTTAGGTGTTCCTCCTCCCTTAAACTACATCAGGGAGTTCATACTGGAGAGAAGCCTTATAAATGTAGAGAATGTGGCAAAGCCTTCAGCCACTCTTCATCCCTTAATAAACATCACAGAGTTCATACTGGTGAGAAGCCTTTCAAATGTAAAGAATGTGGCAAGGCATTCAGTTTGGCATCATCCCTTAATTATCATCAGAGAGTTCATACTGGAGAGAAGCCTTATAAATGTAGAGAATGCACCAAGTCCTTTGGCAGCTCCTCAGATCTTACAAAGCATCAGAGAGTTCATTCTGGAGAGAAGCCT
>NW_005369859.1:8298-9831 GCF_000412655.1 Myotis brandtii | reverse complement strand
ATAAATGTAATGAATGTGGCAAAGCCTTTACCAAGTCCTCATCTCTTAATTATCACCAGAGGGTTCACACCGGAGAGAAGCCTTATACATGTAGAGAATGTGGCAAAGCCTTCACCGGGTCATCAAACCTTACCAGCCACCAGAGAATTCATACTGGAGAGAAGCCGTATAAATGTAATGAATGTGGCAAAGCCTTTACCAAGTCCTCATCTCTTAATTATCACCAGAGGGTTCACACCGGAGAGAAGCCTTATACATGTAGAGAATGTGGCAAAGCCTTCACTGGGTCATCAAACCTTACCAGCCACCAGAGAATTCATACTGGAGAGAAGCCGTATAAATGTAATGAATGTGGCAAAGCCTTTAGCCAGTCCTCCTCCCTTTATTGTCATCAGAGAGTTCACACTGGAGAGAAGCCTTATAAATGTAGAGAATGCACCAAGTCCTTTGGCAGCTCCTCAGATCTTACAAAGCATCAGAGAGTTCATTCTGAAGAGAAGCCTTATAAATGTAGAAAATGAAACAAAACCATTCATCAGTGTTCCTGTGTTACTGTACAGCTGAGAGTTCATAATTGAGAGAAGTCTTACAGATGTGAGGAGTGTGGTAAGTCCTTGACTGTCTGTGAGAACTTACTGAATATCAGTTCATACTGGAGAGAAGCCTTATGAATGTGAAAAATGTGAAAAGCCTTTAAAAGCCAATGTATTACTGTACTTGATCAACCTCAGAACAAAAAGAGACCTTACAGATGTAGAGAATTGGGCTAGAGCGTTTACCCATAGCTTAAAATTTACATCAGAGATTTTATAGTGGAGGGAAGCCTTATATTGTAAAAAATGTGAGAAAGCCATTACTCTTTGGTCAAATTTACTGAACATTTTAGGAATCATTCTGAAGGGAAATAGAAGCAATATAAAGTTTTCATCCAAAGATTTAACCATGGTTGAATCGTCATTGAAAATGATAAAATTGAGCCTTAAAAATTATGAGGCATATGTCAAAGTGTATATCCTTATTTGTGTCTCATACGACATCTGGTAATTACTACTGGATCGAAGCCCAGCAGATATAAAGAATGTGACAAAGCTTACTTAGTATGCAAACCTTACACGACATCAGAATTCATACTGGGGAGAAACAATACAAATTTAAACAGTGTCCTACAGACTTTAATCAGCATCTGTAGCTTATTCCTCACATTGGAATTCATTCTAGAGGGAAACCTTAAATGTGAAGAACGTGGGAGATCATATAGTTGGACCTACAGCCTCAGTCAATACTAGGGATTGTAATTGGGTAGAAGTTCAATATTTATGATATAGGAGGAACGACTGTCTAAAAATATATATAGTTTACAAAAATCCAAGGAGTTCATACCTTAAAATGACTTTAAGATGTAAAAACTTTATCCAACTATGTAATTGCTTATGAATTTTAATGTATCACTGAATTCACACTAGGTAGGTAGCCAAAATGCCTTTCAGTATTGCTCTACATCAGAATGTTAACTACAGTATACTCCAAACTTTA
>NW_005369859.1:6323-8269 GCF_000412655.1 Myotis brandtii | reverse complement strand
AGAATTAATGTTTCCATATGTACAATTACTTAGAGTGTTATCTCATTTAAATTGAAAACGTATGAAGTATTTTCAAGAGAAATTTGATCCTACTCCCATCTCACTTGATGTTGCTATATTTTATTCCTGGTGTGTGTGTGAAATCATGGAGTTGGTTGTTTCTGCCTTAAAGATCTGTGAGCTGGCCCTGGCTGGTTTGGCTCAGTGGATAGAGCGTTGTCCTGCAGACTGAAGGGTCCCTGGTTTGATTCCAGTCAGAGACACATGCCTGGGTTGTGAGCTTGATCCCCGGTAGGGGGCGTGCAGGAGGTGGCCGATCAGTGATTCTCTCATTGATGTTTCTATCTCTCCCCTTTCCTCTTTGAAATCAATAAAAATATCTTTTAAAAAAGATCTGTGACCTTTTGTATATTATATGGACTTCACTTATGTACACTTTATTATGGTATATTGGATACATTGTAAGGCACACATTTTTTGATCTATTAGAGAATTATACTATTGATTGAATCTTTTAAAATAGTTCTGATGTTTTTAAATGATATTATCAAAGTTAATTCCCTTCCTGTGCCATCATTTTGGGATGAAAACTTTATGAGGGCATTTCAATTTGTGTTTGTGACGTTTAGGTGAAGGGAAGTACACTTAGGGCTGTGCTCTTTGTGTAATAGGTTTTCCATAACTAACAGATATATTACAGTACCAGTGATGTGGTTGTACCAGTGATGTAGTACCAATAATGTAGCCAGGATGCAGAATTGGCATGAACTCTGCATGTGGAGAGAGGACACCTTTCCCCGGCTGCACTGCTAACTGATCTCAAAAAAATTAATTCTATTTCTTTCATGTCACATTTCATGTTCATTTATGTCTTTTTCACTTTATCTTCTAGGCTGCCGTTTATTTTGCAGTGCTAAAATCACAGCATGTAAAGCTCTTCCTGTCCCACATCAGCCCTTCATTCCCATGTAACTCAGTAGTTTGCAATTTTACTAATGCAATGACTGACGTCAGAATTTGGCAAATATTTAGCTCTATATTCATGACATAGGTAGACTACCACTCATGTTTTTTGCTAACAACTATCTATGTCCTATATTTCCTATATAACAAAGTGGTAATATGCAAATTGATCCTCATGCCCTCACACAAGATTGCTGCCCCCATGTGGTCAAAGATGCCTGGCAGGGGAGGTTAGTTGTGGATAATCAGGCCAGCAGGGGAGGACAGTTAGGTGGCTATCAGGCAGGCAGGCAGGCAAGTGGCTAAGGTTTTTGGCCCTTTTTATGTTGGTTCTTTTGTCCATGTTGAGTTTGAAGTCTTTGTGTGTTTTGCACAATTTTCCTGTATATGTTGACTTTTTTATTAATATACCAGAGGCCCCACCTCATGACGCCTCACATGATCTGTGGATGCTGCTGGTGCCGCACCCAGCAACACCTCGCACGCTCCGTGGATGCTGCGGGCACCCTGCGATGCTCCGGGGACACTGCCAGCACACTGATTCTCCATAGATGCTGCCTGCGCCTCGGGCGATGTGGGTGGGGCGAGGGCTCGAGAGGTGCTGTAGCACCTCCTGCTGATTGGTCGTTATAGCATGAGGGCTTGACGACCATTTACATAATAGCCTTTTATTATTAAGATATATACTAGAGTAGTGATGGCAAACTTTTTTTTTTCCCCAATGGCAAACCTTTTGAGCTTGGCGTGTCAGCATTTTGAAAAACCCTAACTTAACTCTGGTGTCGTATCACATACAGAAATTTTTGATATTTGCAACCATAGTAAAACAAAGACATATATATTTTTTATTTTTTAATTAAATCTTTATTGTTCAGATTATTACATTTGTTCCTCTTTTTTCCCCCCTTAACTCCCCTCCACCCAGTTCCCACCCCACCCTCTGCCCTCACTCCCCGCCCATTGTCCTCATCCATAGGTGCACC
>NW_005369859.1:2652-5523 GCF_000412655.1 Myotis brandtii | reverse complement strand
CATTGTAAGGCGCACTATTTTCTTCTTTTAGAGAACTAGAGGCCCAGTGCACTTGCACAGGTAGGGTCTTTATGCCTGGCAGATGATCAGGGTCGATCAGGTTCCCCCACCTCCCCACCTCTCCACCTCCCCAGCTCCTTCTTCCCTCCCCACCTGCGGCCACTGCCACTGGTCGCCTGCCATGTTCCGTGCTACCCCCTCGTAGTAAGCGCACTTCATAGCAAGCGATCTGCTGGTCTCCCGGTGGATCTCCTGAGGGGACAGTTTGCATATTAGCCTTTAATAATATAGGATAACACTATTCAAAGAATCTTTTACAATACTTCTCTAGGTTTGTAAATGATATCATCAAAGTTACTTCATTTTCTGTGCCAGTGTAATCAACTGAAAACTTTTTGAGGGCATGTGAGCTTGTAACATTTATGGGACTGGAACTATACTCACGACAGTGCTGTCTGTGTAATAGATTTTCCATAATTAAGAGGAATATTGCAATAGCAGTGACATTGTTGTACCCAGGATTCCGAATTGGCAAGAACTCTGCATGTCGAGAGAGGACACCTTTCCCAGTCTGTACTGCTAGCTGAACTCAGAAAAATTAATTCTATTTCTTTCCTTTCCTATTCCCTCTTCCTCTCTGGGTTTTCACTTTGTCTTCTAGGCTGCCATTTTTGCAATGCTGTAACCACTGCATGTAAAGCTCTTCCTGTCCCACATCAGCCTTTCTAGCCCTTGTAGCTTCCACTCAATAGTTTGGAATTTATAATGCAAGGACTGACATCAGAATTTAGTGAATATTTTGCTTCATTTTCATGACGTAGGTAGCCCACCATTTGGGTTGTTATTGATGTTCTTTGTGAACGGTGACGCTGAGATGAGCTTGGCGTGCAGGATTAAGTTTAGAGAAGCAGAGGGCTACCGCTCGCTCAGGCGAGTAGCAAAAGCCCCCAAAGCCCTCGTGGCTTTTATTTGCGGAGTACAGCAAATAACAATGGAATACAGCAAGTGACAATGATTAACAGGTATGCTTTTGAGATCATCTGAGCTAAGTTATACATTATACTATTAATTTCCTATGTTATGCAAAGACCCTTTCCACCTGCAGCAGTGCACCCTCCCTTGAACTTTTCCATGCCCTCATGGACTATTTATCACCTCAAGGAAAGTTCTGCCTCTGAACAATAAGTCTTGCGTGCAAGACTTTGTTCTGACGTGGCCCGCTTGCAGGTTCCCGCCTTTTCCTGGCAGAACGTCCTCTTCTAGGTAACTTCATTCCGCTTGACCGCTACATTTTCCCCCTTTTTAGTTTTGCTGCAGGTTTGAATCATGACAGAAGATAGCAAAGCTATTTCATTATAAGGTACAGGGGTGACACAGAAATCAGTATGGTTCCAATCACACTTTAACTGTAATCGCTTTTGCAAACTAACAATTTGGTCCCCTAATAAAACTACTGATTGTTCAAGATCGGCTAATTGTTCATTGATTTCACTATCAATATGTTATTGAGAATTCCATAACTGTTCTGAATCTTTATGCCAGTCTTGAACAAAAGTAGCAGTTTGGACTGATCGCTGTAATGCTACCCCAGCTGCTGCAGCTGTCAATGTTATAGCAATTAATCCAAGAATTATAGTGATTAGCATGCCAATAAACCTTTTTGACCTCTTTAATATTTCTTCTGCAATGGCTTGAAGAGCTCTAGCTAGAGAACTTTCCTGCCATCGTCGATCTATCTGTACATGTAACCATATTCCTGTTTTGGCTCGCAATAGATAAAACTCTCTCTACTGTGATTAAAAGGTACAGAGTTATTTACACAAGTTAATAAGGTACAATTAAAATAAGATGTTTCCCTAGTAGTTTGATTCCATTGGACTGGTCCTTTCAAGGATTAGTGGTGTTTTTAGCCACACTCAACCAGGCTTGATTACCCAGTTGCAAACAACGATCACCCAGTCCCAGGCAAACAGGCATTCTGAAAACTCCTGTCGAATAGTTGTTCATTCTTGTTCCTTCTTCATCTGGTATCATAGGCCCACGATCTTCAAAAAGTCTAGGCATCCAATTAGAGTCATTAGTTACAGGGCCTTCCATGGGCAGTCACAAGACGCTCCCCTTCCTGGCATAGGCGCTTCACCTGTCCCCATGTAGGTGGAGGGGTGTTTCGGGTGCAAGGCAACGGCACGCGAATTGTTTGTCCTCTCTGGATGGTTAGCTGCGCAAACCGGCCTTCCAGTCCCGCTTCATCACACTTCCTCTTGCACGCCATGCCTTAATTTGATTCTTTTATGAGGAATCCAGAACTTCTTAGTTCCTGTGGAAACATAAGCAAAGCCTCGACCCCACCTTAAAACGGTAGCTGGGCACCATTGATTAGTAGTAACATCTTGGTACATGACAGGTAGTTCTACCGGGACCTCCTTTTTATGTCCCCATTGTATCTCAGCAGCTGACACTGCATCTGTATTCAAATTAAAAAATTTAAAGTAAATAGAGCTTTTAATAATCTTCATCGGGGAGTCTGGCCTGATACCAGCTTCTCTCCCCCTTTTTGTTTTTGCAGCATTTCCTTAAGGGTGCGGTTCTGCCTTTCAATAATTGCTTGACCTGTACTGTTTCTAGGAATTCCTGTAATATGTTTAATATCAAACTGTTGAAAAAAATTTTGACATTTACCTGATAAATATGCTGAGCCATTGTCAGTTTTTTTAAATTAAATCTTTACTGTTCAGATTATTACATTGGTTCCTCTTTTTCCCACCATAACTCCCCTCCACCCATTTCCCACTCCACCCTCCGCCCTCACCCCCACCCACTGTCCTCATCCATAGGTGCACGATTATTGTCCAATCTCTTCCCGCATCCCCC
>NW_005369859.1:0-1430 GCF_000412655.1 Myotis brandtii | reverse complement strand
CGGTGGGAGAACTTCTGTGCTGAAGACACCCTTATGGGGCAAGACTTGCTTCAGTGGGGCTTTGGTGCTCACTAAGTCTGCCCCCTGAGTGTGTCCCTTATGGATCTGAGTTGTAATTGGAAAGTCCCACTCTGACCCCTGTGTACACTGGCTCTTGGATCTAAGGAGTTGCTAATCTAGCCTCTGACTGCAGTTATCCAGCTGTAAAGCAATGCAAGTTGCCCTGGAGCCTTGGAGCAGCTGCAGTTAAATTATTTTCAGATTACAAAGGGCCGGGCCATTCACATGCAAAAGCCTCCTTGCTCGGCTTGGGCGGGACGGGGTCCCAGGTGATCAACAGGGCTGGCCGAGCATGACAGCAGTATGGCTGCTCTCAGTCCTGCCTTCAAAGGTCCTGACTATCTCTGCGAGTGCCTCCGAGAGAAAGCTGCCCTCGAGGTCCGAACGATGCCAGACAGTCCCGTTTCTCCCATATGAGCCTGAGTCCCCAAAGACTCGCCCGGAACTGGAGCTCAGAGCCTGAGACTCCCTCCCGATTGAAAAAGACATTCGTGTCCTCAGTCGCCAGCCCTCTATGCTTTTCTCTTTCCTTCTAGTTGTAGAAATTCCACTCAGCCATCCTTCCTGTGGTTCTGGATGATGTCCATTATGTCTTTTAGTTGTATTTTTGAAGTGGTTGTATGAGGCAGCAATCTCTGGTGTTTACCTATGCCGCCATCTTGGTTTCCTCCCCATTGTCAGTTTTAATGGCTCCGGGTTTTCCTATTACAGCAAAGGCTTTAATGCTGGATTTGGAATTCCAGGCTGTAAAGGTCCCATAGGCTTAATAATCTCATTAATCTGTCTTAAATTAGTAAGTATCCTCCATTTACCTGATTTTTTCTTTATAACAAAGACAGGGGAATTCCATGGACTAGAGCTAGTTTCAATATGTCCTAGTTGTATCTGTTCTTTAATAATAATTTGAAGTGCTTCTAACTTCTCTCTTGTTAGGGGCTATTGCTCTACCCATACTGGTTTAGTTGTTTTCCATTTTAATGGTAGGGCGAAGTGCTTTAGAGTCCCCCCCCTTTATAAATTTTGATCCTGAATATTGGTGCCAGCACCAGCTTGAAAAATCATTTGTCTATGTTCTTTTTGTAGAGAAGGTATAGTAATTGTAGCCCCCCATTGTTGTAAAAGATCTCTTCCCCATAAAGATAGTGCAATGGAGGCGACATATGGCTGTATTTTGCCCTTTTGTCCTTCTGGCCCCTGACATTTAAGTACATTAGAGCTTTGTAAAATTTCAGTGAGGTTTACAACCTGTAAAGGTTGTATTCACCTGTGCACCGGCCAAGATTGAGGCTAGTGCAAAGTAAAAATTATAGTTACATCATCCCCAGAATCCACTAGGCTGATAATTTTTATTCCCTCTGGGAACAAACTGT
>NW_005369858.1:0-2186 GCF_000412655.1 Myotis brandtii | reverse complement strand
GGCTGTGGCGGGAGGGGCCAGGTGGGGTTTGGAGGGTAGGCTGAGACCTGCCCCTGTGCCTACTGCAGTCTCGTGGCCCACAGTTTCTTTCAAGGTACATGAATTCGTGCACTGGGCCCCTAGTATGTGTATATTCATGGCCCATGGACACTGACAATAGTGTGGTGAAGGCCTGGAAGGGGCGGGTGGTGCTGGGTGGAGGGGGTCAATGGGGAATAAGAGGGGGACATCAGTAATACTTTGATAATAAAGATAAATTTAAAAAATAAATATCCACCTTCACAAAATGACATATGAATGACCAACAGGAGCATGGAAAAGGCTCAGCATCATTTGTCATCAGAGAACCGCAAATTAAACCATGAGATTCCTTAGCACCCACTATATAAGACAACGGAAGCCCGACAATGCCAGTCACTGGTGAGGAGTGGAGCCACAGAAGTCTCCAATGTAACTGCAGGGGATGGAAAACTTACAATTAGTTTGCAAAACAATTTGTCAGTTTTTTTAAATGTTAAATATATACCTATGATCTCTCCTAGGAATTGAACCAAAAAAATTTGTCCACAAGAATGTTCACAGCAGCCATATTTATAATAGCTATAAAGGGAAAAGGCCTGCATGTCCGTCAGCAGGGAAATAGTTAGGAAACTGCTGTGCAGCCTTACAATGGAAACCGACTCAGTCACACGAAGGAACAAACTGCACACACATGCAAAGCATGGAGGAACCTCGGAGACATGACGTTCATTGTGTGGAAGTCAGGAGTCACAATGATGTCTGACTTTACTGATATGAATATCAAGATCTGACAATCTAATCCATGGAGGTAGGAATCAGAACAGTGCTTGTCTCTGAGGCAGGAGGGGAGTGTGTAAGACAACAAAAACATTTCTCTCTTGTTTTGGGTGATAACTACACAGGTGTGTGTAATTGTCAAACTCATATAGCTTAGGATCTACATTTCTTTGTATGCAAACTTAACTGAATTAGAAGTACTTCTGTTTTTATTCATGGGAATTTTCAGCATCACCCTATGGGAGACACTCACAGGTGAGGCTGGATTCACGGGATGCACACTCCCTGGTGTGGGCGGGGCCGCACCTGCTCCTGGCAGTGCAGGTGAGGACAGGGCTGTGTGCTGGTATGAGGTTCTCTGACGTCTGTGTGTGTGTGTGCAGCTTGACCACGAGCCACTGGAGCTGAGAAAGCCCTCGGGCTCTTCTCCACCCTCCCAGGCTTCAGTCGCAGGCACTGGGCCCAGAGCGCCCAGGTGGCCTGGGGATGGTGTGTAGGTTCAGGGAAAGGAACGATGGGGAGAAGAGCACAGTTTCCCTGAGACCAGCCTGCCTGGCCTCTCTGAAGTGTTTCCTTCTCCCTCGCAAGTTCCCACAGTGGGTGCTAAACCCCATCAGATAAAACTACACACTATGAAATCTTAGCTATATAAATGGTATGTTTAAGTATGAATTCATTTTTAAAAGCAAATACATAATTTTAGGATGATAGATCTATGAATTATTTTTATTTATTTTCTTCTTTTATACTTACTGTTCTATAATTTTTACAGTGAGAAAAGTATTTCTATAGACAACAGCAATATATGAAAGAAATTATATTTATTTATTTAATATATTTTTATTGATTTCAGAGAAGAAGGGAGAGGGCGAGAGAGATAGAAACATCAATGAGAGAGAATCATTGATTGGTTGCTTCCTGCACGGCCCCTACTGGGGATCGAGCCCACAACCCAGGCATGTGCCCTTGACTGGAATCGAACCCGGGACCCTTCAGTCCACAGGCAGACGCTCTATCCACTGAGACAAATCAGCCAGGGCTATGAAAGAAATTTTAGAACTGAAAATAATTTGATTATAATAGCAATTGGGTAAGATACTACAATACATTAGGCAATGATAAAACTAAGCTTTGATCAAATAAAATATAATAAATTCTGGCATATGGGAACAAGATTTACTACCAACATTCTGCACAAGGGAATCTGAGTGTTCCTCCAGCTTATATAAAAATTTAACTCTAAAACTGAGTTTGATGTTCAAACGCAGGAAATTGATGAGGATTAAGGAGAGGGCAAACAAAGAGAGACAGAGAGTCGAAGAGGAAGGGCACAGGGAAAAGACCCCAGGCCAGGATGGAGAAAGACCAGCAAAGGAAGGAGCGAGGGC
>NW_005369857.1:0-748 GCF_000412655.1 Myotis brandtii | reverse complement strand
TTGATTTCTGGGCTCTCTGTTCTGCTCTATAGATTTAATGTAAGGATGGATCTGGAGATTATGCTAATAAGCAACATAAGTCAGTCAGAGAAAGATAAATACCATGAAATCTAATGAACAAAATAAACTGATGAACAAAATAGAACTGAGGCATAGATACATAGAACAGATTGACAGCTGTCAGTGGGGAAGGTGAGGAGGGGCCTGGTTGAAACAAGGTGAAGAGATTAGTCAATGAGCATATAGACACAGAAAACAGTGTGGTGATGGCCAGAGGGAAAGGAGGGTGGAGGTGGGTAAAGGGATGAAAAAGGGGGACATCTGTAATAGTGTCAAAAATAAAGTGAAATAAAAAAGTAGTGATTGATTTAATTGGCCTAACAGAATTGGACGGCACGTATCCTAAGACCTTACATAAAGGACAGGCACAGGTGCTGTGGTTGGCCAGGGCAACCATGTGTCATTGCACTTTGGACGATGCATCAGACCATGTACCTATGAAGCTTTTATGGCTCTTCTCAGGAGAAAGACCTTCTTTAAAATGTTTAGAACACAATATTTTTTCCTTGTGGTGGGTAAATTTCTAAACCAGTGCAATCCAATAGAAATATAATTTTAACTACATAAGTTTAACATTTTCTAGAAGGCACATTTTAAAGAGAAGCACGTGTGTTGAAATTTTAATAATATTTTAAGTTCAATATTAAGAAAGTATATTATTTTAACATATACTCAATGTAAAATATTA
>NW_005369856.1:0-949 GCF_000412655.1 Myotis brandtii | reverse complement strand
GAGGGCATTGCAATCTACATGTTATTGCCTCCTGCTGACCAAACACCTGAACAGCCATAAGCTCCCCCAATCCGTGGTCTTGGCTGAGGCTTTCAGCATCATGGCAAATGACACCCTTCTCTGTTCATTGATTTCTTACATGTGGTCTTTGATCTAAGCGGGGGAAAGAGCTTGTGAATACCTTTCAAGAATAAACTGAGATTGGCTTCCTGTACCCCCAGGAAATCCACTCCCTGGCCTGCTGTTATGATTTTAGAAATAGCTCAAGGGCTCAGAGCTTTGGCCACAATTACAGAGATGTCCTAGAATGCACCCCAGCAAACATTTATTGTGTATTTGCTATTTGCAAGGCTCTGTGCTTGTGTGCTGATTATTTATACTTCTAGTTAATTGACCAGGGGATACTTTTTAAATACAGTGGGGCCTTGACTTACGAGTGTCCCCGAGTAACGAGTTTTTTGAGATACCAGCTGTCTCTCGGCTGATTTTTTGCATTGAGTTGATAGAGTAGTTTGAGTTAAAAAGCTCCTTAACAAGCTCGGTCTCAGAACGAATTAAACTCGTAAGTCAAGGCCCCACTGTACAATGAATCAAAGCTGAGGACAGTGTTGGCTCATGCTGTGGACTTTCCTAAAATCTTTCAAGGGTTACAAACCCTGAACATGCAGATCTGACCTTGGCATGCTCCATATTCTTGCTAAGCAGCCCTAGTCCCAGCATTAGCAGCATAATCTACTCTTTGCTCTGGAGGCAGACACTATTTCTATTTTCCAAGGCTGTTTGCTATACAAATGTCCTTGAAAAGACAGTTGAGAATGTAGGCGGTCAGTGACTCTGCTCTTAAGATGTTCACAAATGTGAGAATTTTCTTCCCAAACCCTAAAGATACAGTTCTCCTACAATTGATATATATACTAGAGGCCTGGTGCACGAAATTTGTGCGGGGGGT
>NW_005369855.1:4304-5298 GCF_000412655.1 Myotis brandtii | reverse complement strand
GGATGCAAGGAGAGAAGAGGAAGAAAGAGGGGAGGCCCTAGCAACCCCCTCCACCCCACCCTGCCTGGGTGCAGTGATCTTGCTGCAGCCTACCCTTTCCCCACATTCACTGCCAGGCCTGGAAATAGCAAGAAGTGCCTCTCACTCCTGGCCCCCCATTTCCAAGGAGGGTCCTTGCTATGCTGGTTTATGAGAGTCCCCCTCTTCAATCCACACCCAGGCCTTCCCCTGCCAAACCTGCAGCCTGGTCTAACCACACACACCACATTCATTACTCACTAACTCATAGGTAACCTTGAACTGAATGAATTAACCCATCTGCCCTATGGCTCCTTCCCACCATGCTTTCATGCACATTCAGTAGAGGCCTGGGCACCAGGGAACAGCATCCATTGAGGACATGGTGGGCAGATATTAATTCTAGCTTTAACTTCTCCCAGCCTGTTCCTGATCTGTACACTGGACATTCACAATCATGTACCTCCCTCCAGGTCAACAGGCAAGCAGAATGCTCAGTGGCACCCTGCACGTAGCGACCACTGGATTTTCTTGAAACACATATTTAATATTGGTAATACTTCCTTCTCCTCCCTCTTGCCTGATGTCTTTGACAGCCCAACAGGCCTCCCAGCCAGAGTCCTCCCTTCCTCCTTCTCCTTCGCCCTCTGAGTCCAGCCCTCACTGACCCCTCAACTGTCTCTCTGAGCCCATCTCCTGGCTTCACCCTGTGCTCCCTGGCTTCCCTGCTGTAGACTCACCTCTTGCAGTTCATCTAAATCACATTCACTGGGGCTTTCCCCCTAGAACACACCTTTGTATTCTATGTGAAATTTATAATGCATAATTCATGAAGACGTGCAACTGACAGCAAATGTCTCCATGAGGTTCAGCTGGCAGCATCTTGCCTATTTCATGTATCTGGTGTATTTCACATGCCATACGTGCTATTTCTAGCCCCACGTTATGATTGAAGAAACTGAGGGCTTTGGCACTT
>NW_005369855.1:0-349 GCF_000412655.1 Myotis brandtii | reverse complement strand
CTGACCTTCAATTCTAAATGATAGCTTTGCTGGGTAGAGTAATCTTGATTGTAGGTCCTTGCTATTCATCACTTTGAATATTTCTTGCCACTCTCTTCTGGCCTGCAAAGTTTCTGTTGAGATATCAGGTGACACTCATATGGGCACTCCCTTATAAGTAACTAACTGCTTTTCTCTTGCTGTTTTTAAGATTCTTGCATGTCTTTAACCTTTGGCCTTTTAATTATGATGTGTCTTGGTGCAGACCTCTTTGGGACTCATCTTGTTTGGGACTCTCTGTGCTTCCTTTCTATTTCCTTCACCAAATCAGGAAAGTTTTCTGTCATTTTCTTTTTCAAAGAGGTTTCCA
>NW_005369854.1:0-960 GCF_000412655.1 Myotis brandtii | reverse complement strand
GTGCTTGTTCTTCAATAAATTTCCACCTTTGTTATACCTTCTGTCCTGGATTCATTCTTCTGCTCCCATGGACAAAGAGCCCAGGAACCATTCTGCCCAGGGGAACATGGCGTGTTCCAGTCCAAAAATCCTGCCTAGATTAATAGAGGGCTCAGCTTCCTCTGGGGGCTCATCCCTAGTATCACCAAGATATTATCCAAAAGGTGAGTCCAACAGTATTTCTTGGGACCAGAGGACGCCACCAGCCCTGTTCATATGCTCACAATTCCAGAAACGAATGCCCTCAGTGCACCCTCGGAAGCTTCTAGAAGTAACTGTGGCCATTGCTCATGCTCTGCCTGTGTTTGCTTAACATTACCATGTCCTGGCTAAAAGAAGGGAGTCTGCCTTTTCTCTTTACCCCTCTGTCCCAAGAGCTGTGAAATCTCTAAGTCCATCAGTGCAGTTCAGCTAACCACTCACTAGTTCCAAATTATCAGCCAATCTGTTTGGGTATTTTCTTTGTAAAATTCTTCAATAAATGGTATCCATAAGCCATCTTTGGAAAATATCTCTTCTTTTATTGATTTTAGAGAGAGAGGAAGGGAGAGAGACAGAAACATCAATTGGTTGCCTCCTGTAGGCTCCTTGGCCTGGGATTGAACCCACAACCTAGGTATGTCTGCAACCTTTTTGGTGTATGGGACGACCCACCAGCTGACCCACCAGGCCAGGGCAGAAAAATATCTTTATACCAATACAATGTTCATAAAAGTTGGCAAAAAGGCAGTTAAAAGAGGCAGGGAGTATCTCATAGTGGGGCCGGTAGAAGGTCTGTGCAAAAGACCTACAAAAAGCAAAACTATGGCCTGTGGGTTGAAGAAAATACTCAGAACTTCGTTACCTCTCAAAAAGGAACGTGTCAGAGAGTTCATAGAAATGAGGCTCAGCCCTAACCAGTTTGGCTCAGTGGATAGAGCA
>NW_005369853.1:0-849 GCF_000412655.1 Myotis brandtii | reverse complement strand
GCCGGCCCCCACCCATTCACCAGGCCTCTATCCTATAGAATAAAATGCAAATTGACCCTAACAGCAGAACGACTGGGAATGACTGGTCACTATGACACACACTGACCACCAGGGGGCAGACGCTCAATGCAGGAGCTGCCCCCTGGTGGTCAGTGTGCTCCCACAAGGGGAGCTCTGCTCAGCCACAATCCAGGCTGCCGGCTGCCAGTACAGCAGTGGTGGTGGGAGCCTCTCCCGCCTCCTCAGCAGTGCTAAGGATGTCCAACTGCAGCCTGGCCTGCTCCCTGCTGGCAAGTGGATATCCCCCAAGGGGTCCCGGGCTGCCAGAGGGATGTCTGACTGCCAACTTAGGCCCAATCCCCCGGGGAGTGGGCCTAAGCCAGCAGGTGGTCATTCCCCGAGGGGTCCCAGACTGCGAGAGGGTATAGGCCAGGCTGAGGGACCGTCCTGAGTTCACAAATTTTTGTGCACCGGGCCTCTAGTATTTTTATAATTATCTTGGTTATATACCTAGGAATGTAATTACTTTGTCATATGGTAATAATGTTCAAAATTTGAAAAACTGCCTAACTTTTTTCCAAAGTATCTGCACATTTTTACATCACTACCAGCAATGTATGAGGATTCCACTTGTTCTACCTCCTATCCAACTTTTGTTATTATCTTCTACTCAAACAGACACACCTGGTAGGTATGAAATGTATCCCATATGTTTTTAACATGTACATGTTTTCTCTTATGATTTTCCATTATTTTGATCTTTATTGTTAAAAAGTATTACATATGTTCCCCCATTGACGTTTTCTAGCCCTCTCCCACTCCCTACCCCAGGCCTTTACCACACTATTG
>NW_005369852.1:0-1028 GCF_000412655.1 Myotis brandtii | reverse complement strand
GATGTCATTACCCAGTACCCACAGTGACCGTTTCTGGTCTGGGCTGGACTGTGGGCCGCATTTTGAGCCATGGGGTCTTGGCAGCATCGGCTGTGATTTGGTGAGCTGTCGCTTCCCCTGTGTCCCACTTAGGGGAAGCCAAGTGTTGCTTTGTGGGCACCAGGTCTGCGGTGCCATTTCTCTGTGTGTCATGGCAGCTCCTGCATTGAGCGTCTGTCCCTGGTGGTCAGTGCACATCATAACAACCAATTGGATGGTCGGACACTTAGCATATTAGCCTTTTATATACATAGACTAGAGGCCTGGCGCACAAAATTCATGCACAGGTATGGTCCCTAGGCCTGGCCTGCGATCAGGGCCATTTTCCCCAGCTGCCTGCAGCTGGCCCTACCCCCCGCCACCACCCACCCCTGGTTCCTCATTCACCATCGGGTGATTGGTGCCTGACGGCCAGGGGAAGGGACCAAGAGGTCGGCTGTTCCCGCCCGCTTGCCGGCCCCACCCCCGCAGCGGGAGGCCATCAGGCAATCAGAGCCTGTCGGCCAGAGAAATGGACCAAGAGGTGGTCAGTGCGCCTCATAGTGACTGGTCCAGCAGTCATTCTGCCGTTAGGGTCAATTTGCATATTACCCTTTTATTATATAGGATAGAGGCCTGGTGCATGGGTGAAGGCTGGCTGGCCTGCCCTGAAAGGGGCTCCAGATCGGGGTGGAGGGTCCCCGCTGGGGGGTGGGGCCAGCTGGAGCAAGGGGCCGCCGGTGGTTTGCAGGCCGGCCATGCTCCCATAGGGGTGGGGGTCCCCGCTGGGGGGTGGGTCCAGTCTGGGTGAGTGGCCGCCAGGGGTTTTCAGGCTGGCCATGCCCCCGATTGGAGTTGGGGTCCCTGCTGGGGGGTGGGGCCAGCATGGGCTTGGGGCAGCTGAGGGTTTGCAGGCTGGCCACGCCCCAGATTGGAGTGAAGGTCCCCACTGGGGGGTGGGGCGGCCTGGGCAAGGGGCCGCAGGCAGTTTGCAGGCCAGCCATGCCCCT
>NW_005369851.1:2524-4510 GCF_000412655.1 Myotis brandtii | reverse complement strand
TTGGTTTTGTCCCCTGTCGACAGTATAAAACTGCTTTCGTTTTTGTACATAGCCCAAGATTGTCCGAAAATACTTCGGGATACTTTTTGGTCAGATATTTGGATATATCACACATGTTATTGTGAGCGGGAGCAACGTTGCACAGAGGTCTGGGTTCTAAAGGTAAAGTGACACAAGGTTTATCACAAATTTGATTGAAAGGTTTGTCCCACAACCGTAAAATAGTAATCCATTCAATCCCCAATAAATTCAAATTGCACGAATCTGTAACATAACAAACGCCGTGAGATTGAACATCCTGGAATGAAAACTGACAATATAGTTCTCCCAAAAAATGCAATTGTTCTCCCGTAGCCGAACGGGCAACATGATGAGTTTCACGGAGCACTGGTTGACCCAGATTGATCCACGTGGTGCGTGAAATTATTGTAACATCTGATCCGGTGTCCAGCTGAAGTTTAACACACAGACCATTAATGAGGACAGACACGTATTTTCTTCGTGCGCTATAGCACGGTGATGTTGCGGTGAATACGACATTGGATGCGCTACGGCATCTACAACTGATCTGTTTGTGAACTCTTGCAAAATTATGAACCTTGGCGCGACAAATATTTTCTTTGTGCCCCATTTTATTACAAATGTGGCATTTATGCAACCGATATTGGCACGTGAAAGCGAAGTGCCATAATCCACAATGCCAACATGGGCTTGGAGGCTGAGTCTTTTGACGTGAGATAGACTTGCTAAATCTCGAATTAGGCTTTAAGGGAATTGCATTCACATCAGCGGTCTGGAATACGTTCGGACGCTCTATCATCCGAGTATCACTTTTTAAGTTAATCATATTTTGACACTCATCTGCCATTTGTTGCACGGTCATATGAGGTGACGATTCAAGTTTTGCCAGGAGTCGCATCCGAAGTTCACTGTCACCAGGTGCCTGTAGTCCACAGATGAAAATCAACGTTTTGAACTGGTCATCTGTCATTGCTTTTAACTGGAATTTTTCACAGTCACTGTTAACTCGACCCGCATATGTGATGAAATCCTCTGTGTCCCTTTTTGCCAGCTGCATGCAGCGGTATCTGATTTTGAAAACAGAAGATTGTTCCCCAAATATCTTCGTTAAATAACTGACTGTTTCTGCCAGACTCAAATCCCGAGGGTGTTTTGGAAGGATGAAGTTACAATATTTCTGATGTTCTGCAGGCCCCAATTTGCGTAATAATATCCGGACTCGAGCATTGTCATCCAATTTAGCGCCATCAACCATGAGAACATCTTGGCACCGACGAAACCATGACTCAAATGTGATGCCTTCATCTGGACTGTACCGGAAGTCTGCGATATTCTGAAAAATATTTTCCACAGATTGGCTCGATGCTGCGGTTGAGATCGAATTTCCTGCGAACCGTTGCAATAAAGCCTCAAAATTATCCTGCTGTCTCTGAAGAATTTCTTGTAAAAACTCAACTGGAACTGACATTATCGATGAAAATTTTTTTCCCCTTGAATCCCAATCTCCGTCAGCCACTTGTTATGACGCTGTCCCCAACCCAGACGAGGCGAGTAAGAAGGCAACTGCTGTCTGACTCAAACTGTAATGAATAATGCGTGCTAACCGAAATCGTACAAGCCAAGATTATCGATCAACAATACAACCAATGACATGACAGATATGAAAACAGTATGATTGGTCAATGGGTCATGGTTCGACCTTTGTGACTGCATCGTGTACACGCGTGGCAGTCACGCGTGTGCGTGCGTGAACGGAGCTGTGGGATACTACACCTCCCCCCGTTAAAAGTCTGAGCATTGTAAGCAATCGTTGATTCATATGTGTTGCGCCGAGGGTTTATAGTTAATCTTCTGATTGGAGCACGGGTCCGGGTCGAGTATCGCCGTACTTGTTCTGGATTACAGTTTCGCAAGTCGTTCGACGTGGCCGACTGAGCTGTTCCGGGCACATCTGCCAATACATCC
>NW_005369851.1:0-2474 GCF_000412655.1 Myotis brandtii | reverse complement strand
GATGTGGTTAACATGCCTCGTCCAGATAAAGTTTCTTACTTTAACTGCATATAAGACAGAACCTTTGCGTTCAATTATCTGTCCAGGTAGCCACTGTTCAGATCCATTACAAAAATTGCGCACGAAAACACTAGACCCAATCTGGAAACTACGTCGCTTAGCACCGTGATGTCTGTTAAACTGTTTTTCCATAGTGACATTACGTTCGCTAGCGGCTAGTGTTGGTTTCATGGCGTCCAATGTCAGTCGTAATCGTCGTCCCAAAAATAGCTCAGCTGGGGACTTTTGATCCGGAATTGTGCGACTTGGTGTAGCTCGATAAGCGAGCAAGAATTTTTCGATGGACTGTTGAACATTCACCTCGCGCTGTGCCTTGATGAGTGCACGTTTAAAAGTATCAACAAATCTTTCTGCCTGACCATTTGATTGTGGATGGTATGCTGGAGTTCTCATGTGGTTGATACCTTGTGCTGCGCAAAAGGCTGTAAACTCTGCTGAGGTGAATTGTGGGCCGTTATCTGATACAATCACTTCAGGAATACCGAATTGAGAGAAAATTCGCCGTAAGTTAGAAATGACAGCATGGGTTGTAATAGTACGCATTGGTAAAACTTCCGGCCATTTGGAATAAGCGTCAACAATAATCAAATAGTGAACATCTCGTATGGGTCCTGCAAAATCTATGTGGACACGTGACCAGCATGATTGAGGAATTCTCCAAGATTGTAACTCGCTTTTAACTGGCATTTTGGCAGCCATAGAGCATTCGTGACAATCCTTTACCATATCTTCAATGTGCTTATCCATCAGAGGCCAGTAGGCATAGCTACGGGCAAGCATTTTCATTCGACTGATACCGGGATGGCCCTCATGGAACTGACGAAGCACTTGAGTTTGAAGAGCCTTTGGGATAACAACCCGGTCATAGTACATTATGCACCCGTCTTCCAATGTCAAAGCGTACCTTCGTTTGAAGAATTCTTGGCAGTAACCTTCAGTTAGTTGTGTGGGCCAGCCGTTACTGAGATAGTCTATCACTTTCATTAACTCTTCATCTTTTTGCGTTTCCTGTTTGATCAACGATGCCGTTACCGGTAGATGGCAGACCGAACTCTCAAAAATATATTTTATCTCTGAATCGTGGGAGATGGATGAGATCACCAGTTCTTCATTGGGTAGCTTGTTCATATGATCTGCAATTAGTCTGGATAATGCGTCAGCGTGACCAAAGTTTGTTGTGTTGACAAATTTTAATTCAAAGTCATATCCCAAAAGCATCGTGGCCCAACGTTGCAACCGATTAGCTGTGTGGATCGGGATGCCTTTTTTGGTTCCGAAAATGCTGAGTAACGGTTTATGATCTGTGAGTAAGGTAAACCTTCGGCCTTGGAGCATTTTGTGAAATTTTTTAAGTGCAAACACCAATGCCAGTCCTTCCTTTTCAATCTGACTGTAGTTCTTTTCTGCTGGTTCAAGAGAACGAGAGACGTGTGATACCGCCTTGTGCTTCCCGTCTGGAAATTTGTGTAGTAAGACTGCACCAATACCATATTCGGAGGCATCTGCTGCTACAATTATTGGTAACTTTGGGTCATAGTGAGTGAGTAACAAGTTAGATGACAGAATTCTCTTAATATCGTCGAATGACTTTTGACACTCTGGAGACCAATTCCATTCCGAATCTTTCTTTAGTAGCTCGTTCAAAGGAGCCCGTAGTTGATACATCTGGGGTACGAATTGGTTGTAGTAGTTCACCATGCCGAGAAAGGATTGTAATTTCGATCTGTTTGTCGGAGGTGGCATAGTTTCTAAAGCGGAGATTTTTGCTGGATCCGGCCTCCGGCCATGACAGTCTATAACTGAACCAAGATATGTAAGGCTAGACATTGCAAAAGAACATTTATCTCGATGGACATGAAATCCAAAAGATTTAATCCGTTGTAAGACTGCTTCCACATGCTTTTTATGGTCTTTTATTTCTCGGCTGACAATAATTATATCATCTAGGTATGCCATGGCAAAGTCGATACCCGAAAGCATAGTATCCATAATCTGTTGGAAAATAGCTGGTGCACATTTAACGCCAAATGGCAATCGGTTGTAGCGATATAGACCACGGTGAGTATTGATCGTGAGTAGTTCTTTGCAATTATCGTCCACTGCAATTTGCAGATAAGCTTCTGAAAAATCGATCTTGGAGAAAATTTTGCCTCCATTCAATCTGGCGAATAAATCTTCGGGAACAGGTAACGGGTATTGATGTGTCTCCAATGCATTGTTTAACCCAGTGGAGAAATCGGCGCACAACCGAATAGACCCGTTGGCTTTACGTACGACCACGATTGGAGCAGCCCATGCCGAATAGGTAACTGGACTAAGTACACCTAATTCTTCTAACCGTTTCAACTCAGCGTCTAGTTGTTCTATAACAGCATATGGAACAGGACGTTTGGGACAAAATGTTGGTTTTGTCC
>NW_005369850.1:0-1283 GCF_000412655.1 Myotis brandtii | reverse complement strand
GATAAACTTCTTTACATTAGTTGGATTTGTTTTTTTTGGGGGGTGGGGGTTGTGAATTCTTGGAGTTCAGTGGAATGGTATTAAAACACTTGTGTCTGAGATTTTATTCTGTCAGCTTACTACATTTGTAAATGTTAGCAAGTTAGTTATTTTTTTTACAAACTCTTCTTAACAGTTAAGGAGTGTCTGTCTTGTCTTCCATGTCACATGAGTATTGGGAGAGTCCGATAATTAGAGCAAAGTGCCTTGTAAACTGGACAAAAAGAGAAAGACAGTGATTTTTTTAACCATTTCCAACAATCATATTTAAAACATGACTTAGAGGTGCTGTGTTTTAAGACTAACAAAATGCTAAACTTTTTTCTTGTAAGGAGCGTGGTAAGGCATGAGAAGGCACAAACACTATAAACACAATGCAGCCTGCCTCATAGTTTTTAGAATTTCCATTTTCTAACTCAAGTGCAAGCTGTTTGTGTCCGTTTGCTGGTGAATCCATAACAAATGCCACAGCCAGATTGTCTTTCACAGCAGAAATTTACTTTCTGACAGTTCTGGAGGCTAGAAGTACAAGACGAAGGTGTTGGCAGGGTTGGTTTCTCCTGAGGCCTCCTTGGCTGGTAGGTGGCTGCCTGCTCACCGTCTCCCCACGTGCTGTTTCTTCTGTGCATTCACATCCCTGGTGTCAGTGTGTATGTATGAATTTCCTTTTCTTTTAAGGACACCAGTCAGATTAGATTCAGATCTCAATCTAAAGGCCTCCTTTTAAATTAATCACTTCTTTAAAGGCCCTGTGGCCAAATGCTGTCACATTCTGAGGTCCTGGGGTTAGAGATTCAACGTATGAATTTGAATGGAACAGTCTATAGCCCTCCACCTCCAAAATCCAAGTCCTTCTGCTATCAAAACACATTCACCCTCACTCCAGTAACCCGCATCTTCACTCATTCAGAAATCAACTGTAAGCCTCAAAGCTCATCTAAATATCGAAATCAACTGTGGTTGAGACTCAAATTATGACCCATCTGGAGGAAAAATACCTCTCTAGCTGTGAACCTGTGAAGCCAGAGATAAGCTATCTGCTTCCAAAATACAGTGGGGGGCAGGCATGGGATAGAGAGTTCCATTTCCAGAGGGAGGGCTCCGAGGGCCCATCATCTTTAGGGCTTGAGGATCATCCTCTGGCTCAAAGCTCTGTCCTCTGAGCCCACCAGGGCATGGCCCCACCCTCTGGCCCCCTGAGGCAGCAGGGGAGCCCTGGGGAGTAACAGTCTTGCCCACTGAAA
>NW_005369849.1:0-407 GCF_000412655.1 Myotis brandtii | reverse complement strand
GCTGAGCCCTGACCCTGGGCACACGCTGAGCCCTGACCCTGGTCACATGCTGAGCCCTGACCCTGATCACAGGCTGAGCCCTGACCGTGGTCACACCTGCAGAAGCCCAGCCTCCCAGATGCTGGCCCAGAGCTCAGCGCTGCCTCCAGGGCCCCCTGTCCTGGGCGCCCTCCAGCTTCCCTCTCTAAGGGCCGAGGGCGAGGACGCAGCACTGGCCGCTGCCCTGTTCGGACCCGGGCTGGAGCTGGAACAGCGGGTGTGTGGGATGGAGCGTCCCAGGACGGACACGGAGACGCGCACAGGTCACAAGTGGGTCAGACGAACCGCCGCGAGCTCAGCGGGTCAGGCCGCCGCCAAACCCCACCAGCTGCTGGGCTTCTGTTCCCGAGCGCCCCCTGCTGGGGCTC
>NW_005369848.1:0-709 GCF_000412655.1 Myotis brandtii | reverse complement strand
TTAAAGGGTGAACTTTATTATTATGAATTATAGCTCACGCTATTTCTTTTTTTATTGATTTAGAGGAAGGGGGGAGAGGGAGAGAGAGATAGAAACATCAATGATGAGAGAGAATCATGGATCGGCTGCCTCCTGTACGTCCCACACTGGGGATCGAGCCCGCAACCCGGGCATGTGCCCTGACCGGGAATCAAACCGTGACCTCCTGGTTCATAGGTCGACACTTAACCACTGAGTCTCACTGGCTAGGCAGGAAAGTTATTCTTCAAATTTAGATTAAAACCACTTATTAAAACCAAAAAAGCCTTCAGAACTCCTTCATTATTTTAATTATCTGTGCAATTTGTTTAATGTTTACCCCCCTTACTAAAACCTAAGCCCTCTGACAGCCAGCGAGCATCCTGCACACCTGGCCTCCTGCACATGAGAAGCCTCGGTAAGGATTTCTGAATGAATGCCATGTGATCCTGCGACAAAGACTCATTCACATCACGGTCAGAACTGGCAAGGAAAGACCAACCTCTACCGGGTTCTGCATGCAAACTTTCTGTAAAAGGCCAGATGGTAAGTAACATAGGCTTTGAAGGCCACGTAAAAACCTTAAAATCTCTGTTACATATTCTGTTTTGTTTTTAGCAACTTTGAACATGTAACAGTATTCTTAGCCGGGCCGGTGTGGCTGAGTGGTTGAGCATCAACCTATGAACCA
>NW_005369847.1:0-6054 GCF_000412655.1 Myotis brandtii | reverse complement strand
GGATTTCGGGTGAGCCGATGAGAAACTCAGTATTTTTTCTGTATCAGTCGGCTTTCTGTACAGAGTCGTCTTCAGACCCATCCCCGATCTCTTAACTAAGCAATCGAGAAATGGAAGCTCTCCCACTCTGGACTCAGTTTCCATTGTGAACTGAATCATGGGGTCGACTGTATTCAGGTGAGTTAAGAAGGCTTGCAACCGATTTCGTTTCATTATGACAAACGTGTCATCCACATAGCGCCACCAAATTCTAGGGGGAGAGTCAAAGCTTTGTAAGGCTGTTTTCTCGAAAGCCTCCATGTATATGTTCGCTAAGGCTGGAGATATTGGAGATCCCATTGCCAAACCCTGTGTCTGGAAGTAGATTTGAGAGTCATAACTGAAATGTCCCATACCCAGACAAATAGACATCCCCCTAATGAGTTGGTCAACAGATAACTTGGTTCTCTGATTCAGAGTCACATCTGTCAACAGCAACTCTTTCGCTGCTGTCAATGCACCTTCCTTCGGTACATTCGTGAACAGAGATTTGATGTCGAAGCTTACTAAAACTTCATCTGACTCTATGGTTGTATCCTTAATTCTGCTAGCAAAGTCAATCGAGTTTTTTATAAACGATCCAGTCCCACATGTTAAGGGTTGTAGGACTTTCGCCAAGTATCTTGCGAGCTCGTGCGATGGACAGCCGATGCCATCAACTATCGGTCTAATTGGAACTCCCGGTTTATGAATTTTGGGCAATCCATACATTCTAGGTACTACTCTTGTTTTCGGATACAAGCTGTACCATTTACCAGACCCTAGATTATTCTTCACTTGTCTAAGATAATCGCCCACTTCTGTTTTATTCTTATTCATAATGGCTGATGTTGTTTTATCGCGGACTAATGTGTAAGGCCCTTCGTTTAGGTGTTGCTTCATTTTATCTTTGTACTCCTCACTGTTAAGGACGACGGTCGCATTCCCCTTATCCGCTTTGGTTATGACTAGGCTGTCGTTCTGGCGCAGGGATTTCAAAGCTGTTCTCTCTTCGGGTGTCAAATTTGGTGTGCCTACTTGCTGACATTTAATCACCCCAGCTAATTGCATTCGAACGTTCTCTGCTTCATTTTGGCTCAATTTGCTGAGTGCGGGTTCCACACCAGCGATTATTTCTTCTGCTCCCAGTTTTGCTTTACTTACAGCAAAATTTAATCCTCTTTCTAAAAGACACTGTTCTACGTTGGACAAAGGTCTATCGGAAAGGTTAATAACATTACCAAATCTACAACCCGTGTCTTTGAACCTACAATGAGTAACTTTATCATTCACCGTGTGAATAGACAACAATGCGTTGAACTTACGTACATGTCTGTCCTTTGCTTGTTTTCCTTGCTTTTCTCTTACTTCATCTGCTTTTTCTAGTAGAGACTGGTGATCGTCAGGGGTCAGGATAGCATGAAGATCTCGACTCAAACGACTAGAGTGTTGGCGGATGTCTACCAGCTGTTTGTCAGTCAGGAAAATCCTTTGCTTCAGAAACGCCTTCCCTGCCGTGTGCGCTATTTTTTGCGATTGAGTTGTAGAATCTGGAGGTGTTACTTTCAACGATCTTGGAATAACGTTGTTCTTCATACAGCGTAGATTGAAAATCCTATGGTTGATCCAGTTTGCTTCAACTTTCGCCAATTTGACCAGTTCACTTGCCATTTTCCGAACTCGGGGTCCGTAGCGTAATTTTATAATATGGAAGATACTTGGAACCGATTGGTGATTCATGGTTATCGAATGATTTGTAGACAATCAGTAGTTGATGTTGGTTTTCGCAACGTTTCGGCCTTTACAAAAAGCCTTCGTCGGGCAGGGTGAATCGCTGGTGGGTATTGGCATATTTTAAAGCTGTTAGTCGTGTTGGGTGTGTTTTGGTTGGCCACTGTTCGCTGTGATCGGCCAGTTGTGTCACCGGATTTGTTGTTCTAACCCGGGCGATTATCGCAGGTCATTGTTCGTGGTCTCACGAGTTCACTTGCCAGTTTTCGAACACGGGGTCCGTAATTAATTTTTATAAGTTGGAAGATACTTTGAACCGATTGTGTATTCATGGTTATCGAAGGGTTTGTAGGCAATCGGTAGTTGATTTTTGACTTGTAACGTTTCGACTTTGACACAAAGTCTTCGTCAGACAGGGTGAACCGCTGGTCCATGTTGACATCTTTTAAAGCGAGCAAATTAGCCTGAGCGATGGTGAACGCGTTTCGGTTGGCCACTTGAATTGTCCTCGGGTGCATTGATCAATTATGGTAGGCAATTACAACCTAGTGTGAAGCGCTAGCTCGGTGGGTGGGCGTGCGGACGAATCTGTCTTTCACACCCGAGCGATTATCTCAAGTGGGTGAGAAACATGTGACCTGCAGTGCTAATGGTGGGGGTGGTGAACTGGAGGGCAGTCGGTCTATTGGGGAGACCTGACCAAGCGGCGATTAGGGTGCGGTTGTTCGTGGGTTGTTTTGACAGCTGGTCCTTACATCCGGTCGGTTCAATCGAGTCAGCACGGGTCTCCATACACCTGATAATTCCGTCCCATCCATCCTGTTTACGGCTTTGTTTGATTTAATAATCTCTACAGCCTCAGCTGTCAACCTGTGTTGTGCTGACTTAAATCCCCGACCTATTACTTCCACATGTTTTAAGCCGATCTTATGACCTGTATCGAGTGCATGGCCTGCAATGGCCGAATCTTTGAGCATGATTTGATAATCTAGCTCATTTCTTACTGGTTTAGTTGTTCTACGTTTGTGTTCGTTAATTCGTGTATTCAGTTCCCGGGCCGTCTGGCCGATGTACTCGGCTGGACAATCGGTGCATTTAATTTTATAAACACAATTACTTATTTGATCCCGAGGTAGAGGATCCTTAAGATGCACCAAGGACGAGCGCAGTGTTTGTCCCTTTGAGAAAACCACTCTAATATTGGAATTATTTAGGATTCTGCGTGCAGCTTCTGATATTCCTTCTTTATAAGGAATAACAGCAGTTGCAGTCCATTGTTGCTGCACCCTCGGTCTCGGATGAAGCACCTTATCTAGTTGCCGTTTTACAAAGCGCTTAGGATATCCGTTCAGCACAAGCCTGTTGTAGGCCTCCGCTTGAGCCGATTCCCGGTCTGATGCTTCAGTACAGAGATTGATGGCTCTGTGAAACATGGAGCACGCTATGCTTGCGTAAACGGATTTCGGGTGAGCCGATGAGAAACTCAGTATTTTTTCTGTATCAGTCGGCTTTCTGTACAGAGTCGTCTTCAGACCCATCCCCGATCTCCTAACTAAGCAATCGAGAAATGGAAGCTCTCCCACTCTGGACTCAGTTTCCATTGTGAACTGAATCATGGGGTCGACTGTATTCAGATGAGTTAAGAAGGCTTGCAACCGATTTCGTTTCATTATGACAAACGTGTCATCCACATAGCGCCACCAAATTCTAGGGGGAGAGTCAAAGCTTTGTAAGGCTGTTTTCTCGAAAGCCTCCATGTATATGTTCGCTAAGGCTGGAGATATTGGAGATCCCATTGCCAAACCCTGTGTCTGGAAGTAGATTTGAGAGTCATAACTGAAATGTCCCATACCCAGACAAATAGACATCCCCCTAATGAGTTGGTCAACAGATAACTTGGTTCTCTGATTCAGAGTCACATCTGTCAACAGCAACTCTTTCGCTGCTGTCAATGCACCTTCCTTCGGTACATTCGTGAACAGAGATTTGATGTCGAAGCTTACTAAAACTTCATCTGACTCTATGGTTGTATCCTTAATTCTGCTAGCAAAGTCAATCGAGTTTTTTATAAACGATCCAGTCCCACATGTTAAGGGTTGTAGGACTTTCGCCAAGTATCTTGCGAGCTCGTGCGATGGACAGCCGATGCCATCAACTATCGGTCTAATTGGAACTCCCGGTTTATGAATTTTGGGCAATCCATACATTCTAGGTACTACTCTTGTTTTCGGATACAAGCTGTACCATTTACCAGACCCTAGATTATTCTTCACTTGTCTAAGATAATCGCCCACTTCTGTTTTATTCTTATTCATAATGGCTGATGTTGTTTTATCGCGGACTAATGTGTAAGGCCCTTCGTTTAGGTGTTGCTTCATTTTATCTTTGTACTCCTCACTGTTAAGGACGACGGTCGCATTCCCCTTATCCGCTTTGGTTATGACTAGGCTGTCGTTCTGGCGCAGGGATTTCAAAGCTGTTCTCTCTTCGGGTGTCAAATTTGGTGTGCCTACTTGCTGACATTTAATCACCCCAGCTAATTGCATTCGAACGTTCTCTGCTTCATTTTGGCTCAATTTGCTGAGTGCGGGTTCCACACCAGCGATTATTTCTTCTGCTCCCAGTTTTGCTTTACTTACAGCAAAATTTAATCCTCTTTCTAAAAGACACTGTTCTACGTTGGACAAAGGTCTATCGGAAAGGTTAATAACATTACCAAATCTACAACCCGTGTCTTTGAACCTACAATGAGTAACTTTATCATTCACCGTGTGAATAGACAACAATGCGTTGAACTTACGTACATGTCTGTCCTTTGCTTGTTTTCCTTGCTTTTCTCTTACTTCATCTGCTTTTTTTAGTAGAGACTGGTGATCGTCAGGGGTCAGGATAGCATGAAGATCTCGACTCAAACGACTAGAGTGTTGGCGGATGTCTACCAGCTGTTTGTCAGTCAGGAAAATCCTTTGCTTCAGAAACGCCTTCCCTGCCGTGTGCGCTATTTTTTGCGATTGAGTTGTAGAATCTGGAGGTGTTACTTTCAACGATCTTGGAATAACGTTGTTCTTCATACAGCGTAGATTGAAAATCCTATGGTTGATCCAGTTTGCTTCAACTTTCGCCAATTTGACCAGTTCACTTGCCATTTTCCGAACTCGGGGTCCGTAGCGTAATTTTATAATATGGAAGATACTTGGAACCGATTGGTGATTCATGGTTATCGAATGATTTGTAGACAATCAGTAGTTGATTTTGGTTTTCGCAACGTTTCGGCCTTTACAAAAAGCCTTCGTCGGGCAGGGTGAATCGCTGGTGGGTATTGGCATATTTTAAAGCTGTTAGTCGTGTTGGGTGTGTTTTGGTTGGCCACTGTTCGCTGTGATCGGCCAGTTGTGTCACCGGATTTGTTGTTCTAACCCGGGCGATTATCGCAGGTCATTGTTCGTGCGCGTCTGTGGACGAGGGGTGATGGGTGTGAATGTGTGGATCGTTCGGTCTATTGGAGAGACGGTTGTGTGCGTAATCTAGAATGCCGGTCTGTGAATGTTTTGACAGCCGGCTCCTGCATCCGGTCGTTTCAGTCGGGTCAACACGGATCTCCACACACCTGACAATTCCGTCCCATCCATCCTGTTCACGGCTTCGCTAGATTTAATTATCTCGATGGCCTCAGCTGTCAACCTGTGTTGCGCTGACCTAAATCCGCGCCTTATTACTTGCACATTTGTTAAGTCAATTGTGTGGCCTGTGTCGAGAGCATGGCCTGCAATGGCCGAATCTTTGAGCATGATTTGATAATCTAGCTCATTTCTTACTGGTTTAGTTGTTCTACGTTTGTGTTCGTTAATTCGTGTATTCAGTTCCCGGGCCGTCTGGCCGATGTACTCGGCTGGACAATCGGTGCATTTAATTTTATAAACACAATTACTTATTTGATCCCGAGGTAGAGGATCCTTAAGATGCACCAAGGACGAGCGCAGTGTTTGTCCCTTTGAGAAAACCACTCTAATATTGGAATTATTTAGGATTCTGCGTGCAGCTTCTGATATTCCTTCTTTATAAGGAATAACAGCAGTTGCAGTCCATTGTTGCTGCACCCTCGGTCTCGGATGAAGCACCTTATCTAGTTGCCGTTTTACAAAGCGCTTAGGATATCCGTTCAGCACAAGCCTGTTGTAGGCCTCCGCTTGAGCCGATTCCCGGTCTGATGCTTCAGTACAGAGATTGATGGCTCTGTGAAACATGGAGCACGCTATGCTTGCGTAAACGGATTTCGGGTGAGCCGATGAGAAACTCAGTATTTTT
>NW_005369846.1:0-1049 GCF_000412655.1 Myotis brandtii | reverse complement strand
TTACTGGACCAGGCTATATTATGTCACATCTTTATCTAGGCATATCTTTCTCTGTTTAGGACACTCTTCCCTTCTGAACCTGGGCATGGATTTGTTAGAAAAAATAATACAGTAATTAACGCTTTTGTCACAAACACATGTAGATACACAGAATTTTGCATACACCTCTTGGTTTAGACATAGTTCCCTACAAAGTAGTTCTTCACTGCCAGACATTGATAGTGTGTCCTGCTTTTGTCATTGCATTTTGAATATTTGTTTACAACTTGCCCGTTTTCAGTATGCTGAACTCTTAGAAGATGGGGGCTAGTTCTTATTTAGATTCCATCTTCAAAATGCTCAATAAACATTTGTTGAATGCATTGATTCCTTGGGGATCAGCTATTTGAGGCTCAATTTGTTACCAGTTATAAATATTTAGAAGCAAATTCAAAGACGTGGAGGTGTGTTGAGAGAATCTTCACAACAAATGTTGAATGAACTCTGCAGCATTTTAGTTGCCTGAATGCATGGTACTTACTTTGTAGTGTAAAATATATTAATATTGTGAATAAGCCAAGCTTCTTTCTCCCTCTTCGTTTACTAGTACACACATACACACACGTACTGTAACTAGAACTGAACAGTATAATAAAGCCACTAAAATATCTACCAGTATAGTGCATATCAGTGTGGGCAAAAGTAGATTTACAGTTGTGAATATGCAAAACACAGTTTATCAATATATTATTATTTACTAGGGTCCCAGTGGACAAAGTCATGCACCTTAAAAGGAACTGTGAGCCGTGAGGCTGCAGAGGGTACGGGACGGGTCTCGGCCCACCCTCCGCACCCCCACCCAGCTCCTCCTGCTGTGGCACCCCGTCCCCTGTCTGCCGACAGGCCCACTCCTGCCGCTGCTCCCACGTGCTGCTGGTGCCATTCCCACTCGCACCCACTGACAGCACGGAGTGATTGGGGCTGGCGCCGGCAGCAGGTGCGAGCAGGGCCGGTGCCGACAGTGGATGCGAGCGCCAGGCGGGACTGCGGTGCGTGGGAGCAAAGAATTT
>NW_005369845.1:0-646 GCF_000412655.1 Myotis brandtii | reverse complement strand
ACCATTTACTGAAGAGCCTGTTTTGACTCCATTGTACGCTCTTGCCTCGTGTGTCAAATATTAATTGAGCATAATGGCTTGGGTCCATCTCTGGGTTCTCTGTTCTGTTCCATTGGTCTGTATGTCTGTTCTTGTACCCGTACCAGGCAGTTTTGAGAACAGTGGCTTTGTATGCATGCATATGAATATAACCAATGGACACAGATGGGAGTGGTGAGGGCATGTGCTGGCGGGTGGGGGCGGCCAGGGAGAGGTCAATGGGGGAAAAAGGGGACCTGTGTAATACAATAAAGAATTTTAAAAAACAGAAAGCATTAGACAAATGGGCAAAGATGAATAAACAGAAAAAAAAATGAAGTGTCTATGAGAGATGATTTAACAGAGGATGATCTTGATTGCTATGCAAATTTTCTTTAGTGTAACTTGGGTAACTTGTTATTTTTCCCTTAGATTGTAGAGATTTATTTTTAATATTAAAATTTTAACTTTCTTGAAGTATTCTTAATAATATCACTACATACTAGATATAAAAGAGAAATGCTCTCCCCAATAATAAACAATTCATAATAAGAACACTTTTTGAAATTATCAATTATAAGTATTTCTGTTTATAAATATATATAATAAAATTATTAATTTTTAAAAT
>NW_005369844.1:0-811 GCF_000412655.1 Myotis brandtii | reverse complement strand
ATAAGAGAGAATCATTGATCGGCTACCTCCTGCACACTTCACACTGGGCAGCCCTGGCTGCTGGGAATCCAACCGTGACCTCCTGGTTCATAGGTTGACACTCAACCACTGAGCCACATTGGCCAGGCTCATCATTGATGTTTCTATCTCTCTCTCCCTCTCCTTTCCTCTCTCTAAAAATCAATATTTTTTTAAAAAAAATCAATAAAAACATATATTTTTAAAAATTTAGCAAATAAGGGTAAAATGTATACTCTGAAAACTACAAAGCATTATTGAAAGAAAATAAAGGAGACCTAGCCTGGCCGGTGTGGCTCAGTTGGTTGAGCATCGTCCTGTGCACCAAGAGGTCACTAGTTGGATTCCTGGTCAGGGCACATGCCTGGGTTTAAGGCTCAATCCCCTGCAGGGGGTGTGCAGGAGGCAGTCGATTGATCTCTCTCTCTCTCCCACTTTTCCTCTCTGCCTTTCAAATTAATAAAAAAATATATATTTAAAAAGTTAGTCACTTTATAAAAATATTAAGTATAAGTACTCGTATACATAGATATAGCAAATATGGTAGAGATAGTAACAGTGAAATATGGGAAACATTGCTAAGCCCACATCAGTTGCTTAAACTATAACAATCTGTGCATTTTACTGTATATAAATTGTACCTAAAAAAGGACTGTACAACCTGACCAGTGAGCCTCAGTAGTTGAGCATCGACCTATGAACCAGGAGGTTATGGTCCAATTCCTGGTCAGGGCACATGCTTGGGCTGCAGGCTTGATCCCCGGTGGGGAGTGTGCAGGAGGCAGCCGATCAA
>NW_005369843.1:0-2131 GCF_000412655.1 Myotis brandtii | reverse complement strand
GACAAAAAAAAAATTTTCGATAGCACCATTTACAACTTTCAAAATACCCCAAAATTAAGTCTGCGCATTAATATTGTTGGTATTTACACCTTTGGCACCCAAAAACCCAACCACCTAACCTAAGATCCAAATCTTAAAAACCTCGCTGGCATTTTCGTGATTCGCATTAATTTGCGGTTGATAAACGCATTCCCCAATATTTTCATGGTGAAATCCATTGCCATGACTACTATAGTCAATCATAGCTGTGATAATTGAGTAAACTTTCTACATTTCGGATGAAGGAAAAAGGCCATGTCGAGTAAAAATGTATTATTGACAAAGAAATTTATGGACAAGGGGTGGTAGATGATTCAGATCTGCAAAAGAATAAAAAGAAACGTTTTAGTACGTGTTACAGATGGGAAATCTACAAATATCAATGTAATAAGGTTATGATTGCTTACCCGGTAAGCACTCTCATCAGCGGTACGTTTGCGCTGCCGTTTAACAACACGGTCCCTTGCATCATGCAGCCAGTTCCTGATGATATTGTCAATGGCTTTGATTTCGGAACCACCCAGAAAAGTGGAAGCTTGAACGGCATCTGCGGTTACAAATGAGAATCACAAATAAATAGCTTACCTCGGATAACACTGACCAGAGTTAGGTCAGAAAATTTGTTCTTGTTCCCCGTCCCACTCCAATTCATATCATTAGCCAGTGTATTCGAAATACAACTGGTAATAATACGACGGACGGAATCGCCCAAATTCTGACCACATAAACTTGAAAATTTGTTTACCTAAAAATATAATATTAAATTCACACTTACGTATCTGGCGTACATATCTTCCTTTGATAACACCTCTTCCAGGGCAACTAGGTCGGCCATGTTCTTGGCTTTACTCAAGATTAGAGGGGCCGACTTAGTTGATTCCCCAGAAAGTAGCCTCGCATCTTGAGCTAAATGTATTAGCTCAGAAAGGCTCAGGTGTGTCTGGTCCACTTTTGCCGTTAAGACATTGATAGATTCTGCTGAAATAACGAAATGTAAATGGACATACCTTTGACAGTGCACACATCTTCGGTGAGCCGTTCCAAGGCATGTAATACCTTGCTCATCATGGCCTCACTCGGTGCGGGAGATGACCTGTAACATAGTTGGTAGTGCTTTAAACTTACGAAAAAGATGGTACTTGTCGTGCACCCACTTCCCTGGTTAGTGTTGGTGGGCGGCTCTCATCCAGGTCCACCTGAACCATGGATGATGAGGCAGTAGGCTGCAGCCTAGTAGAGCAATGCAATCATATAAGTCGACTAACTCACTCAATCAAACACTTGCGTAGCGCAGATGAAAGAGGAGGAGAATTCAAGGGAGTGGACTGCCTTGTTTGGTTCTCTCTGGAATGGGAATAATAATTTAAACAGTAGCACTTACTGAAAGTCGCCCTTAGGCAGGAAAGGAGTTATGGGAGGGATCGGGTAACTTGTTAAACTAGGGAGTAAGCTTTGGAATTAGGAAATCATGAAATTCTCACTTATCAGACGAAATATTCTCATCGTTTATGAGTTCTTCGTCAGTTGTAGTGAGATGAACTGGAACTCTAAGAAAATAAATGCTGTTGCTCATCGTACCTCCTTCTCACAGAGTATTTACTACTGAAATATGTTTGTCGAATTGTTTTATCACTATCGGATTCGCTCAGAGCTGCATTCAGCAACTCATTTAGCGAAATGAGTGCGTCGACAAATGTCTCTAAAATGTAATACAAATATTTTTTGAAAAATATACCTGAACATGACTTTCGCGTCACTAAATGACTCGGCGTATCTGTTGGAAGGCAGTTGTTCTCCTTCAACAGCCTGTTGAGTTCAGCAGTGGACGTTACTCGAGGCCACTGAACTTTGTTTGGTTCAAGGAACCACTTCTCGCAGGCGATTGAGACGGAGTTATCCTTGTCGAACTGAATAATCCAATACATCTATGAATAAAATGAGTCTTTAGTAGTCATACGTAATACCAGTATGGCACAGCGTACAATTGAGAACAGAACTTGATGAAAGTGAAATCATTTATTCAAAAAAAGAATGCAGTAATGGGACAAAAATGTGACAGTCATTTACAGAGGCAGCGAAGCATTTACAATTA
>NW_005369842.1:0-566 GCF_000412655.1 Myotis brandtii | reverse complement strand
GAAGTACTGAGGAAGAAATCACTAAGGAATTGGTAAATAATAATAATAATAATAATATGAAGTTATATGAAAAAATAGCTAATAAAGTTTCAAAACATATAGAAAAGAACTGAAATGCATAAATACATCACAACATATATTTATATACTATATATGAGGCCCCTAGAACCATAAGAAATGCCAAAAATTCACTGTTAATAACTCATTCCCAAATTGCCCCCCTTAAAAATCAAATTGCCCCCCGTGGGGCGTGTACCCCACATTGGGAACCACTGGATTAGACAAAGAACGTAGATGCATAACCCACAGACACAGACAACAGTGTGGTGGTGGCCAGAGGTAGGGGCAGCCAGGAAGGGGTGGAGGTGGATCAAGGGGGCAGGGATGGGGGGGAAATATCTGTAATAGTGTCAACAATAAAAATAAGTCTAAAAAAAACCCAAAGTAAGTCTGTATGACCTTTCATATAGCTATTGCTTTGAATGTGCAGAGCTTGTACTAGGTCAAATTTGCTGAACTCTTATTAGTGAGAATGTTTCTTGATGATTAATTCTATTGGCTTTCTG
>NW_005369841.1:0-2332 GCF_000412655.1 Myotis brandtii | reverse complement strand
TTTTCGGCTAGTTCATTCTCAAGCTCATACAATAGCACTGGTAGGAAAGACACAAGCGTCAAAATTTAAACGAATTGCTGAGTCAATGCGGTAGTTGGGATACTGACACGTAAGGGAAAGTCACCTGATCGATCTACACGTTCACAACGATGTCCAAAATCGGGACCAGACAGCCATCGTCCACTGACTGGTCACGTTCACGCCTCTAGCGCTATGGCTGATGGCTTGGATCCGTAACAGCTGATCTCGGCCACGGCAGTAACAGAGTCCGAGTCAGTTGCTTATGCTTGCATAATTCAGGATTAAACAGGTGTATAGCGATTGATTCAGCTATACTGAGTAACTTTCGTCTCACCGATTTGGATTTTAAGAATGGCACTCGGTAAATAACTTTAAATGCCTGGTCCAAAACGATTGAGTGGTTATAGTCCACAAGATGAGCCAATATGGAACTGTTTATTTTTCTCTTCAGTCCTTTTGAGAGCCAAGCAGGGACATGTTCTTTGACTCTTTTCGCAAGTTGTCGTGATGTCTGGCCGATATATCCAGCTGTACACGAGCACTGGAAAAAATATAAACACATACTTGTGGCCATCCTAGGCAACTTGTCCTTGAGTCTTTGAACGATCACTGGACGGTTGATGTAGGCTATCCGAAGGTCGCCTGCGAAAAAGGTTCTTTTAACAGCGTTTTTCAGTATTCTAGAAGCAATATCACTGAAAGCGTCGCTATGAAAGGGAAGAGAAATAAACAGTGGCTTTTTCTCGACCATGGATACCGAAACAGATTTTTCTCTAAGCTGCATGTTCTTTTCAATAAACTTTTCCGGATAAGAGTTCTCCAGTAGCGTTTGCTTGATAAACTGGAGCTCCTTCTGCAGGCAGTCTGAAGAGCAAATTTTGTGTGCTCTGAAAGTCAATGTTTTAATAAGATTGCGTTTCCTTTGGATGGGGACAGCACTGTAAAAATGTAAGTATTGCCCCACCCATGTTGGTTTGCGGTAAACTGAAAGCATGGCAGATCCATCAATTCGGCGTTGAATTTGAACATCAAGGAAAGAAAGTTTGTCATCCATCTCAGTTTCCATTGTAAATTTGATGGAAGGATGTGCGTTATTGAATGCAGACAGAAAACTCCTTTTGTCCAACGGATTATCTTTGACGATAAACATATCATCCACGTAACGACAATAAAGCTGCGATTCATCAATTTGGGCACATAAATTAGAACGTTCTAGCTTAGCCATAAAAATATCTGCTAGCAGAGGACCTAGCGGTGATCCCATCGCAACCCCATCAACTTGTCGGTATAACTGTCCGTCAAAAACGAATTGAACATTCATGGTGCATCTGAGTACAAGCTCCTTGAGTTTGTTCACTGGTATTCCAACGTTGTGATTGTTTTGTGTGAGGTAATCACAAAGAAAGTCAATAGTTTCCATTAGTGGCACATTTGTGAACAGTGAAGTCACGTCGATGGAGAACATAGTTTTATCTTTAAGGTTTAAATTTTTCACCAGATCAACAAACTGGAAAGTATCACGCACACTGTGACGGCAAATTTCGTTTCGGATTGGTTCGAGCATCTTGGCAACCCACTGGGCTGTAGCGTGGAATGGCGAGTCACACATAGCTAGGATAGGCCTCAATGGTAATCCAGGTTTATGCACTTTAGGTAAGCCATACAATCTTGGAATACTTGTACCAGTGGGCTTCAAAGTTTCAAAGTCGTTTTCTGTAATGAATCCATCATCTCGCAACTGGCGAAGACACTTGGTCAATCGTTTTTCAACTGCTTCAGTTTCATCTTTTCCTTTATGAAGCGTCTGAAACTTACTGGTGTCTTCAAGAATGCGTTTCATTTTATCTACATATTCACTCCTGTTCATTAGGACAACCCCAGCTCCTTTATCAGGTCTGGACATAACAATCAATTCATTGTTGTTCAGTTCGCGAAGGGCATTCCGATGCTTTCGTGTTAGCGGACTGTTCCTAGCAGGTTTTTGGCATTGATACTTATAGCATAAATTGACGAGCGACGATTTGAAATGCTCCAATTCCACCTGCGATGTTGGATGTAACTCCAATGTTTGGGACATAAGATTCTCGAACTGGGTACCAAGATCAATTGGGGAGAATCGGTTTCTATCGTCACAAAATTTAACTCCAAGTGAAAGAGCTTCCAGCTGTATCTGGTCGAGAATTAAATCCGAAAAATTGTGCACAAATTTGCTTGGATTGGAAGGAAACTTTGATTGCAACGTCTCTTTGCACAAGCTTTTCAGGAGTTGTTCCCGTTTCTTTGTCTTCCTTCTTTCAACAATACTCTCAAC
>NW_005369840.1:0-1184 GCF_000412655.1 Myotis brandtii | reverse complement strand
TCTTTTCGATAATTCTCATCAGGCATGTACATTATAAAAATGTTGAATAACAGAGGATTGGCTTAACTAATTGGTTTTTGATTGGCAGAGTAAGAAGGTTATCTTTAGCGGAATACAACGAAGGTATGACGTCATCAAAACGGACAAGAAGGGTCAAATCGGGGTTAAGAAAGGTCAAGTGTTTAGGCTGTGAAGTTAACTAGATTAAAAATAATTAAAAATTAAAAATCTATGGAACATCTTAAACAGTTATGCATGATTAAAAATAATACAGTTAAAACACTAAGATAAAATTAGGGCCATGGTAAAAGAAGCGTTTGTAAAATTTCTCGCTGCTTACAGAGTTCCGGCTTCATTATGCGTATAGCAATAGCCTCAGCTGTTGTAAGCAGACGTTTCTTCAGTCCTTTGGCGAGACGTTTTTTAATGTTATAGAACACTTTGAAAGATGTTTTGGTGTCAACTTGATGACCACTTTCGACTAAGTGTTCTAAAATGGAGCTGTTGATCGTCTTCACGGTACCCTTCCTCAAGGAAGCGGGGCAATGCTCAGCAATCCTTTTGGACAAGCGCCTGGTAGTATATCCAAGGTATCTCACACCACAGGTGCAAGTGAAAAGATATAGGACGAATGAGTTGGATTGTACCGGGAATCTGTCTTTTAGGCGTTGAGCAATAAGAGGACGGGTTTCCGCGAGTAGATTGAGCCTTGCAGCTGGATATACGGACGAAATGGCAGATGAGAGCCGTCGTTTTAGAAGGTCTGTCTGAATATCCCCTTTGAATGGTACCGAGAGGAAGACATCCTTCTTCGGAACTGTTGCAACCTTTTCTTTTATAGGCGGTATGGCACAGTGTTTCTTAATAAAGGCTTCAGGGTAGCCATTATTAAGTAGTGTTTCACGGATCACCTTCTTCTCCATATCCAGAGTGTCAGGGCTACAAATATTCTGGGCTCGGTAAAACAAGCAGCATACCAGATTCCGCTTGTACCTCATAGGAACAAAACTAAGAAAATGAGTATACTGACCGACCCACGTGGCTTTTCGGAAAATACGTCGTTGGACTGAATTATCTTCTCGTCGGCGTAATAGCACATCCAGGAATGCTAGCTGGCCTTCTTTTTCTAGTTCACAGGTGAATTTGATGGATGGGTGGGCATGGTTGAATGAATCTAACAGCTG
>NW_005369839.1:10137-10490 GCF_000412655.1 Myotis brandtii | reverse complement strand
ACCGCGCCTGGGGGTGACGGTCAAGCTTGCTGGCTGGGCCCACCCTCGCCCAGGAGCACCCGCAGCACTGTCCCCATGTCCACGGTCAGGCAGCTGAGCACCCACGGCCAGGCAAGGCGACACCCCACCGGCCAGCTCTGACAGACGCAGGCAGGAAAGATGCCGACCGGGCAGCGCCATCGTTCCACGGCAGCGTCCCGTGCGGCCACCGGGAAGCTCCCGCCTCGTGCCTCGGTTTCCCCGCCTCTTATCTGAGGGGTGGCCCGGGTCCTGCTGTGTGTCCCGGGGGCTGGGATTCACCAGAAACCAGCCGGCCGAGACGCAGGTCCCTGCGATGGGACACTGTGGGCCGC
>NW_005369839.1:0-356 GCF_000412655.1 Myotis brandtii | reverse complement strand
CCGCCCTGCCGGCAGTGACGTCTGTGAGGTGGGACTCGGGCGCCCGACCCCTGGGACCTGCCGCTTTGAGTCTTAGGTCGTCACTTGTCGGCTGTGTGACCTGGGCCAGATCCTGGCCCTCTCTGGGCCGCCTTTTGCTCACGTGCACAGAGGGGTAACCCTCCCTCATCGGACTGAATGCACTGATCTGTCGGTCACGCCCCATCGGGAATGAGAGAATCCCACCCAGGGCTCTCTCACGTCTCATGCCGTCCCCACCCCAGGCCGCTCCCTCATGGGGTCTCCCGGCTCCGCTGGCCACTCTGTTGACCATCCAGCCGCCCTTCGCTGACCCGAGAGGCAGCACTGGCCGCCCA
>NW_005369838.1:0-748 GCF_000412655.1 Myotis brandtii | reverse complement strand
AAGATGTGGTGAACAAGCTCGTTTTCGGTGTTTCATCGTCAGACCAAATACAACACAAAATAAATACGATGCAGTTGAATGAAATGTCACGTTTAACAGATAGGTGATAACATACTCCAAATTACAAGACACGGTTATCTGTTAGGTGTGAACAATAACATTGGCATGTTCCATTATGTTGCTCCATCTCTTGTCGGCCGTGGCCAGGGCAATCTGAGATTGAGCACGTACGCCTTCTGGATGCATAAACTGGGGTTCATCAGCCGTATCCCAATGGCCTCTGCAGTCGCTAAGACGCGTAGTTTGACTACTTTGGGTAACCGGCTGGATACTCTGTAGATGGGTTTGAACGCTTCAGCGACGTTAACTTGATGACCAGAGTCCAGTAGGTGGGCTTGAATGGCACTGATCCCATTTCCTCGATTTGTCGTCAACCGCACCGGGCAATGCTCACGAATCCTTTCTGACAAGCGCCGTGAAGTGCGTCCCAAATAACCTGCTCCACAAGAACAAGCAAAATGGTATAAACAAAAAGAGGTTGCACTGACTGGCAGTTTATCTTTAAGGTTCATTCGCAAGAGCGGTCTCGACGTAAAAGATACTCTCAGCTTTGCGGCATAAAATGTTTGGCTGAGCGCTTGATCCAACCGTCTAGTTAGCAGCAAGCTTGTAGATTCCCCTCGGAATGGTACGCTAAGATAGACGTCCTTAGGGGTTGCCAACTGTGGGCGGTCACGTTGTTCAGGTA
>NW_005369837.1:0-771 GCF_000412655.1 Myotis brandtii | reverse complement strand
CCCTGCCTTCCCTCTGAGGTTTGATGGTCTGTTTGATACTTCTCTGTTTCTGTTTGTTTATCTGATCAGTTTATGTTGTTCATTATATTCCACAAATGAGTGAGATCATGTGATATTTATCTTTCTCTAATTGGCTTATTTTGCTTAGCATAATGCTATCCAGGTCCATCCATGCTGTTGTGAATGGTAAGAGTTCCTTCTTTTTTACAGCAGTGTGGCATTCCATTGTGTAGATGTATCACAGTTTTTTAATCCACTCATCTGCTGATGGGCACTTAGGCTGTTTCCAAATCTTAGCTATTGTAAATTGTGCTGCTATGAACATAGGGGTGCATATATCTTTTCTGATTGGTGTTTCTGATTTCTTGGGATATATTCCTAGAAGTGGGATTACTGGGTCAAATGGGAGTTCCATTTTTAATTTTTTGAGGAAACTCCATACTGTTTTCCATAACTTGTCTACTTTTTCATCAATTGTATTTTTGCTGTTATATTTAAGAAACCATTGCCTAATCAAAGATCATGAAGGTTTTATCCTATGTTTTCTTCTAAGTTTTACTTCTTGGATTTGTGGTCCAATTTGAATTAATTATGCATATGATATTACATAAAGGTCTAAGTTCATCTCTTAACATGTGGATATCAAGTAGTCCCAGCACCATTTGTTGAAAAGATTATTCTTTCCCCTATTCAATTATCCCAGAGCCCCTGTCAAAATAAATTGGCCATAAATGTAAAGATTTATTTGTGGACTCTCAAGTCTATTTCATC
>NW_005369836.1:377-1270 GCF_000412655.1 Myotis brandtii | reverse complement strand
TTCATAGCATCTCATTCAGTTGATTTACAGCTAAAATGAATAGATAGGTATAGCTTAAAGTTAATAGGGTTCGTTGTTTAGAAGTAGATAAAACATATAATAAGAGACAATAATCACAAGGAATGTCCAGTCAACAATTTTGCTTACCAAGGAAGACACATTTGGGTCACAAAGTCCTTTTGAATACATAAAGATGGTTTGTATATCCAAATACAGGCAGCCTCGGCAAATTGCAGTAGCCGAGATCTTGATTGGCGATTGAGCACCCGAAAAGAGTCGGAGCTGATCTTGTGCGTTGTGTCCAGTATGTGCTTCGTAATGGCGCTTCTGGGTGTTTTGTTGCTCGAGTGAATCAGCCACTTCGGTAGATGTTCCGCCACGCGTGTCGATAAATGCCGTCCAGTGCGGCCCACATATGATGCTCCGCAAACACATGTACAAAGGTATATAAGATTTGATTGGGCGAGAGAGGGCAAAGGATCTTTGAACGCGGGGGTGGGGATCTTCTGGGTGTGACTGATGACAATCGGATCAGCTGCCGGAAATGCTCTACTGACTGCACCTCGTAATCTTCGTCGGATTAGTGTTGTTACATCATCCCCCTTGTAAGGCAGGGTCATGTAGATTTTCTTTTTAGGAACGGATGTCACAGTGTCTTCCTGTTTGTTCTGTTCAGCATGCTTCTGGATAAACCTGACCGGATATCCATTATCAATCAAAACAGATGTAATAACATCCAACGCCGACTGAATTTCCTGTTCTGAGCTAATCCGTCGAACACGTTCGAAAAGTGTTCGTACCAGTCCTCGTTTATATTGTATAGGGACAAAGCTACTGAAGTGTAGATACTGTCCCGTCCATGTTGGTTTGTGGTAGACAGTTCTTATAAGTCT
>NW_005369836.1:0-353 GCF_000412655.1 Myotis brandtii | reverse complement strand
AAGAAAGCAATTTTCTCATCTTGTTCCTCCTCCATGGTAAAACGCATGCCTTGGCCTACTTTATTTAGAGTGTTCAAAATGTTAGTAGCCTGTGCTCTGTCGTTGCATATGCAGAAGCAATCATCCACGTATCTAGCGTAGAAAGTTGTCTTTGATAGTTGTTCATCAGCCTTCTGTTCTACGTGGCTCATGAATATATCTGCCAACAAACAACCGAGTGGACTTCCCATGGCAACTCCATCGTGCTGCGTATAGAGATTTCCGTTGAAACTGAATTGGACACCCTGAGTACACAATAAAATTAGCTGCTTCAGCTCTTCCTTCGGTATGTTTGTTGTTGCAGCATGTTCACA
>NW_005369835.1:0-914 GCF_000412655.1 Myotis brandtii | reverse complement strand
GCAGAGTCAGAATCAAGAAGCGAAGTCTTACCTCAGCGCTGGGGTGTTTAAAAGTGTCTAAAATTAGCAGTTCCATCGCCGAGTCCACCGCCATGTTTGCCCCAATGGGAGGCATGCAGGGGACTTCCAGGGGAGCCCTATAACCTCGGTGGTGACAGCAGCTCTGGAGAGGGAAAAACTGTAGCACTTCCTGTGTCCAAAGTGCTAGCACCGCAAACCTTGGCCTATCTCTAGCGTGGCAGAGAAAGGCTGCAAGGGCAGCAGCGGCCAAGTTCACGGATGTGGGAGCTGAGTCTCAGAGAGGTAAGCCGTTGTCTTCGGTACTTGCGCTATCTTTATAATCCTTGCGCATGCCGTTCTCATCAACCATATCATGACCCCATGCAACCATGGAAATTATATATGGTGCCAGGTCAACATAACCCCTGGGCAGAAAAGAAACAAAAATATATATATTCTTTTTCATCTCAGTAACGAAATGATTTTTGATCTTTGGGGAGCACAACATATTTCACTCGAGAAACTAGAAAAATCCAATTCGTTCTAATTGATAAACACTGTTGGCTGTCCTGTCTAGCAGTTGTCTGTAAGAATAAGTAAGAGCCCTGGCCGCTGTGGCTTGGGTTGGTTGGAGCTTCATCCCACGCACAGAAAGGTTGCAGATTTGATTCTAGGTCAGGGCACATACCTTGCACATACCTGGGTTTCAAGTTGGATCCCTGGTCGGGGCTCCTAAGAAAGCCAACTGAAGGGATGTTTCTTACATTGATGTTTCTCTATCTCTATCCCCCTCCCTTGCACTCTCTCTAAAAATCAATGGAAAAATGAACTAATGCCATATCTACAAACCTGGATAATCTAAAAAAAAAAAAAGTGTGGGGGCCCTAACTGGTTTGGCTCAGTGGATAGAGCAT
>NW_005369834.1:0-553 GCF_000412655.1 Myotis brandtii | reverse complement strand
TCAACCATATCAATCTTGCAGTTTTTCTTTAAAAAAATTGTTTTTATTGCTGTCAGAGAGGGAGAGAGAGAGGGAGAGAATAGAAAAAACACCAATGATGAGGGAGAATCATTAATAGACTGCCTCCTGCATGCCCCCTACTGGGGATCAAGCCAGCAACCCGGGCATGTGCCATGACAAGGAATTGAACCACGACCTCCTGGTTCATAGATTAACGCTCAACCACTGAGCCATGCTGGTTAGGCAATCTTGCCATTTTTTCAAAAGTAATTTGAGCTATTTTTTAAGCTACAGGACTGTCACATGAGCCAAGCAACATATCTTTCATATGTCCTTTAGACCCTGCACTTCTTCACATCACTTATCACAAGTCTAATACTTATTTGTGCAAAATTTAAACTGTAAAGTTCATAAGGGAAAGAACTGAATTGGTCTTGTTTGATATAGTATGTAGCATTTGGGAGATGTTCAATCAATATTTATTAAATGAATGGTCATCCCATTTTATTATATTATTTTATATATCTATCTTTTCTACCAAAATATGAATTCA
>NW_005369833.1:0-889 GCF_000412655.1 Myotis brandtii | reverse complement strand
TCATTTCAAACGGGCCGGATCCGGCCCACGGGCCGTATTTTGCCCACAGCTGCCCTAGACTGACTGGAGATACCGTGGACTCACACCCAGCCTGATGAGAGGGCTGAGAACCTTCACATAGGCCCTCAATGATGTTATCTTTGACAGGAGGGAAACCGACAGATCAGAGAAGCCAAGGCATTTGCCCAAACTGAACAGGCAGTAACAGGCACAGCTACACTTGAACCAGCCTCTCGTGCCTCCAGGAATACCATTAAGTCACTGACAAGCAAGGCTGTGTGAGCCCATTGGTGTCTGGGGATCCCAAGCACCCCAGGGTCTTATAAAAAAACGTTTGAGTCCTGACTGGTGTGGTTCAGTTGGTTGAGCATCGTCCTGTGCACCGAAAGGTCACTGGTTCAATTCCTGGTCAGGGCACATACCCAGCTTTCCGGTTCAATCCCAGTTGTGTTTCTCTCTCAATCCCTACCCTTCCTCTCTTTCTAAAATCAATAAAAACATATTTTTAAAAAACACAAACATTTGAGAACCCAAGATACGTACACACTTTGGCTCCAGAATGCAAAAGGAGAACAATGTCCAGGTGAATCCATGTTTAATTACATTCAGGAGCAGGTTGTCAGCTTTGGCGGGATTAACATCATTGCATCTAGAAACAGGCCAGACATCTACTCAAGAGAGTTACCTGTGGCCAGTTGATTTCTAAAACAAAATTATAAATTACAAGAATACCTAACTGGTGAGCAGTTAGTGTTAGGGGCAGAAGTAGAATTGTGGGGACTAGCCATAATTATAAGAAACTAGAGGCCCGGGGCACGAATTTGTGCACAGGTGGGGTCCTGCAGGCCCACCCTGATGAAGGCCTATCGGGGCCAGGGTGGCAGGGGCA
>NW_005369832.1:0-903 GCF_000412655.1 Myotis brandtii | reverse complement strand
TGGTGTTTACCTATGCCGCCATCTTGGTTTCTCTGATGTATTTCATTTTTAAAAAATATATTTTTATTGATTTCATAGAAGAAGGGAGAGGAAGAGAGAGATAAAAACATCAATGATACCCTAACCGGTTTGGCTCAGTGCATAGAGCGTCGGCCTGTGGACTCAAGGGTCCCAGGTTCAATTCCGGTCAAGGGCATGTACCTTGGTTGCGGGCACTTCCCTAGTAGGGAGTGTGCAGGAGGCAGCTGGTCGATGTTTCTCTCTCATCGATGTTTCTAACTCTCTATCCCTCTTCCTTCCTCTCTGTAAAAAATCAATAAAATATATTTAAAGAAAAAAAAACATCAATGATGAGAGGGAATCATTGATTGGTTGCCTCCTGCACCTTGGACCAAGCCCACAACCCAGGCATGTGCCCTTGACCAGAATCGAATCTGTGACCCTTCAGTCTGCAGGCTGAGGCTCTATCCACTGAGCCAAATTGGCTAGGGCTCATCTTATTTTTTATTTTGCTTTTTGTGTTTCGTTTTTGTTGTTGTTGTTAATCCTCACCAGAGGATATTTTTCATTGATTTTTAGAGAGAGTAGAAGGTAAGAGGGAGAGACAGAGAGAGAGACATTTATGTGAGAGAGACACAGCTATTGCTTGCCTCCAGCATGCACCCCTAACAGGGCCTGAGATTCAGCCTGCAATTAAGGTATGTGCCCTTCACCAGAATTGAACCCTTCAGGCCACCAGCCAATGTTTTATCCACTGAGCAAAACTGGTTAGGGCTTCATCTTATTTTGGAAGATATTGAAAAAGGTATGCATTTTACATTGTCAGGTTTTTGTTTTTTTTCTTTCAGCATTTTATTTATTTTTTACAGTATATTTTTATTGATTTCAGAGAAGAAGGGAGAG
>NW_005369831.1:0-8838 GCF_000412655.1 Myotis brandtii | reverse complement strand
TCTCCGGTGTTTACCTATGCCGCCATCTTGGTGGAACCTCTATTATTAGCATTTTCAAAAGCCAGTTGTTTGATTAGGATATCGGCTGCTTCTTCATTATTGATTACTCTCTTGACTGCCTAGGGGTCCCTGTTCGGGCGCCAGATGTTGGGGTCCAACCCCAGCAGGTCCAGGGGTCCCCAAAGGTGTGGACAGAGTCGGCGAAGAAGGAATGACACGGAGACAGCCTTCAGTTGATCAGCAGCCTAGCCAGGATCTCCAGCCACGATCTCTGGCCAAGTTCTGGTTAGGATCTGATCCGATCTCTGTCCTTCAGTTAACAGTTCATGGATCATTGGCCTAGCTTCTACTAATTTCAGGACATCCTTCCCAAATGCTATACATAAGTCCCCTATCAGTCCAGCAGCACAAGCTACTCCTCTGTCTGTGTAATCCTCATCCCCAGCAATGTGGTCAATGAAAGACAGAATAAATTCTACTCTGGGTTGTACGAGCATCACATCCGGGTGTACATTCTCCTGGTCTCCCTTTAATCCCTGGACAATTCCGGTATAGGCTTCCAAGCAGCTTTCCCTTAGTTCATTCAGATAATCCACCATGTCATAATCTGACTTGTCCACCGGGGCTTGGGAAGCCTGTTGAAGAGTATTCAATGCAACCTCTAGGTATTTCTTAAACTCTCCACCAACAGCAAGGGCAATATTACCAAACACTGACAGAATCTGTGGCTTCACAGACCTGTGGACATTTTCATTCCCCAAGTTTTCCAGCAGCAGCTGCATCACCTCATCGCAGAAGGGCAGGATGCTGGACTGCAGCGCAAGGCACAGGTCTCCTACCAAGCCCACTGCTGCCAAGCAAACCTGCTACTCAGCATAGTTTTTCAATCCAATGCCCAGGAAGGGTTTAAAGGCCTCCATGTACTTTAGGAATTCACCACCCAAAACTTCCACTAGTGTGCTAACTGCCATTAGGGCATCCTCTTGTACTCCCCCTGATGCAGCCGTGCTTTGGAACATCCTTAACAGGGAAGCCATGATGACATCAGAGATCTGCAAAGCATCTTGATGTTGCACTTTCTGGAGAACATTCTGAAGAGTTGCGCAGAGTAAAGACTGAAGGTCATTGAACTGGATCCTGTCCAATGTGCCCTGGATAAGTGACTCATCTGAAGTACTTGTTGAAGTCGCTCCATGATGACTAGAATAGTTTTCTGAACTGCAGGGTAACAATCCTTGACACTGTTTTTCACAATTTCCATCAGAGATTCATATGCAGAACTCCTCAGATTCTTTTGGTGTCCATCAGGTCTGTCCGTGGTCTCCAGGAGCTTCTGAACTATTAGTTCAAAAGAAGAAGACAAGCAATAGGTAGCTGGTTCTTCCTGATCATCAGCTACATCTTCAGCTTCATAAGCAGCTTCAGCCAGACTAGATTTTGTAAAAAAAAAAAAAAAAAAAAAAAAAAAAGTTAAATATATTTTTTGAACATTCACAAAGAAATATGTTTTACCCTTCATTGGCAGCAAATAGCTATCTAGAAATAACTTTTGTGGGTGACTACTTACAGCTTTGTTTTTTAAAATAAAGGCACACTTTCAAGCAAATAATTTAAACAAACAATAAATATCTCATTTCCCACCCCAAAACTTCCTCAGCTTCACCTGTATAACTAGTGGTTTGAGCTGATTGGGCTTTGGGCCTTCCAAGATACAGCCAAAAGCCATCACTGCTGCATCCCGGTACCGCCAATCAGGGTTCTTGATGTGTTCTTTAATGAAGGGGAGGACATGGGGGACAAAGTCATCTTCACAGCAGGTGGCCAGAAGCATGATGCACACCCCGGCTGCTTTGCAGGGATTCCAGTCGTTGTCATCCTCATTTTCATCCTGTTTAGTTAGTGTCTGTGTGAGGATTGGAACCAGGTACTGTAGTGCTCCCTTGGCATAAAACTTGCTAGTGTGCTCAGGGGGCCATCCTTGTTCTGCTGCCTCTGAAGCCTCAATGGCCAAATCCATTTCCTCATCACAGACATTGGACCAGAATTCTATCCCTTGTAGGGCCACTTCATCAATATCACTTTTCATTGCTTCAATTGTGATTGCAAAAAGAGCAGGACCCATGTATGTCTCCATGTACTGATAATACAAGGACATTATTTTCACCAGATTCTGCAAGGCAGCCACTCGAACCCTCGTATCTGGACACTGTGTGGCTTCACAAACCACTTGCATAATAAAGTGCCTTTCGGACTCTTTGTCAAAGTTAGCTTTGGTGAACTCCAATGAGTTCAGGAGTGCATTAGTAGCTGCTGGCTTCACATTATTACTAAATTCTTCTTTCCTCATCCCCTGAATTATGGCTGTCAGAATCTCATTGGATTTATCTTGTAGCTGCTCTGGGTCGATATCGTGGCAAATGTAACCAATAGCTTCCAATGTCGACTCTTTCATGTACTCTGTGCTGTTGGGATTTGTGACATTGGCCACCAGCTGAGGAATGAGTTCTGGCCACTGGTTCACTGGGATCTCTGCACAAGTAATGCCAGCCATACACTGTGAGGCTGAACTAGGCCGGTAGGTTTCTGTGCCCAGAGTTTGCATTTGCATCAATTGCAAGTCACCTCTGCTGATATTGTGCCTTGATATCTGGATCTTTAGATGTCAAAGAGTTCTTAATTTGTAGACCTGCAACTCTGGCAACATGACTGTTTCCTGGATTTGCTAGCACTCTGGACAGTTCCACAAGGAAAGTGGACAGGTTTTCCATGGCCCCACCCTCCAGGAACTCCTGCGCCTCTTCCAGTTCCAGCCCATCCTGAGACACAGTCTTCTCGAGGATGGTGATCAGCTCCATGGCAGAAGAGGCAGCGGCTACTCTTCCTAAGACGACAGTCCGGCCTCAGGGGCCGAGGCTCTAACTGGGGATGGGGGTTGGGGGTCCGGTGGGAAGGGAGGGAGGGTTGGGGAACTGGGGTCACCATCAGCCCATTCACCAGCTCCCTTGGGTTAGTCGCCCTGGCTCCCTTCCTTCCTCCTTTCTCCCTTTCCTCCCTACCAATTTTCTGTTGGCGGCAGCCGCTGCTCCTCTGGCAGCCGCTGAGGGACTCGGGGTCACCTCAGAGCACGGCTGATGCTCAGGTGGCAGAGGGAGGAAGAAGGTAGCTGGTTTTGTATTTTACAGCGGACTTGAGAGAGGCCCACATGGTATCCCCTCCCCTGGCTTTATGGGGGGTCTCTCTCTGTGCCCTGCGAGGAGGGGGGGACCTCCTTTTTCAGCCTGGTCAGGAACCCTAGAATCCAGGCCTGCTTCATGCATTTTCTGGCTTGGACAACATTGGGGAAAGATTTTAACTGCTCAGGCCCTGTCTTGTCATCTATAAAATGAAAATACCACTAATTTCGACCCATAGTTTTGTTACCAGATTCAAATCAGAAAACATGTTAATAATTAAAAGCTCCCTGGCCAGTGTGGCTCAGTTGCTTGGACCATTGTCCCTGTACACTGAGAGCTGGCAGGTTTGATTTCCGATCAGGGCACATACCCAGGTTGCAGGTTTAATCGATGATTGATGTTCTCACATTGATGTTTCTCTCTCTTTTCCTTTCTCTCTTGATAAGTGAATAACAGTATCCAATCTGAAAAGAAGAAGGAAGAGAAATGAACAGAACATCAAAGACCTGCCGGACACTATCAATAGAACAACATACACATAATGAAAGTACTAGAAGGAAAAGAGAGGAAAGGGCAGAAGTAAGATCAATTTGGGGGGTACTGCCATCTTAACAATGTTGTCTGCTCACCACACACATGGATATCTTTCCACTGATTTAGGTCTTTTTCCATTTCTTTCTACAATGTTCTGTATACATCAAACAGGTGGATTTTGTGATATGTAAATTATACTTTGATAAAGCAAGATAAAAAACAAGACTAAAGGGAAGTTTCTTGGGTACTTACACTGGGTCCCACGATCTGGATCATTATTCAGTCAGCAGGAGAGATGGACATTGCGTTTTTTTCTCTTCCAGGCCTTGAAGGTTCTTAATACTAACCACAAAGCCCTAGGCATCTCTCCTGGGGTTAATCTATTTATTTCCTGCATCACCCTCATGAATTTTCATCATTTCCTATCAAGCTAAGAGAACCAGGCACACCTCCTCCCTTGTTGCTCCAAGCCTGCCTCTTCCAGCCCCAGCTTACTCACTATGCTCCTCCTTTGTTGCTCCAAGCCTGACTCCTCCACCCCAGCTTACTTGCTCTGCTCCTGAGTGCACCCCGGGTGGGCCTGGGTGGGGTGCGATGGCCTCCTCCCCTGGGCTGGGAATATATGTGATTAGACACTGCTGTCCATCTGGTCTGTGCAGTGGTGGGTGCTGTACATGGGGTCATCTCATACTACTTAAGGTGGGGTGTCCCTTGCTCACCAATGGTGTGACAAGGAGGTGATCAGAACAATGTGGCTATTTCCTTCACAATCCTACCAGGACTACGGAAAGAGTGGTGTCAGTCCTGGCCAGGTAGGTAGCTCAGTAGGTAGAGCATCTGCCTCAGACCCCAAGGGCACATAAAAGACTCAACCAATGAATGCATAAATAAGTGGAACAACAGATACACCTCTCTCTCTCTCTCTCTCTCAGTCAATCAATCAATAAATAAAATTTTATTTTAAAAAATAGCGGGGTCAATGTTTCACTTCTTTGGCAACCTGCAGACCTCTACCCTCCTCCTAGAAGTCTGTTGTGACTCATTGTTTCTGCTCCCAGACCCCACACTGAAAAGAGAAAAAGGGAAAAACTGGCTTCTCTCTCCTTTCTCTCTCTCCTCTCCTCTGCCTCAGCATAGGTTGAGCATCGATCTATGAACCAGGAGCGAGAATCATCAATCAGGTTGTCTCCTGCATGCCCCGCACTGAGGCTCAAGCTTAAAACCAGGGCATGTGCCCTGACCTGGAATCCAACCGTGACCTCCTTGTTCATAGGTCCACGCTCAACCACTGAGCCACACCCACCAGGCGCAAGCAGTAATATTAACACAGTGCCCAACATTGTGGTAAGAACTTGACCTCAAAGAATCTCACACAGTCCTAGTGGAAGTACTAACAGTTCACCATCCTATATAATAAAAGCCCAATATGCTAAGTGTCCAATCGTCCAGTCAACCAATCAAAACATAATATGCAAATGATATGCATACAATCACTATGATGTGCACTGACCACCAGGGGGCAGATGCTCTGACTGGTAGGTTAGCTTGCTGCTGGGGTCTGGCCCATGGGGACTGAGAGTTGAGACTTGTGACAATGGGGCGCTGTGCCAGGAATCCCTGATGATGGTCTAATCCGGTAAAATGAGAAGGGCCGGTCAGGTTGAATGGGTGGAAGGTGATAGCATCTGTGTCAGTGCTGTACCACTCTCCCCAAGGCCAAAGGTGAGGCCCGCCATCCCCCTTCAATCTCTCTGCGCTCCTAACAGGGGCCAAGATGGCACTTCTTGCCATGAAGGGCTGCACCTCCAAAAGGATACCCTCCATAACGTTGGTCCAGCACTCCTCACTGCCTGGCATAATTGTGGTCTCCTACAGCAGCTACTGTGAGCACTCCTTCTGCAACAGCAGAGAGAACATCCCTGAGATATGGAATCCAGAGGTGATCCCAGGTACCTCGGGAGGGGAGAGAGAAAGGTGGTCAACCCGGAAGGCAGTGTAGGTCTTCCACCTTCTTGTCCTTTTCTCCCCACAGCTTATCATCGTTTGTGTGTTTTTCAATGCAGTTTGCATTCAGCGTTGTTTTGTATTCATTTCAGGAGTCCAGCGTAGTCGTTATATGATTGTACTAGAGGCCCGGTGCACAAAAATTTGTGCACTCGGGTGGTCCCTCAGCCCAGCCTGTGCCTTCTCGCAGTCTGGGGACCCTCGCGGGCCCCTTCCACTGGCTGCTGGCACCAATTTTCCTCTGGCTCACGGAACCCAGGCCTTCGCTCTTCCCCGGGAGGGGCTGGCGTGGCGGGCTCAGCGCTTAGCTCTGCATCGGCCTCACGGGCCCCAGAGGCGGAGCCAGCGCAGCATGCTCAGCGCTTAGATCTGCGCCAGGGGCTGAGCAAGCACAGCGGACTCAGTGCTTAGCTCTGCACCAGTGGATGAGCCGGCGCAGGAGGCACAGCACTTAGCTCTGCGCCAGCCTCATGGGCCCAGGTGGCAGGGACTGCGCAGTGTGTTCTGCGCTAAGCTCTGCGCCTGCCAAGCGAGCCGCAGGAGCAGGGCCGGTGCGGCAGGTGAGGGGCTTAGCTCTTTTCGGGCTTTGCTCTTCGGTTGCCACACCGGCCTTCGCTCGCTGCATCTGCCCAGGACCAGCAGGCTTCGCTCGTAGCTTGGCACCTACATATGCAAATTAGCCGCCATGTTTGTTGGTGGTTAATTTGCATATCACCCTGATTAGCCAATGGGAAGTGTAGCGAATGTACGGTCAATTAACCTTTTTGTCTTTTATTAGATAGGATGCTCTCCACAGTGTGCCCCTGGCATCACACCTACCCACCCACCCACCAGACTCCTCTTTTTGTGTTCATACCATCAGCCCTGCTCTGTGTGTGACAGGGTGCGGTGCCCCAACCCCGCCATGGGCCCTGCTCTGTGTGTGATGGAGTGGAGCCGCAACCTCCCCATCGGCCCTGCCCTGAGTGTGACAGGGGGAGTGCCCCAACCCCCTGATCGGCCCTGCTCTGTGGGTGACAGGGGGCGGTGCCCCAACCCCCTGATCCGCCCTGCTTTGTGTGTGACAGGGGGCAGTGCCCCAACTCCCCTATCGGCCCTACTCTGTGCATGACAGGGGGGAGCTCCCCAACCCCCTGATCGGCCGTGCTATGTGTGTGACAGGGTACGGAGTCCCAAACCCCCTGATGGGCCCTACTCTGTGCGTGACAGGGGAGAGCTCCCCAACCCCCTGATAGGCTGGCTCTGTATGTGACAGGGGTGGCGACACAACCCCCTGATCTGCCCTGCTCTGTGCGTGCCAGGGGTGGCGCCACAACCTCCCCATCAACCCTGCCTTGAGTGTGACAGGGGGAGGCGCCCCAACTCCCCAATCAGCCCTACCCTGAGCATGACTGAAGGTGGCATCCCAAACTCCTGATCCGCCCTGCTCTGTGCATGACAGGGGGCGGTGCCCCAACTCCCCAATCGGCCCTGCTCTGAGCCCGACCAGGGACTGCGGGGCAGGCACCTAGGGATTGGGCCTGCCCTCTGCTACCCGGGAGCGGGCCTAAGCCAGCAGGTCGTTATCTCCCGAGGGGTCCCAGACTGTGAGAGGGCACAAGTGGGGCTGAGGGACACCGCCCCCCCTTGCCAGTGCACAAATTTTGTGCACCGGACCTCTAGTCCTATATAATAAAAGCCTAATATGCTAAGTGTCCAGTCGTCCAGTCAACCAATCAAAACATAATGTGCAAATGATATGCATACGCTCCCTATGATGTGCACTGACCACCAAGGGGAAGATGCTCCAACTGGTAGGTTAGCTTGCTGCTGGGGTCTGGCCCATCCGGACTGAGAGTTGAGACTTGTGACAATGGGGCACTGTGCGAGGAATCCCAGATGATGGTCAAATCCGGTAAAATGAGAAGGTGCGGTCAGGTTGAGTGGGAGGAAGTTGATGGCATTCGTGTCAGTGCTGTTCCCCTCTCCCTGGGGCCAAAGGTAAGACCTGCTGGCCCCCTTCCTTCTCTCTGCGCTCCTAACAGGGGCCAATACGGCACTTCTGGCCACGAAGGGCTGCAGCTTTCACGGGATTCCCCCATAACATTGGTCCATCACCCACCACCCTCCTGCATAATGGTGGTCTCCTACAGCAGCTACTGTGAGCACTCCTTCTGTGACAACAGAGAGAACATCACTGAGATACGGAATCCAGAGGTGATCCCAGGTACCTCAGGAGGGGAGAGAGAGAAACACAGGCACCCTGGAAGGCAATGGAGGTCTTCCTCCTTCTTGTCCTTTTCTCCCCGCCCCCCCTCCCCAGCTTATCATCATTTGTGTATTTCCCAATGCAGTTTGCATTCAGCGGTGTTTTGTATTCGTTTCTGGGGTCCAGCATAGTGGTTATACAATTGTATGCTGTCCACAGTGTGCCCCTGGCATCTCACCTACCCACCCACACGACACCTCTTTTTCTGTTCCTATGTGGCTTAGGCCCAAGCGGGCCACACACAAAAGGACCTCAGAACTCTTGCTTGTCTTCCTTTTTCTAAATTGTTACCTTGGGGTCTCAACGCTGCTCAGAAGAGAGGGATATCAGTGAAGGCTGGGATATACCTTGGGTTTTGTGTCATTAAACAAGATGTCCATGAAGATCTCTGAACAAGATGACGGCGTTAACCTAACAATTATCGCTTCCCAGATGCCACCTGATCGTAGCCTGCTTCCCCACTTTGGCCTATCTTTTCAGCTCACTTCCTTCTCTTCCCTCTCTTATCTATTGTGTTCTAGCTGAGGCTGGTATTCAAAATAGTTGACAATGGAGGTGGTACTGGCCAATCAGAATGGACACGGTTATAAAAGTCAGTCCAGCCCTACCAGTGCCTCACAGTTGAATATCAACACTGCAATTTCTTAGAATTCCCCATATTCACCAAGTTGGCTCACAGCTCCAGGCCTTTGTCCTTACTGTTTCTTTTGCTACCCCATCAAACCCTCCATTTTCACAAAGCTAACCTCTATTCATGATCTCAACTCAGATATCTGCTCCCTGAAAACATCAATTTCTTTTAGGTAGTTGGGTCTTCGTTTAATTTTTTACTCTTGTTCCTAAGACACAGTGCCTACTGAGTTGTATTGAATTATTTAC
>NW_005369830.1:0-424 GCF_000412655.1 Myotis brandtii | reverse complement strand
CACAGATCAGCAGGAGGGTGGGGCAGCGAGTTACAAGCAGGCGGTGGGGAGCTACAGGAGGGGCAGAGGGGGCGGAGGGGGGGGGGGGGGGGGGGGGGGGAGCTACTGGAGGGCAGCAGTAAGCTACTGGCGCACGGATTCTAGTGCACAGGGCTACTAGTAAAATATAATCTTTTTCTGCTATCCAAGGGTTTATAATTTTAAAAATCTAGCTGAGGAGACAATACTAAATGCAGAAAAAGTTGAATGAAAGTAGAAAGATATTTTTTTAGGAGAGGTGAAGGCAATAAAATCATCCTGGCAAAGGTCTCTTCTATTAAATTGATTCTACCCTTTTAAAAGTTAAGTCTTTAAAGGGAAGAATCCATGAACATTTTTCTTTTCTTTTCTTTTTTTATTAAAGAAAATGAATACATGGCAATGT
>NW_005369829.1:506-953 GCF_000412655.1 Myotis brandtii | reverse complement strand
AGGGCTGATCAGGGGGTTTGGGCGCTGCCCCATGTCAAGCTGATCCCGGTGCCCAGAGCCTCGCTGCTCTGTTGATCCCGGTGCTGGGAGGCATATTACCCTTTTACTATATAGAATAGAGGCCTGGTGCATGGGTAGGGGCTGGCTGGTTTGCCCTGAAGGGTGTCCTGGATCAGGGTGGGGGTCCCCACTGGGGTGCCTGGCCAGTCTGGGTGAGGGGCTGAGGGCTGTTTTCAGCTGGTCACACACTCTTCAGGGTGTGGGTCCCCACTGGGGTGCCTGGCCAGTCTGGGTGAGGGGCTGAGGGCTGTTTTCAGCTGGTCACACACTCTTCAGGGTGTGGGTCCCCACTGGGGTGCCTGGCCAGTCTGGGTGAGGGGCTGAGGGCTGTTTTCAGCTGGTCACACACTCTTCAGGGTGTGGGTCCCCACTGGGGTGCCTGGCCAG
>NW_005369829.1:0-492 GCF_000412655.1 Myotis brandtii | reverse complement strand
GGGGAACGTTGGAGTCTGCAGTCACTGGAGCAAGCAAGCCTCATGTTCGCTTCCAGCTGCCTTGCTGCCGGCCGCCATCTTGGCTGACAGTTAATTTGCATAAGGATATGCTGATTAGCCAATGGGAAGGGTAGCGGTTGTACACTAATTACCATGTTTCTCTTTTATTAATGTAGACTAGAGGCCTAGTGCACAAATTCGTGCACAGGTGGGGTCCGGACAGCCCGGCCCTGATCCAGGCCTGTCAGGAAAAGACGGTGGGAGGTTGGCCGGCTAGCCCGCCCCGATCAGGGCCCAATCAGGGCCAGATCACCTGGGGGGAGAGGCTGCAGGCGATTGGTCGGTGGGCCCCACCCCCAATTGGGGTGGAGGGACCGATTGGGGATGGGGCCAGCCATGGGGAGGTGCTGTGGGTGGTGGACCAGCTGGCTCTGCCCACAAGTGGGGTAGGGGAGGCCAATCAGGGGTCAGTGGCTGGGGAGGGGCTGGGGG
>NW_005369828.1:0-714 GCF_000412655.1 Myotis brandtii | reverse complement strand
TATATCTACATCTATATCTATATCATCTATATCTAAATCTTTATCTAAATCTACATCTAAATCTATATCTATATCATCTATATCTATATCTACTACTGGCTAGGTCAGTGATGGCGAACCTTTTGAGCTCGGCGTGTCAGCATTTTGAAAAACCCTAACTTAACTCTGGTGCCGTGTCACATATAGAAATTTTTTGATATTTGCAACCATAGTAAAACAAGGATTTATATATTTGATATTTATTTTATATATTTAAATGTCATTTAACAGAGAAAAATCAACCAAAAATATGAGTTCGTGTGTCACCTCTAACACGCGAGTCATAGGTTTGCCATCACTGGGCTAGGTGCATGAAATTCGTGCATAGGGGAGTCCCCTCAGTCCAGCCTGCACCCTCTCCAATCCGGGGCCCTGCAGGGGATGTCTGCCTGCTGTTGTAACTGCCACCCCTGCCAGACTGATCACCTCTAAACGCCTTTACCTGCTGACCTGATCACCCGTAACTGCCCCCCTTGCCAGACTGGTTGCCCATAATTGACCCACTCCTGCCAGCCTGCTCACCCCTCACTGCCCCCCCTTCTGGCCTGGTTGCCTCCAACTGCCCCCCCCTGATGTCCTTAACACCCACAAATGCTCCCCCTGATGGCCTCATCACCCCTCACTGCCCTCCACTGCCAAAATGGTCAACCTATGCAACCTGCTGTTTGGTCGTTT
>NW_005369827.1:4554689-4558576 GCF_000412655.1 Myotis brandtii | reverse complement strand
TATATAATCTGTAAATACTCCTGATGACTGACTTCTATAATACATGATTCAGATAATTTCACTTTTCCCTCTCTTTTTAAGTTAAATCCACATTGAAGCTGAGCTAGTTCATGTGTGGATTTTGAAAGCTTGTCTAGGTGGTTTTATAATTGGACCCTTCTAGGTAGCATGAAATTTTGCTTTGCCTTCCCATTAAACAGCTGTGTTCCCAGCTGGGTCTGTTTGTTATAAATGAAAATGGCTCTTTAGATTTGCATTCTCTGCATGACCAAGCTTGGCATTAGAAGCAACGTCTGGATGATGAATGCCAAAGATAACCGCCAAAGGATGTCAGATTGAAACTCTGGATCATGGTATGTTAGATGGCATTATCAGCCATAATTATATATTTCCATTAAAACCAAGTGATGTGACCAATGGATCTTTGAAAGTGAATGACTTCCAGTCTTTGAATGTTTTTGTAATGTGACTGAGATGAGTCCCCAGTGATATGTCTATGAAACAATGAACTGTGAAATATGCAAGAATAGAGGTTGTGGCAATATAGGACATTTGTTGACCGGAATGATGATAATATTACTTTGCTTCAGGTCATGGGCTTATGGAAGATGTGATTAATTTCTTCAAATAGCACCCATCAAACATCACGGAATTGAGCTATATTTTCATATTTCTTTTAGAGCTGTTTTGCTTCATAGTTCATCCTCTTTGCCTTCCTTCTTGAAGTCAATGGTATGTACAGACTTTGCACTGAAGTCCCTGCAGCATCTATCATAATTTAATGAAAATTCATAAGGTTCTATCAGTGCAAAAAGGCTTTAAAATGGTAGAGGTTACTTTCTTTTTTCTAAGCAGCATTTGCAGTTAACATCTATGGAAGAGGATTGGGGAAGCGGAGCTACAAAAAAGTTAAATAAATGTAAACATATACTTTGACTTCCTTAAAATTGTTTAAATTATTACTTTAAGATTATTTTTAAAAGCTTGATCTGTGAAAATCAATATTAACTTAAGGGTGCATTCTTAAACCACTAACATATGTGTATTTTAAAAAATGGGTATATGTATGGCGAACTTCTCTGGAGAGGAAGTTCTTTAGTTTTTGTTGTAAATTGTTTTTAGATCCTCAATGCAATCCAGAATGGTTGAGAACCACATCTACTTAGAATGTTTTTCTCTAATTCATTTCAATAACATTTTTAGTTGAATGAAATCTGTTCAACCTGAAATGTTTGCCCTTTCCCCTCTACCTGGCAGTCTGTAATCACAATGTACCAAAATATCCTAGTTATTTACTTTGTTTTTTGATTTAATAATTTTTCATCATTCATTACTCTGTTTTGAACTATCTGGTGAAATTTTGAGTACTGAATATACTTAATTGAAATAAAGTGAGACACATTCAAGTATACTTTCAATGAATTAAGCAGGCACTGTTTTTGAGCAAGAATTTTTGGGTTTTAAGTAATAATGTAGTTTTTTCACGCCTCTCTTTTGTTATCACATTGTACAGATGGATGGTAGAGTCTGAAAATATCTTATTAGGATTTCCATCAAATGTTAATGTTTATTTAAAATAGAAACTTTAGCCCAACTGGCATGGCTCAGTGATTGAGCATCGACCTAGGAACCAGGAGGTCCTGGTTTGATTCCCAATCAAGGCACATGCCTGGGTTGCAGACCTGATTCCCAGTGTGGGGGGTGCAGGAGGCAGCCAATCAATGATTCTTTCTCATCATTGATGTTTCTATTTCTTCCTCTCCCTTCTTCTCTGAAATCAATAAAAATATATTTTAAAAATAAAATAAACTAGAAACTTAAAAACCTATCAAAAGAGCTGGATTTTAAGTCATGTGACTATGTTTATGTGCATTTATCTTTTAGCATTGAGATCAGATCCTTCGAGACATGAGCTCATTTTTGCTGGCTTAATCTAGGCAAATGAAATTAGTACTTCTAGTTCAACTTTCTATCCATTTGCATTAATTTAAATTCTAGCACACAGCTCCATTTAAAACTTAGCACCTGCATACTTTAGTTAAAACCCTTAAAATGATGTCATTTTTTAACAATTCTTCACTAAAATAATTTGATAATAGAATATAACATCTTTTATATCTGTCACTAAAATTTGTTCTGCTTATATACAGAAAATCAGTTTAAAAAGTAAATTATTCAGTCAAATCTTTCCCCCTCACAGCATTTTGAGAAGAGACAGTAAGAAAATTCCACGTCTATTAAAGTTAATTCATGTTATTGTATTTAGTCTTCCTTGCATTAGTAATTTTTAATTTTGATCATTTATCATAGGTCAGGTACTCTACATGCAGTTTCTCATTTGATTCTCATTATACATACAAGAGGTTAGAGCTATCATCATTTTATTTCACGGGCGAGGAAACTGAGACCAAGGGGACAGAGCACTTGCCCTAGACCACACAGATGGTGAGCAGTGAGGCCAGCCTGATGACAGACTATAAGACTTAACCACAATATTATAGTCAGTCTTCAATATTCCTGGGATCCATATTGTTAAATCTGCCTACGTGCTCCAGTTTGCCTACTTGCTAAATCAGTACTTTGCTGCACTTTTGTGGTAATTTGCAGACATGTGCAAAACATTTGAGTCACCAGATGTGCTTGTTCCCAGCTGAGTTCCAAGGCAACACTCTGCCATCTTGTTTGAGCTTTCACAACGTAAGCAAGTATTTTTCTCATTGTCTATTTTTTTTTGCATTTTTATAATTTTTGTAGGTCATTTCTCTGTTTAAAATGGTACCCAAGCAGAAGTGCGAAAGTGCTGTCTAGTGTCCCAAAGGGAAAATAGTCTGTGATATGCCTTAAAGAGAAAATATATGTGTTAGATCAGCTTCCTTCAGGCATGAATTATAGAACTGTTGTCTGTGAGTTCAATGTTAATGAATAAACCATATGTATTAAATAAAGTGTCTTTAAACAGAACACACATAAAACAAGATTATATATTGATCAGTGGACAAAAATGTGACCAAAGGCTCACAGAAACTTAACCCTCTCTTTCTTTTAGGAACAATGTTTCAGTATCATTAATTGATTGTTCACAGCAACTGTATAAAACATATTATCATGAATAATGAGAATCAACTGCACTGCCCTTCAATAATAATCACTCTATTGCCCAGCTGTGGTGGCTCAGTGGATTGAGCGCCATGCCATGGACCAAGAGGTCCAGGGTTCCATTCCCAGTCAGGGCACATGCTGGGGCTTTGGGCTGGATCCCCATTAGCGGGTGTGCAGGAGGCAACCATCTAATGACTTTCTCATCATTCATGTTTCTATCTCCCTCTCCCTCTCCCTCTCTAAAATCAATAATAATAATAATAATGATAATAATAACCATCGTCATCACTCTTTATTGAAGATTTGGTAGTCTATATTCATTACTTAACTTAATTTCTCCCCAAGTCAAGTATATTTGTCCTCGTTTTGCAGATGAGGATTTGAGGTAAGATTATCACCCAGCTTGTGTGATTGTATGATGTTTGAATCAGGCTGTCTTCAAAGCTTTCATTCTAGGTTATAGTTATGACTGTGGCATGCATTTTTGCTTCATATGAATAACTCTCCACTTCTGGTGAGTTTTTTTTTTCACCTTCTCCCATCATTGAGCTTATATTCCTCTATTTTCATGTCAATTAATTTATATTTACTTTGTTTTATAAGAACTCCTTTAGAGATTAACTTTTAACTGCTCTTTTTATCCCCCCTTTTGTCTGAATCTTCAACCCTCTAATAAAATTATTTATTATACTAGAGGCCCAGTGCACAAAAATTTGTGCACTTGGGGGTGGCGGGGGTCCCTCAGCCTGGCCTGTGCCCTCTCGCAGTCTGGGACCCCTTGGAGGATG
>NW_005369827.1:4545857-4553609 GCF_000412655.1 Myotis brandtii | reverse complement strand
AGGGCTGTTTGGCTTCACTCTACCGCTTGGAGCCTGAGTATGCAAATTAACCGCCATCTTTTAGCTTCTATAATTGAAACATTGTATCTTTTGGAGCTGTTGCTTCAGGAGCTCAGAGCCCCGCAGCCGCAGGCGGGAACCTTGGTTTCCTCTATCGCTGGGGCAACCAAGCATCCTGTTCTCAGCTGCCTGGCTGCCTGCCGCCATCTTGGCTGACAGTTAATTTGCATATACTCACTGATTAGCCAATGAAAAGGGTAGCGGTTGTACGCTAATTACCATGTTTCTCTTTTATTAGTGTAGATTGCTAAATAAAATCTTCTCTCTGTCAGAAAAATTTAGTTGTCTTAAACAAATGAATGCCATTTTTATCTCACATGTAATCTGGTTTATTAGGACAGAATGATACTGTATTCTCATGTCTTTAAAAATAAGATGGTGCTATAAGAAAGATATTATTGGGGAGGCAGCCCAGAGCAGTGGTAAGAAAGACATTATCATGCGTTAAAATTTAACAACTAACTCTAGCCAGGTGCCTCAGTTGGTTGGATCATCGTCCCATACATCAAAAGGTTGCAGGTTCCTTTCCTGGTGGGGGTGCATATGGGAGGTAACTGACCGATGTTTCTCTCTCAGATTGATGTCTCTCTCTCTCTCTGTCTCTCTCTCTCTCTCACTCTGTCCCTTCCTCTCTCTGCAAAAATCAATAAAAACATATCTTTGGGTGAGAATTAAAAATAATTAATAATTTAACAAAAATATCAGTGCATTATGGAAAATTAATAGCAAACAAATGTTCCCAATTCTGAACAATTTTTGTAAAGTTAATTATCTCCATTATTATCTTTTTATTCATTCATTAAAAATATACTTATTGGGTACTGGGCATGTATAATACATAGATTACACATATATTTCTTTTTGGTAGACAGAAGACTTAAAAAATAATATCCATATTGAAGTGGATCTTTCCTAATATATTAGAAATTTAAATTAACCCAGTTAAATTGTATCATTGATCTTTGTAACATGATATCATTTAATTATTTAACTGAGAGAATTTCTGAGCAGAAATACCTAGTTTTATTTTAAAATCAGCTTTTTGGGGTCAGCTTGTTTCCCCATTTTATTTCCAAAGAACTTTTTTTTTCTTGATATAGTACCATTTGTTAATTTTTTTCTTCATTCGAACTTTAGAAAGGGTCAGGAGTTTTTAAAGAGTAGGTAAGGGTCAGATAAGTACATATATTTTTATTTATTTAATTTGATTTAAAATTTTTTGTGTGGTAAAACACATCTAACAGAAAATTCACCATGCGTAACACTTTGTACATCCATTACCACTAATTACAGAATATTTTCATCACCTCAGAGAGAAACCTCATACCCTTAAATAATTATTCTCCATTCCTCTCTCCTACCAGCTTGTGGCAACCACTCATTCTTTCTCTCTAAGGTAGATTTGCTTATATCTGGATATTTCATACAATGGAAGCATTCTGGCCTCTTCAGTCTGGCTTTTTTTCCTCTTAGCTTAATGTTTCAAGGTTCATCCATGTGTAGCATGTATCTGTACTGCATTTCTTTTCTTGGTGGAAAAATATTTCACTCTATGTATATACCACCTCTGTTTATTCATTCACCAGTTGATGGATATTGGATTGCTTCCACCTTATGGTTATTGTGAATAGTGTTTCTATGAGTATTCTTGTACAAGTTTTTGCTTGAATATCTGATCTTCATTCTTTTGACTCAATACCATGGAGGGAAATTCCTGGGTTACATGGTAATTGTATGTTTAACTTATTCAGGAACCAAAAACTGTTTCTATAATGGCTGCAGCATTTTATATTAGCAATATACAAGAATTCCCATTTAATTAGTAATTTTAAAAAAAGGAAAATAGCTACTGGTGTGAACAATATACAAAAGTCATTTAAGAATATTATGAATTGCTAAATGCCAATAACTTGGAATTCTAAGTAAATAGATATTTTTGACAATATAATATCCCCAAATTGACTCTGAAACAGAAACATTTTACAGATCGATAACTACTACTGAATCTTTTTCTCTAAAAAGATGGTTTTATAGGTGAGTTCTACCAAATGCAAGAAATACGTGTCTGTTTTACACAATGCATTTCTTATAGCAGAAAAGCAACAAGGGTGTGCAACTCATATTTGGATGTGAGTGTAACTTTGATGTCTGTATCAGTCCGGGTCACAGAAGGAAGCGGTTGGCACACTCACACTGGGGAATTGAGAAGATTTTAGTGAAGGAACTCTTTTACAATGGTGTGGGCTGACTTTAGGAAAATCAACAGAGAATAATTTCACACTCAGGCTTCCAACAGTATCACTCTTTGATATTGTTGTAATCACAGCCAATATCACTCTTTGGCCTAAAGGGACAATTTGAGAAAATGATTTGCAAAATTTAGAGTGGAGCGGGGATCTTTGTCAGGAGAATGCATCAAACTGCAATCCAATAGAAAGGAAATCGGGGGAGAAAGTACCCAGACTTCACTTATCTCTCACCCTTGAATCTCCTGCCAGAGGAGATCAATAACAACTGTACCAGCAGCCAGAGAGCAAAAGAGCCCATTGATGCAATCCATTTAGTTGCATTCCATGCTGTAAAGCCAGGGGAATGGAGAATAAATTCAGAAGGGCAAATGAAAAAAGTATCCAGTGCAATATCAAAACTAGGTAAAGACACTATAAGAAAAGAAATGTACAAGCCAATTTCTCTTTTGGGCATAGATGAAAAATTTCTAAATATTAATTAACCAACAAAATTCAGCAGCATATTTCTAAAAAACACATGTGAATGAAAGAGGCTTTATCTCAGGAATGCAAGGACAATCAACATCAGAAAATGTAGTGACATGATTTATCACACTAATGGATACAGAGGCAACATCATATGGTATCAATATACACAGAGAAGGCTTTTGGCAATGTTCAAAATCCATTTGAATTTTTTAAAAAAACTCTTTAAAAAGGAATAAAAGGAAACTTTCTTATCAGAGAAAATCTATCTTTCCCCATCTCTATTGATACCCATCCCCAACCGCAATATAAAGCAAAACAAGCAAATTAAAACACACAAAGCAATACAAAGTGTTATATTTAATTTTTTAAATTTCAGAAGTTTCCTCTTAATACTAGGATTAAGTCAAAACTCCGATATACTATTGTTTAACACGGTACTGGAAGTTCTATCCAATTAAATGCAAAGCAAAAAAAGCATGCATGTAAATTAAAAGAAAACAAATGATCAGTACTTATAATTAATTGATCATTTACAAAGAAAACCCTACATAATCAGGAGACAAACTATTAGAACTATTAAGACACTGCAGCAAGATCAATATACAAAAATTAATATCATTTCTTTGCAACAGCAATAACATTTAGAAATTGAAATAGAAAATGAGACAGTTTACAATCACAATAAAGACTGTAAAGCTTCTATAAATTAACCACCCAATTCCTGAAATAAGAAAGTTTAGAATTCATTCCCAATGGTTTGTTTTCTTTTGCTTCCCACATCTAATTTACCATTATCTAAAATATATTCCAAATCTATTCACTTCCCTTCATCTCCATTACTATCACCTTCATGAAGCAACTATAGTGTCCAGATTTCTGTTCCAATGAAGTCACCATAGTTAAAATTAATAGGCGGTTGACAGACTAGGAGATAATATTTGCAACATTAAAAAATTATTTTATTATATAATGTACAGCATGGTGACTATAGTTAATACAGTTTGGTGCCTGAGTATTATTCCAATCAGTTCTGATTCAATGCTTTTGTGGTTTGGTTTGTGCACTGGAATTTTCAAAAGCCCTTCTCTCAGGGGAACCAGGTGTGTTGCCAAGAAACAAAATTTTAATTTTAGAATAGTTTTATGTTTACCAAAGTTGTTAGAGCATTTATATATAGCCTGCAGCCAATTACACCTATTGTTAACATTTTATATTAGTGACTTCTTTGAATGAATCTATACTGATCTAATATTATTAACTGAAGTCCATACTTTATTCAGATTTCCTTAGTTTTTATCTACTGTCCTTTTCTGTTCCAGAATACAGAAAATATTATTACAGCAATTCATAATAAAAATTGTAAATAAAAAACATGTGGAAGACACTTTTTACTCATAATTGGCAAAAATGAGAATATTGGATAAATCAGTGGCTGTTAAAGATGGAAAGAAATGGGAATCCTATGCTCTACCTTTGAGAGTAAATTAGCCAAATCCATTTTATGGAGCAAACTGGCAGCATTTTAGTAAAATTGAGCAAGTGCCTACTCACTCTGGGACATATATACTCAAGGAACTTATATTCAGGCACACAAAAGACATTTATGAGGCTACTTACTGCAGTATTATAGGAGTTGGAGTCAACCTATATGTTTATCATATGTGATTGAGTAAATGACATGTAGCCATGCATAGTATAGAATATTAGTCTGGAGATAAAACCTAGATTTACAGATAGCAACATGTACTAGATATTAGAAAAAAAAATGTTGACTAGATAAAATAAAGAATAGGACATAATGTAAAGCACAATGCTATTTATATAATGTTAAAAATACATATGGGGAAGCGGAGGAAGAAAAAAAATACATATGAAAAACAATACTAATTTTTACATCCTATATAATAAAAGCCTAATATGCAAATTGTCCCCTCAACCGGGGGTTTGACTGGGAGTTCAACCAGGGGGCGGGGCTGGCCAACTGCCCACAGCCCCTCCCCTGGCCAGCCCCACCCTGGCCAGCTGCAGCAGCAGGCAGCCAGGGGAAGGGAGGCCCAGCCGGCAGTTGGCAACTGCTAGGGACCCTATCAGTGCACAAATTTCATGCACCAAGCCTCTAGTTCTATCTAATAAAGCAGGAATATGCAAATTGACTGTCACTCCATCACAAAGATGGTGGCTCCCATAGCCACAAGATGGCAGCACCCAGTCCCCTCAGGCCTGCCAGAGTCCCCCAGTCCTTTCAGCTCCACTGGGAGGGGGTTGCAGGCCCACGGTGCGGCCAGACCCACTCTCAGCTCCCCAACCGCTCAGGGCCAGCCCGAGGCTCAGGCAAGCCTCGAATGTCAGCTGCTCAGCTGATGCCCGAGGTACAGGCAAGCCTCAGATGTTGGCTGCCCAGCCGCCTAGGGCTGGCCTGAGGTGCAGGCAAGCCTCTGATGTTGGCTGCCCAGCTGACGCCCGAGGTGCAGGCAAGCCTCAGATGTTGGCTGCCCAGCTGCCTAGGGCCAACCCGTGGCACAGACAAGCCTCGGATGGTGATTGCCCAGCAGTCTAGGGCTGACCCAAGGGGCAAACAAGCCTTGAATGGCGCTGCCCAGTCGAGACCCAAGGCACAGGCAAGCCTCAGATGGTGGCTGCCCAGCCGCCCAGGGCAGCCAGAGGCTCAGGTAACCAGGGCCGGCCTAGGCTTGCACTGCTGGCAGTGGCAGAAGCAGAGGTGTGATGGGGGTGTCGCCTTTCCCTGATCGCCGGGTTGCCTCCCTCCCCTGAGGGCTCCCGGACTGTGAGAGGGGCAGGCCGGGCTGAGGGACCCCCCCTCCAGTGCATGAATTTTCATGCACCGAGCTTCTAGTATATACATAAAGCTAAATGAATATATTGAAACTAGCACCTCTGCTGCTGCCACTGCCAGCAGCTCAAGCCCTGGCCGGCCCTGGTTACCTGCACCTCAGGCCAGCCCTGGGCGGCTTAGGGAACTGGGGACTCCAGAGGCAGGCCTGCTGCTCTGGCGGGGCTGAGGGGACTGGGCGCCGCCATCTTTGAGGGCGTGGTAGTCAATTAGCATATTCCCTCTTTATTAGATAAGATTGATTTAAAGACCATGCATTAAGGACAAACTTTGGCACTTAAAGGGTAGGGTTAAGTTGGATGTAGAATAAAGAGGAAAGACAAGTTAATAATACATTTTAAATATGCAGAGCATAATCTATTGACGTTTTATTATAAACTGAGGAGTAAGATCAACTCAGTTCATGAGGGTCAATAAAAGCTCTAACCAACCAACCATCTTGACCATCATCAACAAAGTTGTAAGGTATAAATAAAACCATTTGTTTTGATGTTCAATTTAAAAATGACAACATTTCATATTTTCATTCCTCTTGAAGGCCTAGGGCAGGAATCAGGTGGAGCTGGCAATGGGGGGAAAAAGTGGGACATCTATAATACTCTCAATAATAAACATTAAAAAATAAAATGACAACATTTATTTTAATGATTATCATTAATAATTAAAAAATTCAACAAATATTTTTGAACTTTCAAAGTATTATACTGGGCTCAATTGAGTATTATAAAAAGTGTATTTAAGCCCTAACCAGTTTGGCTAGGTGGATAGAGCATCTGCCTGCAGACTGAAGGGTCCCAGGTTCGATTCCGGTCAAGGGCATGTACCTTGGTTGCGGACACATCCCCAGTAGGGGGTGTGCAGGAGGCAGCTGATCGATGTTTCTCTCTCATCGATGTTTCTAACTCTCTATCCGTCTTCCTTCCTCTCCGTAAAAAATCAATAAAATATAATTTTTTTAAAAAAAGTGTATTTAAGTCAAAGGAGTTTTCTAAATAGTTGTCTCATCAGTATGTGAATTAGCATGACATAGACAGCAATTTTTAAATTCACATTACAAGCATGATATACACTGAGTGGCCAGATTATTATGACCACCTGACATTTGTAGGCAAATTAGCTATAATTTCGCGCTGAAGTTGCTAGAGGGCCAGACCATTATAAATAGGGAAGCAGGTTGTTTTCCACGACAGTAGAAGTGATTTTTTTCTGAAGATATGGGTAAACAACGCAATTTAACAGCCTTTGAATGTGGGATATATATACATATACGTAAATATATACATATACGTAAATATATACATATATATCTATATTATTGATTTCAGAGAGGAAAGGAGAGGGAGAGAGAGATAGAAACATCAATGATGAGAGAGACTCATTGATCAGATGCCTCCTGCACGCCTCCTACTGGGGATTGAGCCTACAATGTGGGCATGTTCCTTTGGCCAGAATCAAAACTGGGACCTTTCAGTTTGCAGGCCAATGCTCTTTCCACTGAGCAAAACCAGCTAGCATGCTGCCTTTTTATTTAAAAAGTTACTTCTCATATACGAAACTTAGCAATTTGAAATCCCTAAGCATTATTTCATTAGCATAATACTCTCCAGGTTCCTCCATGCTGTCTCAATGAGTAATAGATCCTTCTTTTTTACTGCTGCATAGTATTCCATGGTGTAAATGTACCATGCTTTTTTATCCACTTATCTACTGAGGGGAATTAGGCTGTTTCCAGATTTTAGCTATTGTAAATTGCACTGCTATGAACATCGGGGTGCATATATTCTTTCTCATTGTTTCGGGTTTCTTAGGATACATTCCTAGAAGTAGGATCACTGGGTGAAATGGCAGTTACATTTTTAATTTTGGAGGAAACTTAAAATAGAGGAAACTCCATACTGTTTTCCACAGTGGCTGCACCAGTCTGCATTCCTACCAGCAATGTACTAGGGTTCCCTTTTCTCCACATCCTCACCAGCACTTGTCATTTGTTGATTTATTGATGGTAGCCATTCTGACAGGTGTTAGGTGATACCTCTTTGTCATTTTTTTAAAATATATTTTATTGATTTTTTACAGAGAGGAAGGGAGAGGGATAGAGAGTTAGAAACATCGATGAGAGAAAAA
>NW_005369827.1:4534054-4545307 GCF_000412655.1 Myotis brandtii | reverse complement strand
GTTCTTTGGCCCCTTAAGTGTGGCTCTTCCACAAAATACCATGTGCGGGCGCGCACGTACAGTGTGATTGAAACTTCATGGCCCATGCTCAGAAGTCGGTATTTTATGGAAGAGCCACACTCAAGGGGCCAAAGAGCCGCATGTGGCTCGTGAACCGCAGTTTGCCAACCACTGCCCTAGGAGATGTATCAGTAAAAACATCTCTACAAGAGATGTCTGAGTATCATACTAAATACCAGAGGCCCGGTGCACAAGATTCGTGCACGGGAGGAGAGGGGGATAGTCATCAGCCCAGCCTGTGCCCTCTCGCAGCCCAGGAGCCCTCGGGGGATGTCCAACTGATGGCTTAGGCCTGCTCCGCTCCCCACAGGGACCAGGCCTAAGCCATCAGTCAGACACCCTTAGCACTGCTTTGGAGGCAGGAGAGGCTCCCACCATTGCTGCTGCCGCTGTGCTCACCAGCCTTGATCTCAGCTTCTGGCTGAGCAGCACTCCCCCTGTGGGAGTGCACTGGCCACCAGGAGGCAGCTCCTGCGTTGAGTGTCTGTTCTGCCGTTTGGTCGATTTGCATATTAGCCTTTTATTATATAGGATATAATAAGCCAGTCAGAGAAAGACAAGTATCACATGATCTCAATCATATGTGGACTCTAAAGAACAAAATAAACTGATGAACAAAATAGATCTAGAGCCATAGAAACATGGAACAAACTGATGAATCTCAGAGGGAATGTGGGGGTGGATGGGTGGGTGGGAAGAGATTAACCAAAGAACCTATATGCATATATGCATAACCTGTGGATACACACAATAGTGTGCTGAAGGCCTGGGGCGGCGGGGGCAAGAGTGAGCTAGAAGGGGTGAATGGGGATAAAAAGGGGACATATGTAATACTTTCAACAATAAAGGCAAATTAAAACAATAAAAATAAATAAATAAAATTCCTAGGGAAAGTCCATTAGTATATATTCCATTCAATTTCTAGCACTTGCTTGTCTTTTAATATAATTTGTCATTATTTATAGTACAGTATCCTTCTCTGTGAAGAATAATTCTAAAAACAATTTTTATAGCTACTGCTAAAATTTAAACTTGTACTCCCTTTTTGTTCCCCTTTCTCTGTGAAATTTGTCAGATTCAACATTATTCTTAGATTCAAAGCTATTATTAATTTATCATTACCATACAGCTTCTCTTTTATATGCAAAAGCTTAGAGTACTAAAGACCTCTCCTTGACTGTACTGGTTATACATTCTATTACTACATAAGATAAAGTCAAAAAACAGGAGAAAATAATCTCTCAACATTTATTTTTGTTCTATAATTTATACAACCTGCTAGTATAACATTTAAATTTTATTTGAACACAAAATATATTTTTAAATCAGGTTTATTACTATCCATACTTTTTCAGGTAATAATATATCCTAGAGATCTCTCCATAGTCGTATATAGAGATATTCTTCATTTCTGTGTACAACCACATCATAATTTATTATGTGGCTGTACTATTGTTCATTCAACCAAACCCAAATAATGGACATTTAGAAGGGACATATGGTCAGAATATCTTTTCTAACTTCTAGGTATTATAGCTCCCTTGTCTATTATCTTTGTGAACTATCAATCATTAGGCCCAGGGATGTTCTATCTTAAGGTCCCTTTTAACTTTCTGGAACTTTCTTTTTACTTGTATTAGTTGTCTCTGTTCTACTAATTTTGAATTTTGTTCTAAACAGGTTCCCTTTCCATCCTGAAGGTGGCAACACCAGCCCACTCTCCCTCCTCTGCAGGCCCAGGCACTCTGGAGCTTGGAAAGTATGGAAAACCCACCTCCTTTCAGTCATTCTCCCAAGGCCCAAGGCCTGCTCCTCTTTCCAGGCACCCCTGTGAGGATTATTGCGCCCCCCCCTGCCCGTGCCCCCTTTCTCACCCCGTTCTTACATCTGTGAGATGCCTCATAACTGCCCTCTGTCACAAAGGTCAGACTTGCCAGAGTTAGCCAATAAAGATTCAGGACACCCAGTTAAATTTGAATTTTAGATGAACAGTGTATAATTTTTAGTATGATTATGTCCCATTTAATATTTGGGACACACTTGCACTAAAAGTTATTCAGGTTTAACTGAACGTCTTACCTTCTATGTGGTAACCTAATTCAGGTCCTTTTTATCCTTACGGAGAGACTGAGGAAGACTTAAAAGCAATGCCACCACAGTGGTCATCCGCATGGAATTTCTATATTTTGTTTGTTTATTTGGTTATTAAATTTTCATGTAGGCTGCCTCTCCTAGTTGGTAAATGATACTTTTTATTTCTTTGCTTTTTATTTACTTAAATTACATGGTAGCATTAGGTATGTTTTCAGAAAGATGCTGTTTTCTAATTCTCCGTTTCTGTAAATGTCCTGGGATATTTATAACTAGAGATGTGTTGCTGAATGAATGTTTGAGTCCCCCCAAATTCATATGGTGAGATCCTAACCCCCGTGTGATGGTAGTAGGAGGGAGGGCCTTTGGGAGGTGATGAGACTATGAGAGTGGAGCCCTCTTGAATGGGTCAGTGGGTACCCTTCTAAAAGTGGCCCGGAGAGCTCTCTCTCCTCTTCCAAGATGGTAGTAGGAGGGAGGGCCTTTGGGAGGTGATGAGGCTATGAGAGTGAAGCCCTCTTGAATGGGTTGGTACCCTCCTAAAAGTGGCCCGGAGAGCTCTCTCTCCTCTTCCACCTCAGAGGACACAGTGAAGGCCATCTATGAACCAGGAAGCAAGTCTGCTTTGAATCTGCAAGCACCTTGACCTTGTACTTTCCCTCCTCCAGAGCTGTGAGTAATAAATGTCCGTTGTTTATAAGCCGCCCAGTCTATGGTTTTCTGCTATAGCAGCCCAAACTAAGACAAGCTGCACTGGTTTTAAAATCATCTTGCTCTGCGTCATATATGTGTGGTCAGGGTACTGATTCTGTTGGTGATAAGGTCTTGTGATAGGTCACTCATTTATAGTAAAATGCAGTTCATTTTGAAGTGATCTTTCCAATTCAATAAATCATAGAGTACTTAAAAGGAAGAATCACGTATGGCCTTGAAAGGAGAAGGAGACCTTACGATAACATTTCAAAGAGAAAAAAAATGCCTCAGTGTCTTAATGGGGAAGAACAAGAGTCCCAGCTATATCAAGCAGCACTAATTATCCATTCAAAAATGTTACAAAGGCCAGGGACCAAAGGGAAGAGGACGCAGCATTTTCAGCTCCTAAGAGAAGAAAGGGATAAGGAAGCCTAAATAGAGAGGCAACAGATGTGTCAACAGTTAAGAACATGGGAAGGGATTTTTAAAGGTCACAATAAATTCTTGAAATATTAATTGATGTGAGCACGCGCGCGCACACAGACACACACACACTGTAAGAGGAAATGTGGACAAAACAAAACAAAACAAAACAAGAATCTTCTAGATAAAAACAGCTAATATCCAGGCAATCTCCCCACTCTTCAAAAATAACAACCACCTCCCATAGTCAGGCAGAATATCAAAGAACATTTAAGAATAGCATTTAGAAGAATGCTCTTATTCCAGAATACCTGAATACTCTATATCGGACCTTCCTATTGTACAGATACAGTCAATACAAGCAAGAACCAAGATTATAGGCAAAAAAGCCATACAAGCTACAAACAACAACAGAAAATGCGCAGAAACAACGTCACACAAAACAGTGTCTGTGGTAGGAAAGTACCCATCATGGAGGGTAGAAAGTAGTATGATTTGAAGATTTTTGAAGGGAGAAAACAAGGGAAATATATGAGACTAATCATATTGGAAAATGTTAATGAAGAAGGAAGGAATTTAAAATTATTAAGGTACATTTCAACTAACTGCGAACCCACAACGTGTCCTGCCACCACAGGAGGCCACGCTTCAGAGGAAGAAAGGAGGACAAGAAGGAATCTTAAGACACCGGGAGGCTGAGCTTGACCTAAATTTACAGCTTGCACTTTTTCATTTGTTTATATACTAGGAAAGTAAGACACACTAAACAACACATACTTTGTATAAAATGACTACTTTTTCTGTTGTTTAAATGTGAGTTTTTTTGAAATTTTATTTTATAGTTGATACTGTTACAGATGTCCCAATATTCTTCCCCCCCACCCCCCGCTTGCCCACCTGCACCCAGTCCCACCCCCCCTTCCCTCTGGCCATCACCGCACTGTTGTCATGTCTATGGGTTATGTATATAGTATGTTCTTTGGTTAATCCCTTCATCTTCTTTCATCCAGTCCTTCCCATGCCCCCCCTCCCTCTGACAGCTGTCAGTCAGTCTGTTCCTTGTATTCATTCCTCTTTTTCTATTTTGTTCATCAGTTTATTTTGTTCATTAGATTGCACATGTAAAGTGAGATCATATGGTATCTGTCTTTCTCTGATTGGTTTATTTCACTTAGCATAATAATCTCCAGGTCCACCTATGCTGTTGCAAAAGTTAAGTTCCTTCTTTTTTATAGCCAAGTAGTGTAAAAATGTACCACTGTGGAGAGCAGCTACAGCGTTTGGACAGGTTCAAGCTTCGGACAAATGAGAGGGCACGGCCCTCTCGTGGCAAAGCCACATGCAGGTCCCAGCTTGGAGGGCAAAGCCCTCCCAGCACAATTATAGCCAAAAGCTACGGTAGTAAGCTTGACCTTATGGTCTGAACCTGTGGTCCCAGGTGGCTGAGTGATGTGGGCTGTGGGAGGTGCAGCAAGTGCTGCCAAAACAAAGCTTGATAGCATTCTCAGGTGCATGTAAGTAAGTAGATTTGAAACTTGGGAGAACATTGTAAAGATCTTGACCATGCCCTTGCTTAGCCTCGTGGGATCTGACTATAAAATAAAGAGTTGGCTTCCAGGCTGTGGCACTGTCTCTCCATCCAAGAACAGTGTCCCACCTGGCTCCAGCTGTGTTCTCTTGTCTGTCTTCTTTAATCTTTCACTGCCCCTCCTCAGGTTCACCCCTGGCCGTGCTGGACATGGTTCATACCAGAGCTTTTTTATCTACTTATCTACTGATGGGCACTTGGGCTGTTTCCAGATCTTGGCTACTATAAATAATGCTGCTATGAACATAGGGATACATATACTCTTTTGAATTGGTGTTTTGTGATTCTTAGGATGTATTCCTGGAAGTGGGATTGCTGGGTCAAAAGGCAGCTCCATATTTATTTTTATTTTGAGGGAACTCCTTTTGTTTTGGCCTAAAACTGAAATATAGAATGCTGAAGGGAAAAAAAAATCTCTAATAGCTAGCAGTGTTTCTTGGTCAGTTTTAATGATAACTTAGGTAGGTTCTAGATATTTTCAAGGTTTTTGCAAGCTTCTTGGTTATTTTTAGACAAAGATAAAAATAAATGATGTCAACCTTTCTCTTAGGAAGGGGAGAGTTTCCATACAAAAAGAAATAATATTTTGGAATTCTCTAATATCTTGCCCCTATTGCCCTGGTTTGCAAAAGATGATATTGAAAGAGAAAGGCCCTTAAATGCTCAGCAAAAATCAGGTGCACTGAAAGTAAAATGTTGAATTATAAGTGACAAGAGGTAGATCATTAACCATCTGAAGTGTCACCTTAAGAACAACTTGAAAACCAACCTAAATATACCAGAGGAATAAAGACTACATAGTTAAGGAATAGAAACTTAGATTTCAAATGAGAAGGTAAGGAGGTAATCTTGATTTTGTTTTTGAAAAATATATCAGTTTTTTTTTAATTTTTATTTTTTTTAAATATATCAGTTTTAAGTGTGATAGGAGCAGTTCTGTAATAATGAATGCATTTATAACAATAGATTAAAATATTAGAGCACACTGATAGTTATGCCCACAGAAAAAAATAGGTAAAACTTTGTTAGATTCAATAAGACAGAGGAGAGCATAGAGCTGCCCTGCCTGGTACATTACCCACCAGCCATATGTAGCTTTAAAGCATTTGAAATGTGGCTTGTTCAAATTTAGATGTACTGTAAATGTAAAATTTAGGATTTCAAAAGCTTAGTATATAAAAAATAAAAATCTTAATAATATGTTATATTGATTATGTATTAAAATGATGTTTTCTATATACTGAGCTAAATAACATACATTATTAAAATTAATTTCACCTGTGTGAAGTAAAAACTTTACCCTTGCTCAAAGAGAAGTCTGTTTATCTGAAAGTCTTGAGACCCAGCAGACAGTCTAATAATGTGATTTACAAAAGAGGCTCTGAATCACATGGTATCAGCTCAAACTTGGGAAGGGCTGGAACTAATGCCGGCCCCATGGGCAGCTGACCATGTCAATGTGATGCAGCTCTGGACAGCACATCTCAGGTGAACTTCCGTGGTTGGCAGTACTCCGAGCCTATTGCCACACAACAATACTGGGCAAGTCAGCACTGTCCATGCCTCTCTCAGGAGGAGACACATGGAAGGTCCATGTGTGAAACTCTTGGACTCTTCCTCTCTTCCCTCGGCTGATTTGAATCTGTACCTTTCACTGTAACAAACCCTAACCACAAGTACAAATGCTTTCAGTGAATTCTAGAAAGTCACTGAAATGGAGAGTGGTCTTATAGACCCTGAACTTGCAATTGATGGTCTTGAGGACCCTCAAACTCGCATGAGAAGTGAGGGTGGTCTCCTGAACTTTGCCCTGTTTCTCTTTACTTTGTTTAACGTGGCTACTAGCACTTGTAACAGTACATGTCTCACTTTTACGACTTGCGTTGTATTTTTTATTTTTGTATGCCAAGGTAGAATCAGGCTCAAGCAGGAAAAAGAAGAATAAGGCATTTTGAGGTACCACAGCTCAATGTAGAAAACAATTATTTAAATGGCAACTAGTTATCGAAGTACATACATTTGTTTGGATTCTAATCACCCGGTGGAACACAGTATTATAAATGTCATGAGGTTTATCCACAGCAGGAGTGTGTAGCATCAGTTTCCTGCCTAGGCTGTGTTTGACACAATGCTTACAATACTCTTTGAGAAAGGAGATTGACAAATATTCTGAATTGGAGTAATTGAACAGGAAACAATTATTTCAGAAAATACATTATGAATTTTATTATTTTATTTATGAAACAATTTACATCTTGTTCTTGCCCATGTTTTTTTCTCTCAGGTGTTTAAAGCATATTTGATATGTTATCTTATTAATCCTGGCCTTGTTCAATCAGGGATCAGAACAAAATTATTAGCTTGATATAGAACCTAAGTAAGAGATGTGAAGCAGGAAGCAGAAACCTGCATCTTATAATAAGGAGATCAAGATTTGTACTAAGATATAGGATTTTAAGTACTAATACAAGAAAAGTGACAAAACACCTAAAAATAGAAGCATGGACTAGACTAAGGTTTAAGATAGACAGAACAGTCAGGAGAATGTTGCCTAAATCTGATATTATACATCATTTTCAAGAATACGTGGGTTCTTGCCACATAGAATGCATTGCATTAATATTTATTGAAAGAATTAGAAATGAAATCCTATATAATAAAAGCTTAATATGTTAAGTGTCCGGTCATCCAGTTGGCCGTTCAACCAATCAAAGTACCATATCCTAATGATATGCTAAGGCCGCTCAACTGCTCGCTATGATGTACATTGGCCACCAGGGGGCAGACAGTTGACCAGTTGCTATGATGTGCACTGACCACCAGGGGGCAGATGCTGGCTGGCCAACCTCCTGCATCCTTCCCTGGCCCCGATAATGCACCAGTGGTGTCCCTTTGCCAGGCCTGGACCCTCTTGCAATCCAAGACCCTTTGGGGGATGTCAGAGAGCCAGTTTCAGCCTGATGGTGGATGACAGGTCGCTATGATGCACACTGACCACCACGGGACAGATGCTCAATGCAGGAGCTGCCCCCTGGTGGTCAGTGCGCTCCCACAGTGGGAGTGTCGCTTAGCTAGAAGCTGGGCTCATGGCTGGCAAGGCAGCACTAAGGATGTCCGACTGATGGCTTAGGCCTGCTTCCTTCCAGTTGTCAGTTGGACATCCCCCGAGGGCTCCCGGACTGCAAGAGGGTGCAGGCTGGGCTGAGGGACTCCCCCCACCCCCCACAAAGTGCACAAATTTTGTGCCCCCAGCCTCTAGTAATAAATAAATTCCAGATGAGGGGGCATTTACTTCTCTCCTATTAAGAATCTCTATCCAACTGTCAGACCTTGATATGTGCTGTGTGTGGATTTAAGGTATAGGAAGGGCCTTAGGCAGTTTGGCTCAGTGGTAGAGCATCGGCCTGCAGACTGAAGAGTCCCAGGTTTGATTCCAGTCAAGGGCACATGCCCAGGTTGTGGGCTCAATCCCCAGTAGGGAGCATGCAGGAGACAGATGCTCAGTGATTCTCTCTCATCATTGATGTTTCTCTCTCTCCCTCTCCCTTCCTCTCTGAAATCAATAAAAAAATATATTTTTTTAAAAATTAAAGTTATAGAAAGGGACAAATTTACACTTATTGAATGCTTAGTGTGTAATGGGCATAATCATGGGCACATTTAAAAATTAGTAAAATTCAAGTAGCAAATGTTACATGGTGATACTGAGGCTCCCATTCTTTGAGAGAGTAGTCCAAAGTGAATAATCCAGGATCTGGAATGATTTTGTCCAAATGTCATGCAAATCTTAGATAGGTGGCAAATCCATGGCTAATAAAGACATCTAGTTATCCTGATCCCTAGAATAACTGATCACTTTTTGCTTCCTCTATATCCTAATTTGTATATATTTATATTTTTCTATAACCACCTTTCTGAAACAAGTGAGTATTGGTAGATAAATAATTTAATAGATAGATGAGTAGATAGTAGATCACTGAGAAAGGGCTGTTGCTTACTTGTCTTGGTTTTGCTAATGCTGTAATTTAGATTTGAAATACTATTCTCTGTCATCCAGGTCTATGAAAATTATATCTATCTTTTAAAGCCTATCTACCCACTATCTACTGCTTTTAGCATCTTTTACTCCTTCAATTAGAAGTGTTTTCTCTCTCTCTGCTCTCATATCACTTTGTGTATTTTTCAGTTGAAACATTAACCTTACTCCTCTCTGTAATTCAATCTCTGTAATTTTTAAATTCTTCTTTCTCATGTTGTAAAGTATATTTTTTAAAATTGGTTTGCGAGAGAGAGAGGAAGGTAGAGGGATAGAGAGATAGAAACATCAATGAGAGAGAAACATCATCAATCTGTTGCCTCCTGCATGACCCCTACTGGGGATTGAGTGCAACCTGGGTATGTGCCCTGACTGGGAATCGAACCAGTGAATTCTTGGTTTATGGGTCAATGCTCAACCACTGAGCCACAGCAACTGGGCCCATGTTGTAAGTTTTTAATGACAGGGGTATATGTCCTATTTATTTTTATAACCCACATTGCACTTAGCAGAGTATGCAATTGATATTCAGCAAACACTTGTTGAATTTTATTGAAATTAATTTGGTATGAACTTAGCTTTTAAAGCTACTTCAAAGTTATTCAAACTTTTTGTATGACCAAAACATAAATACTATCTTTATTGAAAAAATATTTGGGTGAAAGCAATTGTTTCCTTTTATTTGAGTAATTTCCCCAAGATTGAGCAGAAAATTCAAAATTTTTGGTTTCATGGGTGACCATGTACCAAGCCATATTATATTTACTATCTTTCCAATGTTTGAGTAAATAAGCAACATGAGTTGTATGGAATAAATGAGAGTAACATGGGTGGTAATGACATAATGAAAAATGGATATAATGAGAGCTGCCAGATGAAGAGCCAGCACTTTTGTGTGGAGAAGAGTGAACTTAAGAACACAGAGATTGAAATTTATACAGTAAGGCTGTATTCATTATGTGTAATGATCAGAGGAGAGCAAATTGTTGAAAAATTGGGTGACAGGTAAGTCTTGAGGTGTTTACAGATGTATTTGTGTTAACTAGGTCAGCATCTGGAGATGAAAAGAGATGATTTACTGAGGGAGAATGAAGACTTGCAGATGTTGTAAGGGATGTTAAAAGGACGAGGCAGAGGAGAGTTCTGGATTAACTAGAGCAAAGGCAAATTGGCTGGAGCAATTTATTAGAGCAGAATAAATGATCAAAATTTTTAAAAATGGAGATTTTTATTGAAAATGAAGGAGGCGGCCTGTCCTTAAATACTGGCTGAAGATTTAGACAACCATACCATTGAGTTAGCTGCTTGTGCATGTGTGTGTGCTCTGTGTGTTCATGTATCTCAGTACATCAAAATTAGGTATGCAAAGCCTACAAAATGTGTGCCACAGCAAAATGCCATGGCTCTCTTTCCAGAACTCTCTCTCTATGCATCTCATAAAGAGTGTACTGATTCTTGATTCTTACTGCTTTTGTGACAGATTACACTTCTCAGAAATGGCTACAATATTTTTTGTTTTAGTTTTCATTTTTTATTTTTTAAATTTATTAAGTTTGTAAGGGTGACATTGGTTAATAAAATTATATAGGGTTCAAGTGTAAAATTCTATGGTACATCATTTGTATATTGCATTGTGTGTTTACCACTCAAAGTCAAATCAACCAGGTGACCCTCTCTCCCTGCTACAATATGTTTAGTCTCACATGCTCTTCCAGAATGTTTCCACTCTCCCTTCAGCAGTAGAGTCTTGTGTCCTCCCCTTCAAACTGGGAGGGCCTTTGTGGCTACCTTGCTTAACAGAATATGATAGAAGGACACTTTGTGACTTCTTAGGTTAGATTATAAACATGATACAGCGTCTGCTTGGCTGACTCTTCTTTGGATCATGTAACTTTGGAGCCCTGTGTGATGATGATGGGAAGACCACAAGAACAAATCACATAGAAAGGAAGAGAGAGAGAGAGAGAGAAAGAGCAAAAAGAGAGAGCAAAAAGCCCCACTATTCCAGCTCTCAGATGTTTAAGTCTTCACAGCTGATTGCAACCTGTGAGAGACCTGAGAAGAACTTCCCAGCTGAGCTGCTAGACCATTAATCTACACTAATAAAAGAGAAACATGGTAATTAGTGTACGACCACTACCCTTTTCATTGGCTAATCAGTGAGTATATGCAAATTAACTGTCAGCCAAGATGGCGGCCGGCAGCCAGGCACTGAAGCGAGCATGAGGCTTGCTTGCTGCGGACTCCAACGTTCCCCGCCTCACTTGCCGGCCTCTCAGCTGCAACTCTAAGCAACTATGTACTATGTTGCAAATAAGAAGCTAAACAAAACACCAGAAACCGGCTTCCATTCAGCCGGGCT
>NW_005369827.1:4532475-4532813 GCF_000412655.1 Myotis brandtii | reverse complement strand
AGTGCACAAATTTTTGTGCACCGGGCCTCTAGTCTAATCTAATAAAAGACAAACATGCAAATTGAGCATACCTTCACTACACCTTAAGCCGCACCCACCAGCCAATCAGAGCAACTATATGCAAATTAACCCAACCAAGAAGGTGGCCAGCAGCCACAGAGCTGGAGAGAGCAGGAGGCTTGGTTGCTCCAGTGATGGAGGAAGCCAAGCTTCCCGCCTGTTCTGGCTGGCTCTGAGCTCCACTGAAGGTAACAAAGTTTGAATTATAGAAGGTAAATAAACCTCAGAATAAAAGAAAAAAAGAAAAAAAGGAGAGGCTGGGAGCTTCCGTCGCCAGG
>NW_005369827.1:4525614-4532214 GCF_000412655.1 Myotis brandtii | reverse complement strand
GGATGTCTGACTGCCAGCTTGGGCCCAATCCCCCAGGGAGCGGGCCTAGTTAGCAGGTGGACATCCTCCGAGGGGTCCCAGACTGCGAGAGGGCACAGGCCGGGCTGAGGGACCTTCCCGAGTGCACAAATTTTTGTGCACTGGGCCTCTAGTATCATGATAAAGTCATTGTTGGGTAAGGCACTAAGTTTGAGGGCGGTTTGTTTTACAGGAGTAGATAATAAGAACACTATTTCCAGCCCTTGCCGGGTGGCTCAGTTACTTGGAGCATCGTCCCATACACCAAAACAGTGGTGGGTTTGATTCTGGTCAGGGCACATACCTAGGGTGTGGTTAGATCCCTGGTTGGGGCACATCAGGAAGGAAACAGATCAATGTCTCTCTCTCTCTCTCTCTCTCTCTCTCTCTCTCTCTCTCTTTTCCCCTCTCTTTAAAAGTCAATAAAAACATATCCTCAGATGAGAATTAAAAGAACTGTATTTCCCAAAATATATTAGGATGTGTCCATTTGACCAGGTAGGCGAGTGCACAAATTTTTGTGCAGTGGGCCTCTAGTATCATGATAAAGTCACTGTTGTGTAAGGCACTAAGTTTGAGGGCAGTTTGTTTTACAAGAGTAGATAATAAGAATACTATTTCCAGCCCTGGCCGGGTGGCTCAGTTACTTGGAGCATTGTCCCATACACCAAAACGGTGGTGAGTTTGATTCCTGTCAGGGCACATACCTAGGGTGTGGTTAGATCCCTGGTTGGGGCACATCAGGGAGGAAACAGATCAATGTTTCTCTCTCTCTCTCTCTCTCTCTCTCCTCTCTCTCTCTCTTTTCCCCTCTCTTTAAAAGTCAATAAAAACATATCCTCAGATGAGAATGAAAAGAACAGTATTTCCCAAAATATATTAGGATGTGTCCATTTGACCAGGTAGGAAGGTAAAAAGAAAAGATACTTGTTCTGGGTCACTTAGTAAATCTGTGTCATTGTTAGGGGTGAGATTGCAATTCAGAGTGTCTATCTTTTGTTCAGACCAGTGATTCACCCTAACATTTATTGGCATGAAAATGTGTAACACAATTCAATTTAAAGCTAGACTTTTAAAAAGCTGTCTACTGAATCTGAATACCATAACCTACTATAACGGGCATTCATTAGCTGAATTTATATCTTATGGTAGAATGCTCTCCCAGATAGAGGCATTGTGGTGCTTTAATTGTATTTTAAAAGTCTGATTTGACTGATGTACTTTTTAAAGTAGAATCTGGAGATATACAAATATCAATATTTACTATTTTAGCAGTACATAGAAAAATTAAGCAGAACCACAAATACCTATGAGTAGTCTCACTGCTAATTAGTCACCCTGTGGATAAAGAATTTGCCCATCATCATTTTGAGCTTCCTGTGTGTAGAACACTGAATTGGAAATAAAACAACTGGAGAATAGTCCCTGTTTTCAAAGAGTTTGTTATCTAGGTAGAGATGGAAAACAGATCCATATGAAGGATACTTCAGAACACATACAACCCAAGTATAAATAGACTAGAGGCACAGTGCACAGTTCTGTGCACTGGTTGGGGGTCCTTCAGCCTAGACTGCTCCCTCTCGCAATCTGAGATCCCTTGGGGGACGTAGCCGTGCACAAAGCGGCAGGCAGCCTGGGAGGAGCCTGAGCCAGGCCAGGTGCCATCTGGCTCAGTGTTCCTAGGCTGCTCAGCGCCCCTGGGCCACTTGCCACTCCTTAACGCTGCCACGGAAGCGAGAGAGGCTCCTGCCACCACTGCTGTGCTTGCCAGCCATGAGCCTGACTTTTGGCTGAGCGGTGCTCCCACTGTGGGAGCGCACTGACCACCAGGGGGCAGCTCCTGCTGGTCGGTGCTCATCATAGCTACTGGTCGTTCCAGTCGTCCAGTCATTTGGTCATAATGGTCACTTAGGCTTATATATGTATATAGATTGTTATTTACACAGGCTATATTTAAGTGCTAAGAGAACCGAGAGTAAAGTAGTAGGCATAACTTCTTTGTGTGAAAAATTATAAAAATTTAACACATTTACATATGCATGTTTAAAACTTGTTATAAAATGCACAGTTCCAAATCTTTAAGCATGTAGTGATATGGTGCTAGATCATTGTCCTTATTACTGAAAACTACTAAGTTGAACCATATGAAATTGCCAAATTTTGAAAGTTTTTACAAAATTAGCTATTTGATACAGTTTAGCTTATTAATTTGGTGAAGTTACTGTCACAGGCTCAGATAATTAAGCACTACCAAGGACCTAAGTCACTTGACATAATGTTCAGTATTTCATGTAAAAAAATCCCAGTGACAAGAGAAGCAATACTACTTGTAATTAAATAGTTTTTATTTATATCAAACTAACAGCATCCACACATACATTCATAATTTTTAATGGTAGATTTCCAGGGGGCATTTATTTTAAAATTTTGATTGCTTATTTTTATTTATTTTAAATTGATTTTTAGAAAGAGAGTGATGGGGGGGCGAGAGAGAGCGAGAAAGAGAGAGAGAGAGAGAGAGAGACATCAATTTGTGTTATTCCACTTATTTACGCATTTCCTGGTTACTTTTTGTATATGCCCTAACCAGAGTTCGAACCTGCAACCTGCAACCTTGGCATATCTGGACGATGCTCTAACCAACTGAACTACATGGCCAGGGCCTTGATTGCTTCTTTTTCGATTTAAGATAGTTATCAAGCATTTCACTAACTGTAAACCTTAGGTTGAAGGATTAATTTCACAAATCCAACTCACCCTGTGCTCCCACTGGAGACAAGGCAAGCATCATAGGAGAAATATAATATTTACAATAACACTATTTGGGTTCCATAGTGACTTCCTTGGAGGAGCATCAAGCGTCTTAGAGTTATTATCTAAATAATTCCCCGGACAAACATATTAGATAAGACAAAAAGCTTAAAAGTATAGGAAACGATTGAATTCCTGCTGTGATTAGGGTTTTAATGGTGGAGTCAAACTCATCAAATAATAGTCACTACTCCAAATAACAAATTAAAATAAAACTTATAACTTGGGGACATTTCCAAAGAAAATCTGGTGGTGAGGAGAAATTAGCATTGGCTTATATTTTAGATCGTGTTTTCAACCATTGAAACATTTTTTTTTTAAGTTACAGCACTGAATTGACAATATTTACATTATGTATATAAGAATACCAGTTTTAGGCTCCTGGTTTATGTTATCTGAAGGGGCTTAGAATCCATTTTGGATCAGAATACTATCCCCAGTCTCCAGACCGCGATTTCCCCCCAGATGTTCTAATGTTATGGGAAATTAAGTTGCCCTTTCCCCTAAGCTTTGAGGAGCTAAGTAGTGCTTTCAGGAGATAACCAACTGGACAATATGAAATACTAGACCATTTTATTAAACTATCCTCAAAACATATATTCTCACCCGCATAGCTACCTCCAAAAACATGACCTTTACATTATATAAGTTAATATGAAAATGGTTTTATTCATAAACATCTATTGATTACTTTTAAAAATAATTTTATTGATTTCAGAGAGGAAGGGGAAGGAGCAAGAGATAGAAACATCAATGATGAGAGAGAATCTTTGATCAGTTGCCCCTGAACGCTTCCTACTGGTGATCAAGCCAGCAACCTGGCCTTGTGCCCTGACTGGGAATTGAACCATGACCTCCTGGTTCATAGGTCGACCATCAACCACTGAGCCATGCCAGCCAGACTACTGATTACTTTTTATGTGTCAGGCATTAAGTGCTCAGATACATTGCATCATAATCTATACACGCTTTCATTAATGTCTTTGGGTATTTAATTTCCTAGGGTTTTACCAAGTGTTACCTAACCTTTAATAATGCTTTTGTAATAATTGTAATATAGAGCAAGAACTCATATCAATATATTAAGATATTTAAATTGCTGGTATATGCTATATAACATGCACATCCAGCACTGATACTTGGAGTTTCCTAAATGCCTCATTTGCAAAGGTTTCCATTTCATAGCATCATTGAAATTCTCAAACTGGTATGTGAGATTTTGAGGTGAACTAAAATATAGTTTTACTAGAGGCTCGATGCACGAAATTTGTGCAAGAGGCTCAGCCCTCACAGCCGCGGAGGCTTGCCTTGGCCCTTGCAGTTGCGGCAGCTTGCCTAGGCCCTCGCAGCCCCAGCTTCCTCCGGAAGGTTCTCCGGGAGGACATCTGGAAGGTCATTCAGCTGTCCGGTCTAATTAGCATATCACACTTTTATTATTATAGATAGTCTGCTTTGCAATTTCCCCCAGTTTCTACAGCAGTTGTTGAATTTGTTGATGGTCATTTCCGTCCTATATCATCATTTCTACCAATGTTGGCCCTGCTCTGGCAGCAAACATTTTACTTCTTACCTTGCAAGAAGCCATAGACCCTTGTCTTGGCCCGCTTTTCATAAGAATGAAAAGCTAACTCACTCAAATTTCACCCACCATCATGGGGGTGTGATGGGTATGAAAGGGAAACCACAATTCTCCCACTGAGAGAGTTATATTATTTTATTTCTTTATTTGATTCTATTCAAGTGTTGAATTCCAGCTCCTCTCATTACAAGTTCTGTAATAAAATCTTTTAAAAGACATGTTATCTCGCCTAATTCTTAAAGCAAGTGGGTATTCAAGAGTCACGAATGCTCGAGAGCTGTGCTGTACAAAACAGTAGCTACTAGCCACACGTGGCTATCGAGCATGTGAAATATGGCTAGTTCTTATTGAGATGTGTTATCAGTGTAAAATACATACTATATTTTGAATATCTAGTATGAAAAAATATAAATTACATCATTAATAAATTTTCATATTGATTGCATGTTGAAATAGTAATAGTTTGGCTATATTGGGCTAAGTAAAATATATTATAGAAATAAAGTGTTACCTATTTCATTTTTACTTTTTTTAATGTGGCTATTAGAATATTTAAATTAGGTAAATCACACATTTTTACAGGGCAGCACTGCTCTAAAAACCACAAAGCTTCTGATATTGGAAAGAACCTCAGGCTTTTGCTTAGAATTACAAATACTTGAGGTGTTTGTTTGTTGTTGTTTTGCATAACTTCCAGCTGCCTTGTACAAAATAAATAAAAAGATTGCATGAAGATGCTTATTACAAACCCAGTTTCAAAGTCTTAGGCCTTTGGCAATATTTGTGTTCTTTCATTGGCCCATTAGGTTCTCTCTGCCTCAGGTGCTATAACTTCAAAATTGGTGTAACGTTTTCTGTGGGTATGGCTTATAAGGATCAATGAATTAAATGTAGTTTGTAGTGCTCCAAAGAATAATGTGTTACTTATAAAAAATTTTATCACAAATATAGTGCTTTTCTGGTGTGTTTAAAGAGAAGGAATTCTAAAGCATTAAATTAAAAAAAAACATTAACATCTGTGTATTTTAACTTTTAATGGATAAGGTTCGTCTACATTATTATGCTAATGTTTGAAGAAACTACTTTGTGGCACAGTATACTCTTCACTTCAGCACTTTATAAATGAATGAGTCTTTATATTTATGAACACAAAAGGATGGGTAGCATGTTCAATTCTCCCACACCATAAAGCAGATTCTCATTTGCATTTCCATCATCACTCTTTATGACAAATAATGCTGATCTTGCAGATTGTACTTGTGCTGTATACAATGGAAATTAAGGTGAGCTTAAATACAGATTATTTTTATTTGTGACCCGATCCTTGGAGTTAAAAGACCAATAAAACATAAGCCATTTCTCTTGCTCTAGTTGAAAGGGGAATGGAGAGATTAATGAAGAGATGATCAGGATTGGAAACTAGGAACAAACAGAGCTGTTTCCTCCTGGCACTGTCCCCTCCTCCATACACGTTTATTAAGCATCTCCTATGAGTCAAATACTGAGACGATGAAAGAAGAAAACAATCATGTTACATATAGTCCTTTATTTGTCTTGGGAAGTGAAATCAGATTTTAATTTAAAAAAATTCTTCAACTGCATGTAGCTCATGCAGTTAAATAAGTAATCATGACATTTGATTGTAACAGCCCTTCCGACATTTCTGCCTGCACTTTAACATCCATGGTAAAACCATTATAAGGGATTAACCTCCACTTAGTCTTTTTGCAGTCACTGCTCTCAGGTCAACATAGTAAATAAAGATTAGAAGATTGGCATTTTTTGTTATAATTCACCTTCCTCCCCTCTCCACTCCATTTTTCACTTTAATGCAAGAGTGAAACAAAACAAAACAAAACAACAACAAAAAAACTAGTTTTCCAGGGTGAACGGGGGCGAGGGGGGTAAGGAAGGGAGAGAAGGAGGGAGACAGGGAGGAACATACAGGTGTACGGAAGGAGGGAATAAAATGCAGAGTTGCCATTCTTTTTCCATTTGTTTTCGGAGATTCCCTGCCCACTAATCCCGGCTCCCAGCCAAGTAGCGTCTCCTCCCGGCTCGGCCCCCGGCTGCGCCCCCTAGCGGCGGAGCCCGCAGCCCGCGGTTGGCGCTTATCTCTTTAAATGACAGCTGTGGCTCGGGTCCCAATCCTGGGCTTGACGTCAGTGCCGCCTCCCCGGCGGAGAGGAGCA
>NW_005369827.1:4516177-4524576 GCF_000412655.1 Myotis brandtii | reverse complement strand
CCGTGCGCGACAACCAGGCGGACGCCAAGTTCCGGCGGGTGGCGCGCATCATGGTGTGCGGGCGCATCGCGCTGGCCAAGGAGGTCTTTGGAGACACGCTCAACGAGAGCCGCGACCCCGACCGCCCTCCCGAGAAGTACACGTCCCGCTTCTACCTCAAGTTCACCTACTTGGAGCAGGCGTTCGATCGTCTGTCCGAGGCCGGCTTCCACATGGTGGCGTGCAACTCTTCGGGCACCGCCGCCTTCGTCAACCAGTACCGCGACGACAAGATCTGGAGCAGCTACACCGAGTACATCTTCTTCCGTAAGTTCGCAGTGTTCGCATGTCCTGTTTTCCCCCAACCCGGACGGACAGGGTGTCTCAGCGGGCGCTGGTTCATTAATGAGCGATGGGGGCTCTCCCTGCTCTCCCTGCGCTCCTCGCCACTGGCTGTACGCCTTCTCCTTTAGCGATCTCCACTTGGTCCCTTAGGAGCGCGTAGTTCCTGCGCAGTCCTCTGTCTGAACTTAACTGATTTTGCCCTCTCCTCCACCCTGCACCTGGCAGGCCTGGGCTCCCTTCTGCGGCGGAGGGCAGGGAGGGGGCCTGGGAGAACTGGCTGGGCACAGGGGTTCTCCTTTTTCTCTCGGCGCCTGCGGGACGCCTGGGGATCAATATAGGTGCGTCTCAGTGTTTCCTCTCCGAGGGCAGGGTAGCAGGGAGGCGCCGCCGCGCACCGCCGGGATCACCTCCGGTTGGTACGGGTCTAGGCGCACGAGCGCCCCAGGAGGGGTGGTTTCAGAAGGAGGCAACCTGAGAAGTGATGGCTGTGCCTCCAGAGCCCCTCAGGGGGCGGGGGCGTGAGCGGCTGGTGGGAAAGAGGTCTCCATCGACCGAGAGAAACCTCAGATTTTTTCCCGCGCCACCTGTCATCCCTAATTGCTGGGTGTTTTGGACGGCGGAAGCTGGAGGGAACCAAAGAGTGTGCATGTCTGAGTGCTGTTGTCAGGGCTGGAGATTAGGAAGGGACTGTGTGTGTGTGTGTGTGTGTGTGTGAGAGAGAGAGAGAGAGAGAGAGAGAGAGAGAGAGAGAGAGAGAGAGAGAGAGAGAGAGAGAGAGAGAGAGAGAGAGAGAGAGAGAGAGAGAGAGAGAGAGAGAGAGAGAGAGAGAGAGAGAGAGAGCCCTCCTTCTGGACATCTCAAATGCAAAGGGGGTGGGGAGTTTGAGTCGACTTTCCAAGGGTGAATAAATCGTGGGATATTCTGAAATGAGGGAATGAGGGAGAGGATTTGGAAAGCATTTGGCATGATGCTTTGTGCAGTGCCCTTCAGGAGGGGTTTTTGTGGATCAAGTTCAAGAACTCCACGGAATATCACTGGGGCTTGGGAGGTGGGGAGGCGGAGCAGGCTCAGTTCTCAGTGGTGTTTAGACAGCGAGGAGGGCCACAACTGAGAGCTGTTTGGGAAAATGAAAAGCCAGCTGGGATGGCAGCAGGAACATCATTTGGCAAACGGTGTTTCTTTGGCAAGACACAAGAAGCTTCGAAATGTGCCTGTACTATTAGGGAGAGTACCATTGGCCGTCCATGATAGAAACAAACCAGTTTTAATTGTATTTGTTTATTTTGGTAATTTACTCACTGTTTGAGAATTAGACAATTTTTTTGCACTTTATTTTGACTGGAGAAGTGGGAAGTCTCCTTGCACAGGCACAAGCTTGATTGGAAGGTGCTCATGGTATATTCTAGTAACCTTTGAGGCAGTGTGATAAGACACAGCAGGCTCAGTCTTAGAGTTAGATTGTCTTTTTAAATAGAGTGGATTTTCTGAGAAAACAAAGCATTTCAACAGAGAAGCAAAGAAAGTGTCCACTGAAGTCGTGGATAAAAATCTAATTGTCTTAATTATATCAAAGTGCTATTACAAGTTGCACAGTAATAAAAAGATAGAAAAGCCACCCAAAGGAAGGTGGGTGTTTTTTTTTTTTTTACTGCATATATATAATATCTCTTCACTATATTTAAGTAATTAAACTATTTAGCAGTATTCTTTACATCTCATCCCTTATTAACATTTGAGATTTTAAACATTTATCATTTCAACATGGATATATTTTCAAGCATTTCAGAAGATGAGATGAAATGAACTTTTGACTCTCTTGTGGTTAGTGATTTTTGTTAGAGCAGATTTAAGCATGTGTTCTGCAGTTAAGTTTCTTGCATTTTGGAATCTTTTATAGATTTGGTCTTTTTGTCCATAGAAAGTTGTGGACTTAAAAATGTTCATTAACAAGAATACATCCAGAGACAAATGGTAGGGGATGGGGGGGGATTAGAGAGTGACCAAAGGACTTGTATGCATGCATATTAGCATAACCAATGGACACAGACACTGGGGCAGTGGGGGCTTGCCCAGGTGGGAATGGCTGGGGTGGGGGTCAATTGGGGAAAAAGAAGAGATATGTAAAACTTTAGACAATAAAAAATGTTCATTAGTTAGATTATAAAGAGATAATAACAGGTTATCTCTAACTTATGAAAAAAATTGTCCTTAAAATAGTACATTGAAGTTGGAAACTCAGCCAATTTAACTAATAAGGTAATTTGAGAGAGATATTTGGAATTCAGAATATTTCACTTCTGGGGCTAGAAGAAATGTTAACAAAATAAATAGTCATATTATGAATAACCTTTTGCAGAGTATTCATATAACTAATGAGCTCTGAGATTCATTCATAAAAATCCCAGAAATCGAAGGAAGCAACCCCAAAACTTTCCTCATTAATTACCCTGTAGGGGAAAATTTCAGATTAAATATTGCTCTTTTGAAGTGGTATTCCAGTCATTGGACAGTCTAATTTAGTTGTCACTTTAAATTTATTATGTAAAGTTGATATTGAATACTATTATACATACACTTATTTTATGTTTTATATAGCTTGCAGCATATTTTCACAAATTATTTTGGACAGGATTCCTTTTAAAATTGGAAATGAAAATACACTGTAAAATATTTGTATTTCCATCTTATTCAGTTTAGGTAATGATGGAAGTATACAGCATATAATTACCTTGTTTAGAGGTCTTTATTTAAAATGAATATCAGTGTTATTCACTAAAAACAAAATTATTGGATGACCTTGTTTGTCCACTATGTTTCAAATACAGAAGAGGGCCTTACCTTTTATTTTTCCTTTGACACAGTACTTTCAACAAATATATTTATTTAGTGTATAACATGCATCAGTCATGTTAACACACTTTTAAATTCAGGCTGCACATGAACTTAGTTTGAAGCTTTCCTAAAACTAGAGAATTGTAGTTTATACACTCAAATGCCAATTTCAGCTCCTCACCTACCTCCTTTTGCCCCTTTATAAATAGGAAGAGAGTGGCATATGGTTCAGTAGTTGCAACACTTGCTATTTGCCAAATGTGTGATATTGGCTAAATTATTTAATTGTTCAGTGTCTCAGTTTCCTCACCAGTCTAATATAATTATAGTATCAATTTAATAGGATTTGAGAATAAACATAAAGTGCTTAGAACAGTGCTCGACCTGTAGTAAAAGTTTACAAAGGTTAGCTGTTAACAATTATAAGTAATAGAGGACAGATTTTATTATTCTTGTTAATGTTAAATTTTAATTTTGCTTTATAGTAAGGATAATTTATTACATTTTAAAGTTAATTGGAGAATTATTTTGCAATTAAATGATAGTATAATAAACTTTCAGAAGTTTGAAACAACCAATTTAATAACCAACTTCTTTCCTGGAACTTGAAATTTTCAGGCCAAGTTCAAGTCACCTGGCTTTGCGAATCATACTCCAGTTAGTTTCTTTGGATTAACTCCAACAGAAGCCTTTTCTGATTCAGCGCCAAGAATTGCTTTAACGCTGTCTGCTAGGACTTGAAATTTTGGCAGTATTTTCTGACTGTATTCAAGTCACTGGGTTGTAATGCTAAAGGTTATATACAGAACATTAAACATGGAATACCAGCTTCATTTAGCTACATGGACACTCTTATCTGTTCTCAGTCATAACTCATTATTTTATCAATTCATTTACAGTAAAATCTGCAACATTTATTAGTACTATTACATTTCATGTTACTCTTTTAATAATTAAGATGGGTTGCTCTTTCTTGAAGAAAACCAGTGATTTATTGGGCTTTCTTTTTTGAGGGGGTGTCTGTTATGTGTATTTCTGGCTGTTTTTCGCAACATCTGCTTGAAATGTGATACACAGACCACCATAGTTAAAACTAGCATTACACATGTCCTTCATTTCTCATAATCGGTGAGTTTACCATATTACTGATTTATTGATCTTCTGTTACAGCGTTTTGAGTTTTGCGCTCCATATGTTGACTGAGTAACATGTGGTGCCAAAGTACACCCTTCTCTAGGATTTCTCTGTATATCCATTTTTGTTGTGCTGTATGAGAGTGCCAGATCTAGGAATTCATGCTATTGTTGAACTGGTATGTGAAGTCTAATTCATCTTATTAGATTTTTATTTTTTAAAAAAATTTAGCCCTAACCATTTTGGCTCAGTGGCTAGAGCGTGGGCCTGTGGACTGAAGGATCCCGGGTTTGATTCCAGTCAAGGGCATGTACCTTGGTTGCGGGTGCATCCCCAATGGGGGTGTGCAGGAGGCACTTAGAAACACATACAGGACAGTGAAATTGAACCCCATCTCATACCACACACAAAAATTAACTCCAAGTGGATCAAAGGTTTAAAACATAAGACCTAATACCATACAACTCCTAGGAGAAAACTTAGAGAAGAAGCTCATCAATATTGATCTTGGCATACATTTTGAACATAATACAAAAAGTACACTCACACAAAAAAGAAAAATCATCAAATGGGACTACATAAAACTCAAAAGCTTTTACAGAGCAAAATAAACAGTTAATAAAATGAAAAGACAATTTACAGAATGGGAGAAAAATTTTACTAACCATATACCAAGTAAGGGGTAATATCCAAAATATAAAGACTTCAATCAACTTAATAACAAAAAAGAACTAATCCAATTAAAATGGGCAGAACTAAATAGACATTTTTTCTAAAGAAGACATCAAAATGGCCAATAGGCACATGAACAATGCTCAACATCACTAATCAGGGAAATGCAAATCAAAACCACAGTGAGATATCATCAAGAGGACAAGAGGCAGCAGGTGTTGGCAAGGATGTGGTAAAAAGGGAACCCTTAACTATTGTTGGTGGAAATGTAAACTGGCCAACCACTATGAAAAATTAAAACACAGAATGACCATATGATCCAGCAACTCCACTTCTGGGTATACACCCAACATAAATGAAAACAGAATTTCAATAAGATATAAGACAGGGAAATGCAAATCAAAACCACAGTGAGATATCATCAAGAGGACAAGAGGCAACAGGTGTTGGCAAGGATGTGGTAAAAAGGGAACCCTTAAATATTGTTGGTGGAAATGTAAACTGGCCAACCACTATGAAAAATTAAAACATAGAATGACCATATGATCCAGCAACTCCACTTCTGGGTATACACCCAACATAAATGAAAACAGAATTTCAATAAGATATAAGAACTCTCCATCACTTTATCACAGTATTCTTCACAATAGTCAAGAAAACATGCCAAATGTCAATCAACAGATGAATGAATAAAAAATGTGTTACATATACATAATGGAATATTATTCAGCCATGAGGAAAGAGGACTTCCTGACATTTGCAACAATATGAATGGACCTTGAACATATTATGTTGAGATAAGTCAGACACAGAGAAATACTGTATGATAATCATGTATATGTGGAATCTAAAAATGTTAAACCTGTAAAGAGCAGAGAGTAAAGAGCAGTGGTTGGGGGAGGAGAATAAGAGTAACGGTGTTTAAGGGTACAAGCTTGTAACAAGAAATTATAAGCTATAGAGATCTAATACACAGTATGATGAATATAGACAATAATAAATGTAAACTGGCCAACCACTATGAAAAATTAAAACATAGAATGACCATATGATCCAGCAACTCCACTTCTGGGCATATACCCAACAGAAATGAAAACAGAATTTCAATGAGATATAAGCACTCTCCATCACTTTATCACAGTATTCTTCACAATAGTCAAGAAAACATGCCAAATGTCAATCAACAGATGAATGAATAAAAAATGTGTTACATATACATAATGGAATATTATTCAGCCATGAGGAAAGAGGACTTCCTGACATTTGCAACAATATGAATGGACCTTGAACATATTATGTTGAGATAAGTCAGACACAGAGAAATACTGTATGATAATCATGTATATGTGGAATCTAAAAATGTTAAACCTGTAAAGAGCAGAGAGTAAAGAGCAGTGGTTGGGGGAGGAGAATAAGAGTAACGGTGTTTAAGGGTACAAGCTTGTAACAAGAAATTATAAGCTATAGAGATCTAATACACAGTATGATGAATATAGACAATAATATTGTACTATAATTATGTAATGTGATAAATATCATGTCATCAGTAATCATATAGCAATACATAAATGTTTCCAAGTTACATGCAGCATACCTTAAACTTAAAAAAAACACACACAACTCACTGTGAAATTATATGCATGAAAATCCTTACCCTCGATCTGCAAAGATACATTCTAGATGCAGCCTTCACCAACCAGAAGAGGTCAATATATCTGAGAATTATCTCTGAATGGCTGCCAGCATTTGCCTTAGATACCTGCTTTCTTCAAATACCTAGACTTTTAGCAATTAGAAAACTTATATTCATATAATAAAATGAAAAGACAATTTACAGAATGGGAGAAAAATTTTACTAACCATATACCAAGTAAGGGGTAATATCCAAAATATAAAGAATTCAGTCAACTTAATAACAAAAAAGAACTAATCCAATTAAAATGGGCAGAACTAAATAGACATTTTTTCTAAAAGAAGACATCAAAATGGCCAACAGGCACATGAACAATGCTCAATATCACTAATCATCAGGGAAATGCAAATCAAAACCACAGTGAGATATCATCAAGAGGACAAGAGGCAACAGGTGTTGGCAAGGATGTGGTAAAAAGGGAACCCTTAAATATTGTTGGTGGAAATGTAAACTGGCCAACCACTATGAAAAATTAAAACATAGAATGACCATATGATCCAGCAACTCCACTTCTGGGCATATACCCAACAGAAATGAAAACAGAATTTCAATGAGATATAAGCACTCTCCATCACTTTATCACAGTATTCTTCACAATAGTCAAGAAAACATGCCAAATGTCAATCAACAGATGAATGAATAAAGAATGTGGTACATATACATAATGGAATATTATTTAGCCATGAAAAAGAGGACATCCTGACATTTGCAACAATATGAATGGACCTTGAGCATATTATGTTGAGATAAGTCAGACACAGAGAAGTACTGTGTGATATCACTTAGATGTGGAAACTAAAAATGTTAAACCTGTAAAGAGCAGAGAGTAAAGAGCAGAGAGTAAAGATCAGTGGTTGGGGGAGGGGAATAAGAGTAATGGTGTTTAAAGGTAGAAGCTTGTAACAAGAAGTTCTAAGCCATAGAGATCTAATACACAGTATAATGAATATAGATAATAATATTGTACTATAATTATGTAATGTGATAAATATCATGTCTTCAGTAAACATATAACAATATATAAATGTTTCAAAGTAACATGTGGTATACCTTAAACTTAAAAGAAAAAACGCAACTCACTGTGAAATTATATGCATGAAAATCCTTACCCTCCATCTGCAAAGAGACATTCTAGATGCAGCCTTCACCAACCAAAGAGGTAAAAAAATCTGAGAATTATCTCTGAATGTCTTCCAGCATTTGTCTTAGATACCTGCTTTCTTCAAATACCTAGACTTTTAGCAATTAGAAAACTTATATTCATATGTGTAGCGTAGTTTCAATAGGAGCTGATTGAGTTGAAATCTAACATAGTTTTTCCAAAATTGAGGAGATATGTACTTGAATCCAAAATCTAGCCTGAAATTTTTGGCCAAATGCCCAAACTCTGAGCAATGTTCGAGCCCACCTGGCCTTGTGACCATTTGTTCTCTTACACAAAACTGCTGAAAATCAAAGCTAAAATCCTTCATCAGAAATATATAGAGTATAATTAAGAGATGCTTTGCCTAAATACAACCTATAGTTTGAGACAATATTCATTGAATATCTGTATTCTTGTTAATTATGTCAAAATGTGTGACCAGCAGTAGACTTAAAAGAATGCATTTTTCCCCCTAATCAGTGTCACCTAGAAGAAACTTATTTTAATGATAAATTACAACTGGTTTTACATTTAGTAGGTCAACAACTGTTCTAAAGTTTTACTAATGATAATGATAATGGAATCAGATAATGCTACCAG
>NW_005369827.1:4504883-4515729 GCF_000412655.1 Myotis brandtii | reverse complement strand
TCGCCCCCCCTGGATCGCCCCCCCTGGATCGCTGCAGCACCCACCAGGGGGCGGTAGCGCCCACTTTGGGAATCACTGATGTACAGAAATGCAATTAGTTATGTATTTTGAGGCCTTTAAGTTAATATATAACAATGGTGAGCACATATTAAGCATTTAATTTGTGTTTGATATTCTTTTAAGTATATGTGTAAAACTTCATTTAACCCTCATAGCAAACTTCTGAGATGTGTGTTGTATTTTTCCTCACTTTCCCTTCAGGAGAGAGATTAAATTACTTTCCCGGCTCACTGTGAAATTATATGCATGAAAATCCTTACCCTCCATCTGCAAAGAGACATTCTAGATGCAGCCTTCACCAACCAAAGAGGTAAAAAAATCTGAGAATTATCTCTGAATGTCTTCCAGCATTTGTCTTAGATACCTGCTTTCTTCAAATACCTAGACTTTTAGCAATTAGAAAACTTATATTCATATGTGTAGCGTAGTTTCAATAGGAGCTGATTGAGTTGAAATCTAACATAGTTTTTCCAAAATTGAGGAGATATGTACTTGAATCCAAAATCTAGCCTGAAATTTTTGGCCAAATGCCCAAACTCTGAGCAATGTTCGAGCCCACCTGGCCTTGTGACCATTTGTTCTCTTACACAAAACTGCTGAAAATCAAAGCTAAAATCCTTCATCAGAAATATATAGAGTATAATTAAGAGATGCTTTGCCTAAATACAACCTATAGTTTGAGACAATATTCATTGAATATCTGTATTCTTGTTAATTATGTCAAAATGTGTGACCAGCAGTAGACTTAAAAGAATGCATTTTTCCCCCTAATCAGTGTCACCTAGAAGAAACTTATTTTAATGATAAATTACAACTGGTTTTACATTTAGTAGGTCAACAACTTTTTAAAAATTTTACTAATGATAATTATAATGGAATCAGATAATGCTACCAGGGCAATTTTGAATAGGTATAGCTATCAAATTCCTCAAAAAGAAAAGAGAAATGTGGTATTGAGAATTACAATGTACATAAATGCAATTAGTTATGTGTTTTGAGGCCTTTAAGTTAATAGATAACAATGGTGAGCACATATTAAGCATTTAATTTGTGTTTGATACTCTTTTAAGCATATATGTAAAACTTCATTTAACCCTCATAACAAACCTCTGAGATGTGTGTTGTATTTTTCCTCACTTCCCTTCAGGAAAGAGATTAAATTACTTTCCTGAAGCCATAGAGATCTAATACACAGTATAATGAATATAGATAATAATATTGTACTATAATTATGTAATGTGATAAATATCATGTCTTCAGTAAACATATAACAATATATAAATGTTTCAAAGTAACATGTGGTATACCTTAAACTTAAAAGAAAAAACGTTACAAATTATTGGTCTGCTCTCTTTGGTAATTTTGGGGATTAGTCCATCTAATGTTGGTCTTGACTGAGAATAAACAAGATTTGGCAATAGAAGTCCTTGAGCTATAGTTTTAATTTTTCGCATGAAGATTTATTTTATTTTGTGCTATGTTCTTTTTCTGTATTTCATTTCTTTATATAGCAAATGGTAGAAATTGACCCTTTCCATCTTACTTCCATGGGATTCCATAAGCAATATGTTTAAAGTAATCTGTGCTGAATAAAATTTATTTGTTTTTATTTTAGTGTTTCAGACTGTCTTTTCTTAATGAGTGTGTTGAAGGTATTTATTGAAGGTAGATATCTTTTCACTCACTATCTCATTTAATGGTTTTTTAAAAAAAATTAGAAATATAAAATCTTTTGAACTGAGAGAAATCCAGAGTAGATTCATCTTAAGCTAATGAGTCATATCTCTTATTTAGCTCTTTATATTAATTAATGCATTCATTAACCAATATTATATGTGAAACAGTCGGTTAGCTGCTAAAGATGTGGTAGTAACAGATGCGCAATACCCAGCTTCTGAGGCTCTGTAAGATGGCCCTGCTCATTGCCAAAGACCAACTATATCTCTTACTAACTTCTGTTCACAAGAATCTAGGCATGAATTTGAGTGTGTGTGTGTGTGTACACATAAGTGTGTGTAGGGGAAGCATCAGTATGACTCCATGGTGCTCCTGGTAATTAAAAATATTTGTCCTATAGACTGTGGCTGAATAATGACCCAGTTGTTTTAGAAAAATGTCACACTAATATTGATCTTGACCTTTTATTGAAATTGCCTGTTTAGAGGTAAACTCAGTAATTTGAAAGTGATGAACTTCTTAGTTTCTGTATCGCACCTGACTCCATTTCTGAGAGATATTACCACTTGAAGAAATGCACAGCCTGTTCAAGGGTCCGGATTTGCCCTGTTTCTTAGAAATGTTGCCTATTCTTCATGAAGAAATTCTACAGTCAAATTAACAGGAAGGCTTTTCCTGGTTGCCTTAGTCCATAATTAAGGTTAAATTTGAATTTGAAATGGGTATGAGGTATTCCTTTTCATTTCAGTCAAGTGGATCTGTGAAAGGTTGGGTTAGCATGCTTCACTGACAACATAAAAGAGATATATTTGCTTTGGAATAAGAAGATATAGAAATTGTTAACAAGACATAGAATTGTTAATGTTGCTGGTGAAAGGAACCATGAATAAATCTGCTAGGAAGTGCAGCATTGACATTCTGTAGCTTAGTATAATTGTTTACTTTTTTTCCTGCTGGACTAATATGGTTCTTTGGCATGCAGGAACCACTTACACTATTCTAGTTTTTACTTTCCGTATTAGCATGTTTGGATTGTAAACTTAAGTTATTGTAAGCTGTCTGTTTTATAGCTACCATTATGAAGCCGTATTTATCATAATTCTCACTTGATACTTAGCATTCATACTGTGAAGCTCAGTAATACCCAGTTTTTGATAAAACTAAGAAAAGGAATAACAGATCTACCCCAGTTTTAGTACAAGCACCGAGGTCTAGGGACTAATGGCTATACTTTTTGTTAAATTGTGTGTAGTATTTTATGGGTTGAATTGTGTCCCCACCAAAAAAATGTGTTGATGCCTGAAACCCTAGTGCCTCAGAGTGTGACCTTTTTTGGAAACAAGGTCTTTACAGAGGAAATCAAGTTAAAATGAGGTCATTCAGGTGGATCCTACTCCAAAATGATTAACATCTTTATAAAAAGGAGATCTTTTGGACGTAGAGATATAGATGGGCATGCCCACTGGGGCCCACCATGTGAACATGAAAGCAGAGACCAGGCTGATGCATCTACAAAGTAAGGGATGCTGAAGATCGCCAGCAAACCACCAGAAACTAGGAGAGAAGCACGGAACAGATTCTTCCTCACGTTTCTCAGGAAGAACCAACCCTTCCAACACCTTGATGTCAGACTTCTAGCCTTTAGCACTGGGAGATAATCAATTTTTGTTGTTTAAGCTACCCAGTTTATACTTTGTTACGGCAGCCTTAGCAAAGCAATACTGCCATTTCAAATTCTTTTAAAAAATATATTTTATTGATTTTTTACAGAGAGGAAGGGAGAGGGATAGTTAGAAACATCGTTGAGAGAGAAACATCAATCAGCTGCCTCCTGCACACCCCTACTGGGGATGTGCCCGCAACCAAGGTACATGCCCTTGACCAGAATCGAACTCGGGACCTTTCAGTCCTCAGGCTGACACTCTATCCACTGAGCCATACTGGATAGGCTCAAATTCTTTATCTTGTAGCAAATCTGGGAAAAGTTTGACGAGACAATGGTTTTTTCAACTCCCTGTGTTTTTCAGAGGTGTTAGTTGCGGAAAGCAGACTCCACTCTAGATAACTGAAGTTGGAAAAAACTTAATAAGTGTAATACAGATAGCTCACAGATTGCCTGGGAGAACTGAGCTTCCAGGAAATGATTCCCAACCACACCAAGAGTAGAGCTGCCAAGGATGGTGTTGCCTTGCAATGATGTGCAAGCTTAGAATTAGGAAGCTGCCATGGTCTAGCCACACCACCTCTGCCATGATCCGTAACAACAAAATCTATTGTCAGCACACTGCCTGTCTCATATTCCTCAGTTCACAAGCGTCTAGTTGTGCAGCATGAATGACATGTGGAATCTTAGCCACAAGAGAGCTTAGGAAATGGTGTTTTAAACATAACAATAATAACAAATCTTCATGTCACATTATCAAGATTTGATTGTGCAAGCATATTTCTTATTTTTATTATTATTTTAATAAGTTAGCCCTAGCCGATCTGGCTCAGTGGATAGAGCATTGGCCTGCGGACTGAAGGGTTCCAGGTTCAATTCCGGTCAAGGGCACATGCCCAGGTTGCAGGCTCGATCTCCAGTGGGCGGGGAAGGCGCGTGCAGGAGGCAGCCGATCAATGATTCTCACTCATCATTGATTATTCTCTCTCCCCCCTTCTCTCTGAAATCAATAAAAAAATATTTAAAAAAGTTAAATCAATTAGTTTCTACCATTTCATCCCCAGAAACAACTTTTCTAATGTCTTTAATGTATATCCTTTATATCCTTATGCATTACTGCAATCAATTAGTTTCTACCATTTCATCCCCAGAAACAACCTTTCTAATGTCTTTAATGTATATCCTTATGCATTATTGCAAAAATATATATTCTGTTTTAACTTTTATATATTATCAATTTACATACATATGTCTGTCATTAAGAACTTTCTTTTTAAGATCCTTTCCTCTTTATATGCCCTTATAAATGATTGATTACTGAAACGTACTTCCTGGTGTATACTTGCCCTAACTAACCTCTACCCTCACTGATGATCCACATTTAGATTTCTCCCACCTGTCATGGCTGAGCCTACTGTGAACCTGTGTGAGAACCTTTAAAATATACATCTAGGAGGGGAATTAGTGGGCCATTGGGGATGCACTTGGTTAAGTACTGTCAGATTGCTCTCCAAATGAGTACACCAGTCTTCACTTCTAAGAATAGCACACGAGAATGTCATTATCTCCACTTCCCTGCCAACTTGTCAAAATCCAGTTTTCTAATTGTTGCAAAAATAGAAGAAAAGTGATAGTTCATTGTTGTTTTCAATTTCATCTCTCTAATTACTAATGATGGAAAGGTAATTTTTAGCTCACCAGTCTCTGTAGATTAGAAGGGTATTGGAAAGATTTTGAGTAAGCAGGTCGAGAAGATCCTCTATGGCAGTGGTTCTCAACCTTCTGGCCCTTTAAATACAGTTCCTCATGTTGTGACCCAACCATAAAATTATTTTCGTTGCTACTTCATAACTGTAATGTTGCTACTGTTATGAATCATAATGTAAATATCTGATATGCAGGATGGTCTTAGGCGACCCCTGTGAAAGGGTCGTTCCACCGCCAAAGGGGTCGCGACCCACAGGTTGAGAACCACTGCTCTATGGTCTAATCTTAGGCTACCTTCTATTCCTATTCAAATTTCAACGGCAGCAACAGCATCACAAACACATGCTCCTGCATAAAATGATGAAATTACTCTTCATGCAAATGAATGTTTACTATCCTTCTTCTCAAAAGGGAGACCCCCGAGTCTTATCGACCCTGCCTCCATCTTGGATGATGTACATACAGTATATTGTATGAGGTATGAAGGTGATTCCTTGTGGAATGGTCTCTTATGGATTATATTTTAATAGATGTCATTTGCCCTCAATGCAGTCAATAAACAAATCAGATGGGAGCAGGATGACTTCAGTGAAAGCTTGTGGTCCAAGAACAGGAGAATGGAACCCACATAGCATCGCAGGTCTTGCAGCAAATTCTGCTGGGCAGGCATGTCGGAGACTCCCTTCCCTGCCAATAGAATAAATGCCTTGTTAAACCTATCTGGCAGCACCTGGTTTTGCTATGGAGCCATCTCCCTTGCCTGTTGTCCTCCATGGTCCCTTCCTTTGCCTTCTGGGAGATTCTTACCTGTCAATTGTCTTCCCTGGCCACTCAGGAGGCAGGCATTTGGGCCGTGCACCCTCTTCGAGGCTGCACAGATTTCACAGCTCACTTCCTGACTCTGCAGGTTCAGCGGCTTGCAGGTGGCTTTAAGGATTAAATAGCTTATGCTGTTGATGGCCAGTTTTGCAGTTTCTGGCAAAATTGTAGTGGACTTTTGGTCAGTTTCATGAGTGAATTAAGAGCGAAAATATCTCCTCTAATGTAATTTTTATACCTGAGAGCTATTTTGTGGCCTCTCTGAATCACTCATTTCCCCTCTCAAATGAAAGGTTTCGGAGTGTGGTGCCAGCTTTGTCAGCAGGGCGATCTACTGTGTGAAAGAGTTGTACCTCCTGCTAAGGCTGCACTTTTGTGGTTATATTTAGTTACTGCTGTTTTTTTAACTTAAGTTTTTGTATTGTGAACATTTTAAACATAATGGAAAAAAGACAATTGTTCAAAAAAACTCCCATATATTCACCTTCTAGATTCAACAGTAATAAAAATATAATTGCATCTCTGATCTTTTTTTTTTTGCTAAAGCATTTTAAAGGCAACTCCAAAATATTATGTTATTTCAAATCTACATATAAACAAAGAATGGGTATTTTTTTATATCAACACTATTCCATTATCAACTTTAACTAGATGCATGATGATTTTGGCAATATCTGATATATAATCCATAATCATATTTCTTAGATTGCCTCAAAAGTATGTTTTTTAGTTGTTTCTTTTTTTGAAGTCGGGATTGTACATTTTATTTTTATGTGCCTGTCTCTTAATTAATATAGGATAGCTCCTCCTCTCTCTTTTCTTCTGTTCATCTCTATCTCTATTTCTTTCTCTATCTCTATCTCTATCTCTATCTCTATCGCTATCTCTCTGCCTCTCTCTGTCTCTTCACATGTAACACCATCAGTTTGTTTCTAGAAACAGGGTCTGTTGACTTGATTAATGCCCCATGTTCTGTATGTAGCTGCATGCTTTCTCTGTCCCTATATTATTTGTAAGTGAATATTAAATTGAGCATATTTAACTCAGCTTCTTTTTCTTTTTTTTTTTGTGGGGGGGCAAGGTGATCATGGTGATTCTGTGTGCTCCATTAATATTTAACTCACAGGTGATCATTCCACAAGTATCAGGTTGTCCCATTTTTAATGATAACTATCAGGAGATGTGAATGGTGTCAGCCTGACTCCCATCAAACATTTATCTAGTAGTTTTACCATTGATGACCATTATCTGATGCAAATATTACATTAGGGACTGCAAAATTATGACTTTTCTAATTTTGTCATTCTACATTTGGTAGGTAGAATCTTATAATGAACTTTTCTCAAAAACTACTAAAATATAGTTCATAGAGGAAAGGCAGGGAAATGAATAATTCTTATTTCTTGTTATTTTTCATAGTAAGGAATTGGTGCTCTAGTAATTGTCAGTAATATTCAGTGAATTGTAGCTGTTGTTGTGGTATTTCAGTGCTTTCTTTTTCCCCCCTTTTCTGTTGTGGTAGTTGTCATCTTTGTGCTCTCTCTCTCTCTCTCTCCTCCGCTCCCTCTCCCCCCCCCCTCATGTGTAGTTGTGAAATCATGGATATTTTCATATTTGAGCATTTCGGTCAATGGTATTTTGGATGCTCAAGCAGTTCAGTCTTTGACCAGTGAGAAATTCTGTGCTCTTTTGACACAGCCCATTAAGTCCTTGGAGCATTACTTGCTATTATGTAGCCACAACCTCTAACTACTTGGGTTGGTGGTATAGAAATAGCTCCCTAAATGTCCAAATTACAGGACTCGCCTTCACCTTCTCTTATGGGCTTCAGGCAGAGGGATTAAAGAGCACCTCCTTTGCAGGACCTGTGTCTTCTGCCTCTTTTGGTGGGTTTTCTAAGTGGGTCTTTCTCCCTTATTAGACGTTGCTGAAAGAGGCAGGAGCAAACACTACACACTAATATTCTGAAATTCCCTGGCATTTTATTTCATGCTACAGCTATAGTTGGCAAGCATCTACCTTCTAAAGTACAACAGGTCATCATGTGATCAAATGGTCACCATCATGTAATAGTTGTTGCCAGTTTCCCATCTGTAACATTGTTATCCTGCGGCCAACCACCTGACTGCCTCTCTGCTACATTGAACCCGTAGCATCCTTCAGGTTTTGTTATTGCAAAACGGGGCCATCGTCCCTAGTCCAAGTTATATTTCTTAGCCGCATTAAAACCAAATGCACTCTAGTTAGTTTAAGTTGAAGGGATTTATTAAGGATATGCATATCTTATAGAATCAAAGGAAGGATTCAAGGAAAAGACTCTAGACTGAGCTCATAAGACTTCACTGGGGAACCGCCACTGAAGTAGCTGCTGCCTTTGCCACCGTCAGGGAACTGAGAACAAAGAATCTGCTGGCGCAACCATAGGCCACTTCTCCCCAACACCTTGATGCCCTGTGCCCAGCCTCCCCTGAGTGAATGACAGTCTGTGGGAGGGCTACTCAGTGGTGGAACATGGATCACACTCAGGAGTCCATCTCAATAGAGTTAGGAAATTATTTTCAGTCTCTTCATGCCCAGTCACTGTAGCCTGTACACTCGGTGTCTCATTAGCATTTGAGAACATCTGAAAGATGATCACTTTTATTAAAATACCTGAAAATATTTTAATATTCTCACACGTCTAATTTTTGCAAAGACATCACTGCACAACTCCCTTTATGGGTATTCCTTTATATACTAATGTATGCACAATAGAAATGAGACTAGTAATTTTAATCTCATCATTTCAGTGCAAGTTATCACTGAGAAAAAAGTATAGAAAGTAGGAGCATAGCCTGGAAATAAAAAATGCCTGAGGAATAGTATTTATATTGTGGAAGAATGTCATTCTAAAAGCTAGAGTCTAGGATAAATGGATGTGTGCTACATTGTTAGACTATAGTTGTAGTAATGCTATACTGTATATGGGTTCTGACAAGCATTAGAGAAAATTAGAGGATTTTGGTAAACCATTTGCTTCTGTCACTTTCCACTTATTGTTCCACAAAAATCACTCAAGTACTTTGAGACTATTTCCCCATCTCTCCCCCGAAGAATGATCTGAGCACAACAAGATGATACTTGCCAGGTGTTTTTAGCACTTCAGTGGAATCGTGTGGTGTAAATTGAACTAGTAGTAACAACACATAGATTGTTTGGGGGTAGAATGTGAGGAAGAAGCTGGCTAAGGAACTTCCTCATTTTCTTGTAAGAGGTAAGATACAAGCTGAGATTCTGCCCCAGCTATTTGCCAGGTGAATAACTTTTGCCTGGCAATTAAATGTGAATTTACGTTTGTGAAGTGTGAGATGTAGAGCAGATGTAGGAAAATCACAGGCAACACTAATAATAATGCCTGCACTCCCACAGGAAATCAGGAATGGCAGCAATTACTAGTGACTTTAATTTCCCAGAGAAATTCACTGTGAAACCTGATGCAGATGTTTTGGCCAATTGAATTACGGGGATCTAGATATTTAAAAGCCTAAGCGACCATTACGACCGAACGACTGGTCGACCAGTTGCTATGATGCACACTGATCACCAGGGGGCAGACGCTCAATGCAGGAGCTTCCCCCTGGTAGTCAGTGCGCTCCCACAGCCAACCTCCCCCAGTCCCTCTCCCCGGCCGGCTGGCCCCGATCGGCCCAGATCAGGACTGGGTGAGACTGCCCCAATTGGCCCCGATCGCCTGCTCCCGGCCGGCTGGCCCCGATCGGCCCAGATCAGGACTGTGGGTGAGACTGCCTCAATTGGCCCCAATCGCCTGCTAGGCCGAGGGACTCCACCCGTGCACAAATTTGTGCACCGGGCCTCTAGTAATTTCATAATAGCTCTGCTCTCCCCTTCCTGTGGCATGAAGTCTTGCCCTGTGTCTGACACTCAGTTACCATTTCTTGATAGAAGTCGTGAAGGATGGTATGTGCTAGGTAGGTTTTTAGAATTTGAAACTCATGTTTCTTCAGTTAGAGAGGGCGATGTTTTTAAATTGTATTTACTCTCCGTGTCTCACTCAGTAAACCTCACACTGTGTCTGGCACCAAATTGTCACTTAGCACAAGTTTATTGATATAATTAGTGAAGCTGTGTGATAGAGGAGGAGAGACATATGACTGGGCTTAAGGAGGAGGGCTCCAAAGTAAACCAGGGCTACCTTCATATCATAACCCTTTTAGTTCATACTTGTCTGACTATCGGTAAGTCATTTATAGTCTGCAAACCTTGGCTTCCGCCTTTGTAAACGCATTGGAATGATAGTACATATTTCAGAAGGTGCTCTGAGGATTAAATTATAGGATGCATATAAAATACCTGGCCCGGCAACTTATTCAAGGTCCAGGTTTTCTAAAGTGAACTATTACCTATTTATAAAGAACAATGGCAATACAGAGGAGGTGTTTAGTGCCTGCACTAAATGGAGGGTTCAGGGATGGCATTTGGGAAAAGGTGACATTGCAAATTATGGCCAGAACAGTGGGCATCCCAGATCAGTACTTGGGAGCTTTGCCAGGCACGGCTTGTTAGAGGCTAGCTTAGTTTGGCTGGATACCAGAGACTGTGTTGGGGGGAAAATCTGGAAATGTAGGCTGAGGAAAGCTGATGCAGTACATTTTATATCAGGTGAAGGATTTTAAGCCAGAAAGTGACATGATCAAGTATGCTTATTCAGGAAGAAAAGATGGCAGCAGAATGACACAGGTTGCTGGGGAAACTGAAGTTACTTGGTTAGTTGGTGGTTATTGGAAAGGCTCAGGCCAAAGATAAGCCAATGTGCTCTAGTAGTGATAGGGAGAAAGGGATGGATTCTAGAGCTATGAAGGTGGTGTAATCAGTTAAACTCTGAGGAAAAGGAGTTAAACTGTCTGGCAACCATGATTCATT
>NW_005369827.1:4502455-4504681 GCF_000412655.1 Myotis brandtii | reverse complement strand
TGAGCTCAAAAGGTTCGCCATCATTGAAGTAGATGAATGCTATTTCTAGGAAGAGGAGACCCGACCTAGTAAAGGCTTTGACTGATGACCCTGGCTGAAGGATGACTTACAGGAAATAAGGACAGACTCTATAAGGCTTGGCTCCCTGGAGGTTACCATGTAAGTTAGTCATTTCTCTGGGTGTGTAAAATGTAGAAGTTTTATAACTTACATGTTTCTGTCTCTGTGAGGAGCCCCATAAAACCTCTCTTGAACTCTCCATCGATCATTCTAGGTCAGAGAAGAAATATTCTATGTGGAAAAGAAAGAACTGGAGAGCCACGTGGGATGTGGTAGACCACTCTTTGTTTCATCCATGCCTCTATTCTTTAATTTATTAGTGGATCTTGATCCCCCAATCTCTTTTTCATGGGAGTCTGCTTTGGTGTTCTGATTTTGTGTCTCAGCTCAAACTCTGTGACCTACTGGATGTGAGGGAGGGGGAGAAAGAGATATAGAGGATGACTCCAGAGTTGGTGACAGTCTTACCTGAGATAGGGCGTACTGGAGGGGTTGGGCCATAAGGAGAAGATGATAAGGTCAGTGCTAAAACTGTTAAGTGTGAGGTATCTCTGAAACTTTCAGGTGGAGATGTCTCAAATATGGAGACCAAATGGATAACCAGTGAGTTTGGAGAGGTAATGGTCGCTTAGGCTTTTAAATATATAGATAAACATGAGTTCCTGTGGTAGGCTACTGAATAAGTAGATAAAGAGGAGCCTGGGGATCATATTGAGAATGGTCAGTTGGACATTGGAAATATCAGGAGAGAGAGGTGGTTGTGAAATTTATGGGAAAAATAAGTTTTAAGCAGAAATAAGTAAGTTTTAAGCAAACCAGTGTAACGCTACAGAGGGTTGATCATAGATTAAGACAGAAAACATCAATTAGATTGATCAATTAGGAGCTCATTAGTGATTATTGAAATGATCAAAGAAAATTATAAATTTATAGTGGTGATAAATTGCATGACTGGAATATGGTCTCTGGTATGGATGCAAAAGTAGAGGGTAGATAATGGGATTCATCCAAGCTTGTGGATTCTTAGTGTGGCTGCTACGAACAGAGCAGAGCTAGTTAAAGATGCTGGTAACAGAGCAGCTGATGCAGCCAGCTGCTTGTTACAGGATGGGTAAAGAAATCGATACGCCATGCTTATCTAAAGAACTTGTAGTAGTATCATCTGGGCTATTGGTTAAAATTGAATATTTGTTCCCTACTGAATTAGAGTCTGCTTGAGAATATTCTTTTTTAAAGCAGCTGTCCAGATTAACGTTTAAGAACCTATTTAATTATAAACAAGCTAGTACTGAGAAAAATTATGGTCTTGCTAAAATATTAAGTGAAGAAAAAAACAGAACAGAGATCTGTATACATAGAATGCTGTTAATTATATTTAAAAAGATGCAAGTCAATGTTTATGCATTAGAAAGGCTGGAAGGAAATGCACTTAGCTATTTGAAGGATTTTAAATAACTTTTATTTATTTTTTGCAAATCTTTTAATCACAGCTTATGTTTATAATTAGAAATAAATCATAGTTATTAAAAAACAGTAGCTAATAAATGATATATTTCTATATACTTGATTGTAGCTATGGATATAGAGAGATATAGGATAGTGCCTTAAAAAGGATGTTTTGATAAGGATAGAAGAAAGAAAGAGCATAAAAAGCATTTTATACCTGAATTAGGTTTAGAGGAAATGATACCTGAGAGGAACATGGAGGCAAAGCAGAGCTTTGTGAAAAAATAAATTCCATGTCCTTTATAATTTTGCCAACCTTTAATACCCAAGAGACTACAGATGTTCAAATAAAGTTACAGGTCACTTGTGGAGTCAGTTCACTTAGTTGTGGGGTTATCAGTCCGAAAAAAGCCTGAAATCATGCACCCAGCTGTGTCAGGATAATTCCCAAAGGCTATTTTAGAGGGATGGCTGAAATCTAGCATAGATTACTGGTCACGTGGGAGTATATCTTTCAAAAGCTATCCTGATAAAAATTGGGTACAGGAGGTCAGAATAGTCAGCAAGACTTTGCCGAACCGGTTTGGCTCAGTGGATAGAGCGTCGGCCTGCGGACTCAGGGGTCCCAGGTTCGATTCCGGTCAAGGGCATGTACCTGGGTTGCGGGCACATCCCCACTGGGGGGCGTGCAGGAGGCAGCTGATCGATCTCTCTCATCGA
>NW_005369827.1:4489760-4502394 GCF_000412655.1 Myotis brandtii | reverse complement strand
TTTTTTTTTTGCATTAAGTTGTGTTACAGGGCTTGTTATACACAGTAAATGTCAGAGCCAATTATTATAGACTAGACTCTTTAAGGAGGGATATCAAAATGTATATATATCATACTTAACTTCAGGGAGATTGCAAAGTAAATAAGGAGACAAAATAAATGAGATCTCTATTCTGAAGATAATGGCAAATATTAAAGACTTGGAAGCAAAGGAAGACAGAAAGGGAGTAGATTATAGTAAGAAAAAGCCTTTGGGAGGTGATTACAAGAGTCTAGGCATGGGAGGGCCCTAGCTTGAACTGATGATAATGAGAATGGAAAACAGAAGATGGGCCCTAGCTAGTTTGGCTCATTGGCTAGAGCGTCAGCCCGCAGACTGAGGGGTCCCAGGTTCGATTCTGGTCAAAGGCAGGTATCTCGGTTGCAGGCTTTATTCCTGGCCCTGATTGGAGTGCTTGTGGGAGGCAACCAATCAATGTGTCTCTCTCACAACGATGTTTCTCTCTGTGTCTCTCCCCGTCCCTTCCACTCTCTCTAAAAATCAATGGGAAAATATCCTCAAGTGAGGATTAACAAAAACAAAGAAACAGAAGATGGGCATGAGAAACACTGTGAAGAAATAATCATTAGGGCTGTGAACTGTTTGAGTACAAGAGAAATAGGGAGGTGAAGTCAAAGAGGACTCCAGGGCTTCAGTGCTCAGACCTAGAAAGACTCACAGGAAGATGGAGGATGAGAGGAAGGACTGATGTAGGATCAGGAGGGAAATGACAAGTCTAGGGGTTTTTTTTAGTTTTTTTTATATGTTTTATTGATTTTTTACAGAGAGGAAGGGAGAGGGATAGAGAGTTAGAAACATCGATGAGAGAGAAACATTGATCAGCTGCCTCCTGCACACCCACTACTGGGGATGTGTCCGAAATCAAGGTACATGCCCTTGACCAGAATTGAACCTGGGACCTTTCAGTCCGCAGGCCGACGCTCTATCCACTAAGCCAAACCGGTCAGGGCGACAAGTCTAGTTTATTACATCAAGTTGGTCATTACAGTCACAGTCATATCCACGAGAATGTGTACTTCTTTCTTCAGAGCACATCTTCATGGAAAGATTACCAATGAACATTTTAAAGATAGTGTACTTCTTTCTTCAGAGCACATCTTCATGGAAAGAAGATTACCAATGAACATTTTAAAAATGTAGATCACCAGGGGGAGACACAAAGTTGGGGATGAGGCACATGTTGGCTCCAAATATTTTTCTGGTCACTAACTCAGGATAACAAAGATCAGTCATATGCCATAGTCACATAGTTTCCTCACCTCCAAAGCTGTTAATTCAAAGTCTCATGAATCATAATATTCATTCCTATCAGTATTCTTATGCTATCGCTCTCTATTACCACTTTCTCTCAATTCATCAGCCTTCTTTTGTTCATTGACCTCATTATCTGATTTAGGTTACAGGTTTGTAATGGTAGTGACTCTCCTGGAAATATCTGGAATGCTCTTATTCCCCTTATTCCCCCACCCCCATGCCTTTTGTGGCTCTGAGTAGGCCCAGCTAGCAACTTTTCCCTCTTATAACCAAACAGCTGAGAGCTTCTGGAGAAAGTCACACAATAGAACAGATCATTTCTACTAAAAATCCATGGACACCAGTCTTAAACAGACATTCACCACTGCTTGAGAATTCTCCTGTGCTTCTGTGGGAAGCTCTTCTAATCTTCACAATACAGTTTTATTATAACTTTTTTTTAACCTCCAGTTACCTCCCCTATTCCTTACCTCAGTCTCAGCAAATGTTTTTGCTTCTTTCTTTACAGAAAAAAAATGGAAGCCGCTACATTCATTCATCTTCCTGCCCATTCATCTTCCTGCTGCCAACCTACAAATCTATGCACAGCTGAGTCCATCTTATCTGCCTTCCCTGATGTTACTATAACAGAGCAACTTTTTTTTCTCTGTCCTAGGATGCGTCTCTGCTCTATGCTCTGGGTCCCATCACTTCTCTCTTATTAGAAACATTACAAGAATGCTTCCTATTTTTGTTTTTTGGCATTCGGCCTCTCTCTGAATTGCATCCGTCCAGTTAGCTTTCCAACTTGCCAGAGTCCTTTCCACTAGAAGAACAATGAAATGCCCCCAAAGTTATTCTTTTTCTTTATCCAATTACCCCCTTACACAGCCGAAGTTTTTGAGGGTATTCCTTATCTCTATCCAATTATCTCTTTGCACAACTGAACTTATTGAAAGAATGGTCTGTATTTTGATGTTCATATTTCCTTGTTTTCACTTTATGCTTACATCTCAGCATACTCCAATGTGGCTTTTGGTCCTCAGCACATCTTTAAAACAGCCTCTTCACAGGACTCCAGTGTTTTCCATCTGTGCATTAAAACCAGCAGCTATCTTTATTTCCTCATTTATTTCTACCTCTTATCAGCATTTGCCTTGTTGACTATTCTAATAGTCTTGAAACACACATTTTTTGGCTTCCGTGCATGTGGCTCTTCAGCTTGTGCCTAACTAGAGGACAGAATCTAATGTGTGATTCTCTCTCCGAGGCTGTACAAGAGCGTGGACCAGTGTCAGATCAGAAGGAAGAGGAGATTTTTCTATTCATCTGTTCATAAGGGACACTTTCAGGGTTCTTAACTTTATGACACAACAGTATACTTATCTCTTTGGCTCTTCCTTTTGTTTCCTTTGTGGGTTTATCATTCTCTGACTAGCATTTAAATATTAGAGTTACTTGATTTGTTCTATCTCACAGCTCACCATTCCCATGTTACTCAAAGTTCACCGTCACTGATCACTTTCTTACACGTCAATAGCTCCCAAATTTAGGTCCATAACGTATACTTCTCCTTTGAGGACATACCTGCCCAACTCCAATTTGAAATTTCTGTGTGAATATTATGTCCAAGTTAGTAAGTGCAAAATTCATAATTTTCTTCCTTCTTTTCCCCCACTCCTACCACCACCTATTTCTATTTTAATATTGTCTCCTTTAGTAAATGGTCATCTTATCGCATTCTGATACACAGACCAGAGACTTAGTAATCTTCCTTGATGCATCCTTTTACTTGTTTTCTTTTAGAATTGAAAGGAATTGTAGGCATTTGCTCATTTAGAAGTATTTAATCTGAGCGAAACCTCTGACATTTCATTCCCAGATTTCTGTACATAATCTCTGAGCAGTTTTAGGATTAAAGAAGGTCCCTAGTATTTATTAGATTCTCAAAGGGGTCTATAATCCATATATACTTATATACACATATATACATATACATATACATACACATATACATATACTATATATTCAGTGTTCATAGCTCAGTGGGATTAAAAAAGCTCATATTTCTTTGTCATTGTTGACTCAAGTAAACAATAATCTCATGGTACATTTATTTCTTACTTTTTTCCCTGACTACCTTTCTAGTCTCTATTTGTCTTTAGAATCCTGGCTTTACCTTTAGAGGAAGATGAAGTTCACTGTCTCTTGTGGACCACTCTCTGGACCAAGAACTTTTTTTCCAGCTTAAATTAACAGAGGAATTGGGTCACATTTTATTGAGCAGACAGGCTTGTAGATAGTCTCTGGAAACACAGCTGTGTCAGTTAATGAACTGCAAAGAAGCTCTTATTTCACTGATGTCTTGACAATTCACAGGATAATGAACAGCAGGGCTGTTACTAATGGAATATTTTGTGTTCTGGGTGTTATGATTGCTTACTTCAAAAATTGCTAAAGAACAGGAAAGTATGTGCTCTGCTCTGTGTAATGGGTGCTCACTGAAGACACAATATAAGGGTGTCAACTTTACTAATTTGGGTCTGGGGTTCTCAGCTTCAGTGCTGTTGACGTTTTGGGTCCAATAATGCTTTGTTATGGGGGTTAAGCTGTGTAAGAAGTTTAGTACTATTTCTGGCATTTACCCAATAGATACTAGTAGCAAACTCATCTTGTCCCCTTTTCCCAGTAGTGACAACCAAAAATGTCTCCTGATATTGCCAAATGTCTGGGGTGGTGGTGACAAAATTGCCCTAGTTGAGAGCCACTGACTTAGATCAATGTTAAAATTTATGCTGGAAACTGAAGCAGTCAGATTCATGGTTAGTAAAATAGAGTTGTGGTAGGGTCAATCTCTTTCTTGGCCCAAAAGAACAACAGAAACAACAGCCATTACTCCCACCTTTGGCTGAGGGGATGGAAAGGAATATTTGCTGGATAGAAACCAAGTGCCAGGTGCTGTCCTAGGCCCTGGATGTTATTTTGTTTACTCCTCCTAATAGCCCCATGAGGAGAACATTGTGGCTCTCATTCTGCTACCATGAGCATTGAGACAGGGTGATTAAGCTACCTCCCCAGGGTCAGTCATCTGATAGGTGGTGTGGTTGGGAAGAAACGTAGCCAGACCCACCTCTAAACCCAATTTTTTTCTGCCTCATTCCACTGTGCCCTTAAAACATCTTTCTTTGTAAGTTTCATTCTTTCTGTCAATGATAACATGGTTCTAAGCATTCAGTATTCTGTTTTAATTTTTATATATTAATAAAATTATTAGCTCTACTTTAAATGTGATATGGTTTTCTGTTTTAAATGAACACAATAATAATTGTGATAGAGATCCTTTAAAAATATATCGACTCTCAAAGGAATTCTAATATAGTAGCTTCTTTCTTGGCTATGGGGTTGGCTCTTCCCCCACTCCTATATACCCAAATTGAAAATCACACCAATACAGGTATCTCAAAGGTGTTCACTCCAATAGTTGGTAATGGAGAAAAAAATCTCATATTACAAACACCTCAATTCCTAAATATTAAGATCTTCTTTCTAATAACAAAGTTTGATAGGTTTAAATTCAGTACTTTTCATTGTTCCCTTGGAGAGAGGGACCTTATCAGGAACCAAATAGCTAGTAAGCAGGTAGCAAAACTAAGGAGGGGTAAAATTCTAAGTTAAAGATATAAATGTGAAGCGTGGCTGGCGTCGCTTAGTGGTTGAGCATCTATCTATGAACCAGAAGGTCATGGTTTTATTTCCCATCAGGGCACATGCCCAAGTTGTGGGCTCGATCCCCAGTGTGGGGTGTGCAGGAGGCAGCCGATCAATGATTCTCTCTCATCATTGATGTTTCTCTCTCTCTCTCTCTCTCTCTCTCTCTCTCCTTGCTCTCTGAAATCAATAAAAATATATTTTAAAAAAGATACGAATGTCAAGTCTGAGATTTCTGCTTCATTGCTAAAGAATGCAGTGTATTACATTATGCATAGACATTTAGAAAGACATTGCTAAGTAATAAAAATAAGAATGAATGGCATATATTTTAGGCATAATTAATTCCCATGCTGATATCACAGAATTGCTGTTAAGCACAGAATAATTTAAATAAAGGGAAAAAAAGGAGATCCACAGTTAAAATTGGAAACCAAGCATTGTTATGAACAGGCCATTGTCACTTTTTTTCCTATAAGAATTCTGGACTTTCTCCCAGTAGTTGCTACATCAAACACTGAAACATCTGAAACAGATTTCCAAGGATTTTATGTATCACAAAAGGTAGGTAAGGTATGGAGGTATGCAATACCCCTGTCATGCATATGTTGTGACTGAAATTTGTGACTCTATTTGGATGGGTGCTCTTAGAGCTTACGTTTCAGAAATGTATGCCATTCATTGAAGAAAATATATGCTATACGTCACTCTCAGTAACTATCATAAAACCAGAGGGTTTGAAGAAACATTTTGCTTTCAGGAAAATTCATTTATGCTATCTCAATTTCCTGAATTAAGCAAAACATAATAAAATGACCAAAAAAACCCACAACAATTTTAAGAACACCTCCACAAAGAGATTCCACAAGTCTCTTGCCTTTCTGTTAGCAATTTATCACCTTCCTCCAAAAAGCAGCTTAATATCTGTCTCTGGATGAGGGTCATTCTAGGGACTGAAGACCACTACCCCTATTTTAAGTATTCAATTGTAATTCCTTTAGAACAGTGGTTCTCAACCTTCTGGCCCTTTAAACACAGTTCCTCATGTTGTGACCCAACCATAAAATTATTTTCGTTGCTACTTCATAACTGTTATGTTGCTACTGTCATGAATAGTAATGTAAATATCCGATATTCAGGATGGTCTTAGGCGACCCCTGTGAAAGGGTCATTCGACCGCCAAAGGGGTCACGACCCACAGGTTGAGAACCGCTGGTCTAGAACCATCATTTTCTGACTCTTCTGGTTAACTTCCTGACAGTCTTACAATCCTTCCCTCTGTCTCTTTAACATCTGAATTGCTCTGTTAGGAATTCTTATTTAATTTCACGAAAGGGACTTTGCCGGGATTTTCCTGAGCTTGTCTCTGAATGCCTGGGGAGATGCCTGGACAAGGATATGAACTCATCTATATTTACAGTTCTCAGGGGCCTAATGCTTTCTTACCAGCACACAGAGTCTCCAGCAATTGACCAAACATATAGCCTAGGACTGGCAAACCATGACCTGTTGTGAATTTTTTTTGTAAATGAACTTCTACTAGGACACATCCATGCTCATTCATTTCCCTATTAGCTATCTCCATTTTTAATACAGCTGAGTAGTTATGACCCAGTGTGTGTGGTCTCCAAAGCTAAAAATATTTACTATCTGGCCCTACGAAAAAAATCTTTGCTGACCGTTGATCTCTTCTTACCAGTGCCTGGATTTATTTTGGCTAATTAAAATTAAATCACTGCTGCTGGTGCGCTCAGTGGTTAGAGTGTTGGCCTCTGCACTGAAGGTATTGGGTTCGATTCCAGTCAAGGGCATGTACCTGGCTTGCCATTTGGTTGGGCACATGTGGGAGGCAACCAATCCATGTGTCTCTCTAGCATTGATGTTTCTCTCTCTCCCCGTCCTTCCCTCTCTCCCCCTCCTTCTCTCCCTCCCACTATCCCTAAAAAAATCAGTGGAACAAAAACTTAAATCACTGCTCACCTCTTGTCTCTTCCTGCAAGCACCTAACTCTCAGCTGGCTGCCCTATGGCCTTAGCTCTCCAGTAAGTTCAGGTTGTCAACCTGCGGTTTGTTCATTGCTGAAGACTGAACATTTATGTCTCATCTAAATTCATGTGGGAAAGCCTAATGCCCAGTGTATGGAGGGTATTGGGAGGTGATTAGGTCATGAAGGTAGAGCCCACTGGCAAGGGATGAGTGTCTTATAAAAGGGCCCCAGAGGGCTCCCTCACCCCTCCTGCCATGTGAATACACAGTGAAAAGAGGGCTGTCTGTGATCCCACAGGAAGCGGGATCACTAGACAGTGAATCTGCCAGCACCTTGATCTTGGACTTCTCAGCCTCCAAAACGGTGAGAGAGAAATGTTTGTTGTTTATAAGCCAGCCAGCTTGTGGTATTCTGTGATAACAGCCCAAACGAACTAAGCCACCCATCATTTTTTGTTTAAAGTTTGAGGAAGGTCTTTCAATTTTCTACATCCCCAAGTGATACCCCAAAGTCTCCATTATTCCTCCCTTCCTCCCCTTGCCCCCTCTTACAATTTGCCGGTTAAAGAATCCGGGTAATTTGGTAGACTTTCCCACAGGATTGTTTATTGTGTAGCATTAAAATAATATGGCCCCTTGCTTTTCTGGAAGCTTTTTTTCTAGCTTGGGTCCCAAACTCTACTTTTTTGGGGGGCCTTCTCATTTCTTCCTCCCTTTTGTCTCTCTCGGGCTGTATTTTGGTTCCACCTCCAGCAGTTTTTCCTTTGTGTGGAGTCCTGTTCAGAATGGAAGCTTGGAAGGTTTTTTTAGAAGTCACATGGAGATACATAGTATTTGTTTTTACCATTTTGCTGATGAGGAGACCAAGGCTTGAAGAAGTTAAGTATGGCCCTGGCCCCTGTGAACCAATTGGTTAAGCATCATCCCATGCACCAAAAGGTCACCTGTTCAATTACAGCTGAGCGCACATTGGGCCCTGGGTTGTGGACTTGATCCATAGTAAGGGGCAAGAAGGAGGCAGCCAATTCATCAATGTTTCTCTCTCTCTCCCTCTCCTTTCCTCTTTCTATAAAATCAACCAGAACATATTAAAAAAAGAAGTTAAGTATTATTTGCTCAAGGTAATATGCTAGTGATTTGGGAAGGTGGCATTCTAACAAAAGCATGTAGATTCTACAGAATATGCATGCCTTGATCACTGCAATACACTTGTTGTTCAGCAAAGCCTTCTTTTGTCTTCCTTCCTTCTGCATTTTCTCACCCGCTGCTTTAATCCTCTCTAAGAACTTCTAAAAGTACAGACAGTCCTTGGGTTACATCAGACTCTACGTACATAATTTTGCGGTGACGTAGATATCTCCCATTTATTTATTAAAAAAAAAGTTCCGTCATTTTGACGTCTGTACATATGTGCTTTATGTTTTTTATTATTTATTTACCACAAGTAAAGGTCAGGAATTGTTATCTTTCTTTTAAATTTTTTACTGTTTCACTTCATTACTGCTGTGTATGTGCTCCATGCGAGTGACGCAGGTGCTTATGTAGGTGGGTTCCGACTTACGGCGATAATCGCATTACGTCATGCCAGAACGGCTCTCCGACATAACCCAAGGACCTACTGTAACCTCCCAATCCGTTGCAGCTTCCTCCATGCCCGCTGACATTGATCTGACCCATTGCTTCACCGATAGAATACAAAACAAAAACTCTAAAACCTCTGTGATAAGTTCTAACTGATCAGAAAAGTATGTGACTGGACAATATTCTAGTTCACATTTTATTGCCACAGAAGAAAGTTCAACTACTCCACCACTGATGCTCACTTATTTTTTTTTTTTTTGCCCTGTTTTTAGTGACTGCCCATTAGGAATGATTTGTTCCAGCCACATCCATCTATTCACTTTCGGTAGCGTTGCCCTTTAGTTTCACCCTCGTTTTTGCTCATGCTGCCATCTCTTCGTATAATGTTCTCTCTTCCCATTGCCATTTTTTAAAGCGAGATGCCTAGGTGGTCTGATGTGTGAGGCCTTCCCTAGTTTCCTCCAGTGCTGTGTTAGAATTTATGGCTCCTTAATGGGCCTCACACAGTCATTAGAAAAGATCTATATCACAGCATTCATCCGAGTGTGTTTAGGTGAGTTTTTTGTGCATCTGTCTGCTCTGCTAGACTCTGAGTTTACCGAGGAATGGGACAATGTATTATTCATCTTTGTAATCCCAGAGCTTCCACATTACTTGGAACAAAGTACTCCAACCAGTTGTGTTAGATGAACCCAATTAGTATGAGAGAGTTTATGTTGCTATTATAAGACAAGTTTTAGCTTCTTGGTTTGAAAACAAATACTTAACAATTGCATACTTATTTTGTCTTTCTGTTATTACTTATCTAAAGTAACATATATTCAAAACTATGCTTACGTAAGCATGGATAAACAGACAGACAGCATTTTATTTTTTGATATTTGCCCCCAAATTAACCTTCTATCTTGCATGACAGTCCTCTGAGAATTATCTGCATGTGAATAATATTTCTTCATGTAGCTCATCATGCCCAGCAAAATTAAATATTTTAATTAACATTCGTAATCAGCTTTTCCTGTTCTCGGGTTTAGTGGTTTATACTCATTTAAACAGATTGAATTTTAGAAATAAACTAAACACTGCTTTTATAAAGCCAAATGCAGATTGATTTTATTTTTAACAACCTCAAATACTTCATCAGCTTACATTTCCATCATTCATTTATTCATTCACTCATTTAATAAATCACTTACGTATTGAAAGCTAATAGTTGTCATTTCTAGATAGGTCTAGAATTTCCCCAAGTCAGGGTTGATGGACCTTGTTGGAAAAGATTGTGCTTTAATTTTTTAAAATCAGAATGAGACAGATTAGCTAAAGCACACATATGCATAGCCCATGGACACAGACACTAGAATAATGAAGGCCAGGGGCAGGGGAGGTGGGGCTGGGTGGAGGTGTGCAAAAGGAAAAAATGGGGGATATCTGTAATAGTGTCTACAATAAAAAATAAATCACAATGAGATAGACATTTTAGGACATTAAGAGACATAGACTATACAACATGGTTTTACTATTTATTTTCCTAGTCAAATATAGTCTTAATATTCAAAAGTTAATTGAACTATCCCTGGTTCTCCAAGGTCAAATGATTCAGTTGTCCCAGTGGGTCTAGGCTCCAAGTTATTATTCCCTTAATGACGGGCATTGACAAGTGAGGATGTCTTACCTTACAATACGTACCTTAAATGCTTTACCAGCTAAGATGCTCCTATTTCAAGGGGATGGTCTTTGGGCTCCTTTTTAGGGCAGAAGTTACTGGTCTTTGGATGACATTCATACATAATTTTCTTACTTCAATTGTGACATTTCACAGATAAAATTATCTCTATTTTAAATAGAAATAGAAGAGCAAACAATTTCTAGGAAATTAGAGGATATTTGAGGTTCTTCTTTATTGCAACAGGCAGTTCCTAGTTTTGGAAAAGACGCAGACTTTAGGGCAGCGTGGTCAGGAGAGTGGGTACAATACACAGCACACAGTGTGCCAATGTCACCAGCTTCCCATAATGGGGGAGGCTTGCTTCCAGTGGGTGTTGTTGGTGTGTTTTTCAGGCCTCATGGAGGAGATTCTCCTCAAGGATCTGCCATAGACAGAGATACAAACCCAAATAATGCATGGTTTTCCCCAGGTAGTGGATAATCTCATTAGTAAAACATATGGGCGGGTTCGAGGTGGAGGGGGTCAATGGGAAAAAACAAACAAACAAGCAAACAAATAAACGGGGCATCTGTAATACTTTCAACAATAAAGAAAAAAATTTAAAAAATAAAGAGTAGTGGGTATTTCAACAAACAAACAAACAAAACAGTGTGGCAAGGTCTTCTGAGTCAGTGCATTACTAGAAGAGATGATATTATTATGTATTTTAAATGATTTTGAAAGCTAATGTTTTTTAAAAACACCATTTGTAGATAAAGTATTCACCTAGAGAGTAAAAGTTATGAGTTAAAATTTGGACATAATTTTTAGCAAGCTTTGTTTTCTAATTTCTGTGGGATATATAATTTAAATTATGAGAATTACTAGTAAGTTAGCAAACCCCAATAAGACACCACTCAAGAGTTTTAAAAGGATCCATCTTTTCAGGGCCATTTGCTGTTTAGAGTTTGGGGCTTTGAAGTCAGATACACAGGGATTCAACTTCTGACTTCTTATTAATTGTACTAGAGGCCCAGTGCACGACATTTGTGCATTGTGGGGGGTCCACCCTTTAGCAGTCCAGGAGCCCTCAGGGGATGTCTGATGATGGCTTAGGTCCGCAGCACTCGCCAGCCATTAGCCCGGCTTGTGGCTGAGCAGTGCTCCCCCTGTGGAAGCGCACTGACCATCAGGGGGCAGCTCCTGTGTTGAGCGTATGCCCCTTGGTGGTCAGTGAACATCATAGTGACTGGTCATTCCCCTGTTTGGTTGATTTGCATATTAGCCTTTTGTTATATAGGATAACCTTGGAGAGATAGTATCATTTCATCTCTGTGTGATGCCTCAGAAATTATTTTGAGGATTAAAAAAGATTATGATTTATAGTATAGTGCCTGGTACCTAGCAAGCCTTCAAAATATATTTACTATCTTTATGTTACTACAATAATGCTCCTGAATTAGTTTTAAAATATTTCAAATAACTCATCGTGTGTCTAGTCAAGACAGTGTCAAATAAAAGAGAGTGAGATAAACGTGTTGTAAAGGATTCATGGCAAGGCACCCAGACTTTAGGAAGAGTTGCTGTGGCTGTAATCCTCAGCCACGAGAGGCAGACACTCCAAATTATCAGGATGCATCTTTGTAAATAGACTTGGGATTATCAGGAGATGCTTTCTCCTTTTGGCTCATTTTTATAATACAGTTCACTCCCCAGAGCACTTTCTTCCTGTTTTATATCCTAAAAGCCAATTTGGTCATTAGACATTTTCGTTGTGAGCACAGAAGCTGATCCAAGGAAACTGAATTGTTTTGTGCGCTTTTTATCTAAGCTGCTTAGAAACAACGCGATCTCCTGACCAGTATACCTAGTGTACTGTTTCTTCTAATCAATCTTTTGCTTTTCTTCAGTGTTCTTCTTCAGTACTCTATGAAGTCCCACCAAGTCAGTTTCCTAGTGCTGCTCTAACAGACGACCACAGACTTAGCGGCTTACAACAACATACATCTTGCAGTTCTGGGGGTCAGAAGTCTGAAGTGGGTCTCAATGGGTAAAATCCAGGCGTGGGCAGGGCTGTGTTTCTGGAGGCTCCAGAACACAATCTGTTTCTTGCCTTTTCTGGCATCAAGAAGCTGACTGTATTCTTTGGTTCCTGGTCCTCTTCCATTTTCAAAGCCAGACAAGTAACACTGCACACCAATCTCTCCGTCTCCCTCTCTGTCTCTGCCTCTCTGTCTCCCTGAGTCTCCTGACACTTTCTTCCACTTATAATGACCCCGTGATTACATTGGGCTCATCTGGAAAATGCTTGAGCATTTACCCCATTTCAAGACCCTTAACTTAATCGCATTTGCAAAATCTCTTTTGCCATGTAAGGTAACATATTCACAGGTTCTGGGGGCTTGGGGGTGAACATTTTTTTGC
>NW_005369827.1:4476887-4489699 GCF_000412655.1 Myotis brandtii | reverse complement strand
GCTTACATCCACCGCTGAGATCAAGCATGTCAAACCAGCCCACAACAAACATTTTTGCGGTCCAGCCAATATAACGGTTTGTTAGAAACGTTTTAATAAAAATTTCATAACTTAATTTTTACAATATCCTGTTATACATAATTATTAATAGCAAGATACAATGTTCGCTAATGACTGATGACTATAATCGTGTGGCATTCATTTCCCTTATGCGCCTTATGCGCACTATTTCTCTCCACTAATACTAGCAGTGAATATTTTAGCAGCCAATTGCCACGCCATTAGTTTTAGACTGACTTGTTTGGTGTGCGCAATAGGAAATATTTCGCTTTTGGACAACAAGAAAAATATAGATTTATTTGTGCTACGCTTATTAATTTGTACAGTTATTCATCTGGTAAGTTAATGTTCAAGAAAAAATGTTTATTTTTTAAATGTTCTACTACTTTATGTTAACGATGACTCATTTATTTCAGCCTTTTGTATTCAGCATGCCTCTATCAAAATAAACCTACGTTTCTATGAAAAGTGAAGCTTTGGTTTTCTTTGCGGCCCACATGAACTTAAACCTTGTTTATTTGGCCCATGTTAGCCTTTGAGTTTGACATGCTTGGCTTAATAGTCTTTCTGTGGTGTGGTAATACTCTTGGTTGCATAATGACACCTTTCACGTTTAACAATGATGCGATTCTCTTTTCGGACTGCTCTTTAAGTATATTGATTTGGGAAAAATCTAGTTCTTTAGGCAGGTTAACAGCTCATCTTATCCCTTCTGTGTTTAATTTACTAGTTCAACTCTTAAAGGCTAACGTTGTATTCAAGTTCAAATACTTCTTTTATTGACTAACTAGAAATCACAAGGATGTAGGCAATATATTTTAGAGGTTTCCACCTTTAGAAGTGAGTTTTATCTTTTAAAATAGAAAGTTTCAACCACCTGGGAAATTTACTTCTGGGGAACTGCTCATTTTCTGAGGATGCCAATTCAGTTAGACGTTACTGTACCTTACTTAGGAATAACTTAAATTTTAACAAGTACTCTAATCTGTCTCCTCATTTAGATGTACTCATGCTTTGCATGGTCAGTTTAGGAAAATTATGCAATGAATTATTTTGAATGCCTTTCATATGTGGATGCAAAATATTTGAATTGACTTGATGTGATATAATAGGTACGTTATTGTAGAATTTACTGTATTAAACAGCAAACTATAAAGACAGAGTAAGCATCTTTTACCTGGGAGTGATAGTAGGCATACACTATCAAGTCATTTTATAGATCCTGAACTAGTGCATAAATTTCAATAGCAGGGAAGTATGATCATGACAAGGTGAAGATGACTAAGAGAAAAGGCTCAGAAGAAAGAAAAATATATTTTTGTGTTTTGGACCAGCCCTTTGAAGAAACAGAAATGTTCGACATTGAATGTCAAGTGAATAGCTTTATATTACATTAAATAATTGAAGTAATTGACAATTTGGCTAGAAAAAATTATAGCATTAATTTTAAATTGCATTTTGAGTGTCATTGTATGGAGTAAGTGCTTTTCTTTCCCATTCCATTATCTACTTGGAGGCCATTCTGTCTGATTAAATACTCTTAAAATTTGTAGTCTTAGGCCAAGCTCTGCCCACCAATATTATCAAAGAAAATAAAATCTTCTAAGAATCCCTTTCACAGAAGGCTGACTTTTAAAGATGTATGGCTCTGTGCTGTCTTCTTATAAATGTATTGCTTTTAGAAGTTATACTAACTCTCTTGAGCCATTAAGCTAATGCATAGTATCTTACGGAGACTGGGTTTGAGATATTATAACTTGAGAATCTATTTATAATATCGATCCTTTCTTCACTAGAATAACACTTTGGCAGTGACTTTAGAGTGCTCTGAGATAACTCAAGGGGTAAACAAAATGTTGGTAGCTGGAGGTGGCTGGAGAGATAATTTTGGTAGTATGAAGTAGCTAACGTAGAAATATATCTTGATTGCTTCCTTTTAAGCTATGTATCTTAGTTAATTGTAAGAATAATCTTTTAAAAATATATTTTTGTTGATTTTAGAGAGGAAGGGAGAGGGAGAGAGAGATAAAACATCAATGATGAAAGAGAATCATTGATTGGCTGCCCTTGTATGCCCACACTTGGGATCGAACCCGAAACACGGGAGTGTGCCCTGACTGAGAATCAGATCATGACCTCCTGCTTCATAGGTAGATGCTCAATCACTGAGCCATGCTGGCTAGGCTGGCATAATAATCTTGTAAGGTAGGAGCTGGTAGTCCCATTTTCCAGATGAGAAAACTGAGTTTTAAACAGATGTTAAATTCCTTACTCTGATACATTTTTAAAAAATGAAATTTATTGGAGTGACATTGGCTAATAAGATTATATATTTTCAAGTGTAGGATTCTATGACACATCATCTGTATATTGCACTGTGTGCCCAAAGTCAAGTCATCTTCCTTCACCATATATTTGATTCCCTTTTACTACTCACCGCACTCCTCTTCCCTCTTGTAAACACCACACTGTTGTCTGTATCTATGAGTTTTTGTTTGTTTTTCCTGTTTGTTCATTTTTCCTTTCAGTTTTATATTCCACCTATGAGTGAAATATGGTTCTTAAGTAGATAAGTTTTTAAAATTAATATAAAAAGTAGATACCTTCTCCATTGATCGCATGGATAACTGCTCTCAAGTCTCTTTCCAAATTATTCACTCCGTCCAATTATTACACAGTGTTTTACTCTAAGTATTTTACAGTTTATTCCACATTCAAGGTATCAGAATTTTGTCTTCTTGTAACCTATACCAATTGGTTGTCTAGGGCTACTGGAGCAATGTACCCCAAACTAGGGGGCTTCAAACAACAGAAACGTATTCTTTCACAGTTCTGGAGAAGTGTCTGCAGGGCCGTGCTCCCTCTAGACTGCATGGAGCCTTTGTTGTTTCTTCCTGGTTTCCGATGGTGGCTGTCAATCTTTGTGTCCCTTGACCTATAGCCACAGCACTCCAGTCTCTGCCTCTGCCATCACATGTGTCTGTGAGTCTGCAGATGGCATTCTCCTTTCTGCATCTCTCTCTCCTCTTCTTATAAGGACACCAGTCATATCAGAATGAGGGCCTACCCTTCTACAGTATGACCTTAATTAATTACATTGGTAACAACCCTATTTCCAAATAAGGTAATATTCTGAAGGCCTGGGAGGATTTCAACATATCTTCTTTGGCAGACACAATTCAACCCATAACACCATGTGTACCATATTTGGAAAAATATAGTGTTATTTTATAAATTGTGTATTTTGGCTTTATTTTTTTCAGATTTTTATCAAAAAATGCCACAAATAATGATTGTATAGAAATAATTATTATACTTTTTATAAATAAGTGTTTCTCCAAGTTTATTTCAAGAAATACAAGTTTTTCAAGATACTCTAAGTAATATGGAGTGTTATAGATAATTGTGGTATATTCTGAACCGTATTCTACTTATGTACCCTAGTGCCCCTTAGGTTTTTAAAGTCCCTGAGAAGTCCTATGTAAAATCAATTGAATCTAATCTTAAATTTCCTGAATATGTTTGATGTTGGAAACTCTTTATCATGTAACCATTTTTATTTTGCACAACTATCTTGGGAAATGCTGAATTAGAAGACCACAACATTGATATTATTGTCCCTTTTCATTAAGAACATGGGCAGATTACTTTAACCTTTGTATGCTTCAGATTTATCAACTGTAAAATGAAAATAATAATTGTAGTTGTATTATAAAAAATATTGAGACAATTAAATGAGAAGACCAGGCCAAGAGCAAGATGCAAACATGGCTTGATACATGTTTATTATTATTTTGAATAGTATTATTATAGTCAAGATTTGTCACTAGGCATTAGTCCAGAGTCGGGATGCATCAAATAAGAGTTTCATACTTATTAGATTGAACACACTTTTTATCTAGTTCACAGAATAAAGAGATTCTGTATTTTATTCTATAAGTATTTAGGAGCTTTGGCTGTTTTATAGCATTACCTCAAGAAATAAAGAAAAAAGGTTATATTAGAATCAGTTTAATGGGTATGGTAAGAGAGGGAATTGTGCAATACATTTTAGAAATAGTTTTGTGGAGAATGATTAAATTAAGAAGGTTTCTCATTAAGAATACTAGTCATTTTATTGTGCTATTAATAAAAATGATGCCCTGGAGCAATTGAAATGTATAGGCTGAGAGAATTTGCAACAGAAGCCCCAGAATACTTTGCTTTGGATTTTAGTGTGTTTGCTTCTGTTGTCCTTTATGTAAAGAAATCAGTTGACAGTTTTTCCCCCTGTTTCTCAGGTGCTTATTCCAAACCTTGCTCTTTTAAAATATACAATAAAGTGGGAACCTGATCATGAGTGTTATTCAGTTCTTTCTAACATTATAAAAATGGCTGAAATATTATTTTTTTTCCTGCAAATTCTTGAGTATATGTTTCTACATGGTTAAAATTGCTAGCTCAGTGGATAACACGTTACAGTATTATGTCCCATAAAATGATTACTTTTGTGTAAGCTAAAGATAGCTCCCAAATTGCCACTTCGACATCGTTTATTAGTCTCTAAATGCCCCCCTTTTCCCAGTCAGTTTCACATAATTTCTCCAAATGGGTACCAACCTGGCTACCTCCACCCTCTTTCAGGTAAGTGCTGGGAGTCAGAAGCTTGTCTTCCAGCCTATTGGAGGATGCAAACACTTTCCCAGCACATCTTATGCTGCATGACAGTTCTGTCTTAGAATAGCTGCAGACTATGTCTGGGGTCTCCCTTGGATATGTTAAAATGTCTCTCCGTTCTTTGTCAGTCATTTCACTTACAAAAATTATAATGCAGCCCTAACGGGTTTGGCTCAGTGGATAGAGCATCGGCCTGTGGAGGGAAGGGTCACAGGTTCGATTCTGGTCAAGGGCATGTATCTTGGTTGCAGGCACATCCCCAGTAGAGGGTGTGCAGGAGGCAGCTGATTGATGTTTCTCTCTCTATCCCTCTCCCTTCCTCTTTGTAAAAAATCAATAAAATATATTAAAAACATTATAATGCTAAAAGGATGGTTAGAAATTTTCCACTCAAGTAGGTATTCCTGAATTAAAAAATCTTTTACATTCATTTCTCAACTTCACAATATATTAAGCTCTGTCTGGCAGTGTCCTTTGAAGGAATTATTGTATTTTATTATCATTATTTTGTAATGAAAAATTCTAGTTAAATGCAGCATATTTACCAGGTATATATTACCAATTTTTAAAAGGCTCATAATACATAGACGGTATAGGCAGCAATAAAAGTACACCACAGAGATTTCATTTTTGTTTAATAAGTATGTAGGGATCATTTAGTGAGTCAAGGTTGTAATTTTAACAAGTACTTTATGATTATATTTAGAAGTATGGGTTTGTGTTTAATAGACTGTCAAGTAAAATCACTTGTCCATGCTTGTACTTTACATACACTGTTTCATTTAATCTTTCATTGGCCACATGAGTTTGGTTTTATTATCCCCTATATTGCAGACAATGAAGCTAAGGTCCAAGGATTTAACTTGTCCTTCACAGTAGATAGATGATAGGGCTAGGACTTGACCTCAAAGTTGTCTGAAATCTCAGAATATCTATTTCCTACTCTACTATGCTGCTTCTGGTGACATAAGGACAAAGAAAAATCAGAAAAGTGGTATGACCAGATTAACTCCTATGAAGTTAGGCAGTGAGAAAGTAGGAGAACATTCCTTAGAAAGAGGTGTGGGGTATGGGATGGAAAATGAGACAATAAGAGAACTAGGATTGTTTGCAGGAAAATATTCTGATTATAATGGTAGGGCTTGATAGCAAAAAAAAAAATTAGGTAGTTCTAGCTTCAATAACAGACTGGAAAGCATAAAATTATTTCAGTAGGTAATGAAAAATTATAGAAGGATTTGATCTAGAGCAGTGGTTCTCAACCTGTGGGTCGCGACCCCTTTGGGCATCGAATGACCCTTTCACAGGGGTCGCCTAAGACCATCAGAAAACACATATATAATTACATATTGTTTTTGTGATTAATCACTATGCTTTAATTATGTTCAATTTGTAACAATGAAATTGGGGGTTACCACAACATGAGGGTCGAGGCATTAGGAAGGTTGAGAACCACTGATCTAGAGTGATGGAATGTCATGATGAAAGCAGTGAATTAAAAACACACACGTGATAACTATTTCAGTGTAATTGGAAAGTGGTAGACTTTGAAGCACTAAAATGAATTAGGAGTTTTTATAGTAATTGAGATGAGAATGAAGAGAACTTAGACTAGGTTAATAAAATAGGAGATTTTTGAAGGTGGTATCTTTTGGACTTGTTTTAGGAGTGAAACACACTCCTAAATAAAATTTAGAATAAAATGTGTGTTTTAAGTAATTGGAAGAATTGTGATATTGATTGAAGTAAGGGCAATATAAGGCAGAACATTTTTGAGGAAGAAGAAGCAGTAAATTTAGAGAATTATGGTTGAGGGTTGGGCAATGATATGGATATGTCTAGTAGGCTATTACACAGATGGAACTGAACTCGCGTTAGCTGAGAATTAAGGAGGAAAATTAGTCATCTATAGGCATTTAACACCCAAGATTTGTGTCCTTATGTTTATTTAGCTGTCATGCTTAATTAAAACATTTAACTACCCAACTTGAGCTCTTAAAATTAACCTGAGAACAGAAACATTTGTAAATACAATATGTAAATTTGAAGCTAAAAATAATGTGACAAGAAGCACAGATGGGATCTTCTTCATTGGAATCATGAATACTTTTTTCAGAATTTTTTCTTCTCCCTTTCTTTTTTTCTTTTCTTGGCAAAGCTATCATTCCTATAGATACTTACGCCCTTAAGTCCTTTTTGCAGATTTGAGATTTTATACATCTTATTTGAGTTAAGAAAAGAGCCATATCTTTTAATGCATAAAATTATGCTTTGAAGTTGGATGTCCAAGCTATATTTAACTCACAAAAGATATCTATTATATACTCTGGGTGTTGCGCTGACTACCAAAGACTTGTCCCTTTTCTACCTTAACCTCAGAACTGATATTCACTGTCTATCCACCTCCTCATCCTTGGATGCTGTCCCAGTACGGAAAGAGAAAGGATACCCGGAGCAGTATAAAGAATGCAGAAATGTCTCGGTGTACAGGAGACATGATGTATTTTTCCACTGGCTATACCTTCACAAAGAAATGAAAAATGGAAATGTTGATCTCAAAGAAAGCAAAGCTGCCAAAGTAATCATGACAGTCTTCTAGGATGGCCACCCATGTTTTCTACTCTTGTTCACTTCCCGGCAATCAAACCTTGCTTGAAAAATGTCTCCGAATATAAAGACATGCTTCGAGATGAGAAAAACCATGCTAGTTCTTGTTCTCTGGAGGAAACAAGACCTTCAGAATACTAGAGGGATAACTGATCTGATCCCTTGAACACTGACAGCCATTTGACTTTTTAGTTTTTACCTTGGCTTAAGGTAGAAATGGATAACATTTTTTCTTGGTATTTGGACTAGTTGAGAAGCATTCTAGAGAAGAAAATTAGAAAAGTGACTTGAACTAACTCTGGCCATGCCTTCCTCTACTGTTCTGTGATTTTAAGGACCTGGCTGATCAGATCTTTGACCCTGCTAAGACCAGATTTTGCAAGTGATTTAAAAAATATATATTGTTTATTGACTTCAGAGAGGAAAGGAGAGGGAGAGAGAGATAGAAACATCAATGATGAGAGAGAATCATTGATCGGCTGCCTCCTATATGCCCCACACTGGGAATCAACCCCGCAACCCAGGCATGTGCCCTGACCGGGAATCAAACTGTGACCTCTGGTTCATAGGTCAACGCTCAACCACTTAGTCACGCTAGCCGGGCATGATTTCTTTTTTAACCTAAGATGATGTATGGGTATTTAAAATCCTCTTTCTTTTTTTTTTCTTTTTTGGTTGGAACAAAAGCTGGTATATTTGGTCATGAATATTAGATCCAAGAAGGTAGAAATCCAGACCTAAATTAGGAAGCCTCATGAATTTAAATTTCGAAAAATAAAAGTGCAGTTATCTACTTTGACCTGTAATTTCTTACGCTTTTCAAAGCAGCTATGTCCTAAGAAACCCAAATTTTTTTACTTCCAACATTGCCCAGTGAAGGTGAACTGTGATTATTATGAAACAAGAGAGGCATTTAGCACCTGGAAGTCTGACCTAAATTTTCTCACCATTTCAGGGAATGTTCAAAGCGAGATTGCTTGACACGCTTCATTACTTTTATGTGACTTCAAACATGAAATTAAATGTAAAATGATAGCATCTTGAATGAGTGTGAGTTAGGGGATTTCTCAAAATGTGAAACGTGAGGATTTTATAAATTAGTTACCCAGTTTATCTGTCTCATTATTCCCTGGGGATTCTGTTCAACAGGCCAGCTCTTGAGGTCATTCAGCTTATTTCCTCTTCTAGATTCTATCTTAGTCCTGAGCTCAGTCTCGGATTATACTGAAGGGGATGCTGATGTTTCAGGAGAAACTGTATGCACAGGGTTTACACAAGTAGTGTCCGATTAAAAAATTATGTATAGCCCGGCCAGTGTTGCTCTGTGATTGAGCATTGACCCATGAACCAAGAGGTCACAGTTTGATTCCTGGCTAGGGCACATCCCGGGTTGCGGGCTTGATTCTCAGTGTGGAGCGTGCAGGAGACAGCTGGTCAATGATTCTCTGTCATCATTGATGTTTCTATCTCTCTCTCCCTTTCCTTTCTTCTTTGAACCAATAAAAAATATTTTAAAAAAATGATGTATAGACTTTAATATAGAAATATAAAATGTTATACTTAGTTGTCTTTTTGGTGAGGCCAGCCTCATGTAGAAATGGTTGGTGTCACTAGACAAGATGTTCCTGATTTTTATTTTAAAAATTTTCTGCATATATAGAAATAGGAATAAGATATGAAATATAATATGAACACAACCAGGCAGTTAGTATCTAAACTTTAAGGAGAGTTGAATATTAGTATAAAAAGCCACCTTCTCTTTGGCCTTCTAGGAAACAGTTTTACTATATGACATTTTAAAGAGGACCATTTCTTTTCAAAATACAGATAATCTTTTATTGGGATGGAAACTACATGTTTTTCAATGTCAAAATGATTTTGATTTTAGAGATTAATCCATTGAATCCTGGCATTTTATAAAGGCATCAGATTTATGAGCTAGGAGTGGATCCTGTTTTTTTAGGGGCTGAATCCAATGCAATGTGGGGGTAGATAGCTCTCCTAGAAGAATACAAAACAAATTATAAATACAGAATTGGTACAAAGTGAACTTATCTTTCATGAGGGAATAAATTGCAACACATGCACATTGAAAAACATGACAACTGCCAGAAACCTATCAAAATCCATAAAAACAATAGTCTTTAAAAAGTTGTTAATTGCCTACCGAGTTTATTTTTTCACTACATTTTATGTTCCGATACTCTTAGTGTCTGCTAAGGACTGAATTGTGTTCCCCTTGGATTTACATGTTGAGACCTTTACCCGCAGTACCTCAGAATGAAGATGGGCTTTTGAAGAGGTAATGAAGAGGTAATTAAGTTAAAGTGAGGCCTTTGGAGTGGGCCCTAATATAGTCTGACTGGCATCCTCCTAAGAAGAGAAGATCAGGACATGAAGGGACACCAGGCATGTGTGCTTACAGGGAGAGGTTGCCACCTGCCAGGCAAGAAGAGAGGCCTGAGGGGAAACCGAACCTGCTGACACCTTGATTTTGACTTTTAACATCCAGACTATCTATAATAATAAAAGTGTAGCCTAACTGGTTTGGCTCAGTGGATAGAGCATCAGCCTGCAGACTGAAAGGCCCTGGGTTCAGTTCCGGTCAAGGGCATGTACCTTGGTTGCAGGCACATCCCCAGTGGGAGGTGTGCAGGAGGCAGCTGATCGATGTTTCTCTCTCATCTATGTTTCTAACACTCTATTCCTCTCCCTTCCTTTCTGTAAAAAATCAATAAAATATATATTTTTTAAAAAGTGTAATATGCTAATTAACCAGACAGCTGAACGAACTTCTGGACGTCATTCTGGATGTTCTTCTGGACGAAGCTGACACAGCAAGGGCTGAGGCAGAGACGGTTAGGGGTGATTAGGCAGGCAGGCGAGTGGTTAGAGGTGGTGAGGCAGGCAGGCTCAGTGGTTTGGGGCAATCAAGCAGGCAGGCAGGCGAGTGGTTAGGAGCCATGGTCCCAGATAGTGAGAGGCATGTCCGTCTGGCAGTTGGACATCCCCTGAGTGGTCCCGGATTGTAAGAGGGTGCAAGCCGGGCTGAGGGCCTCCCCCCAGTGCACAAATTTTTTGCACCGGGCCTCTAGTCCTATATAATAAAAGCCTAATATGCTAAGTGTCTGGTCGTCCATTCAACCAAGCAAAGCATAATATGCTAATGATATGCTAAGGCTGTTCAACCGCTTGCTATTATGCTCACTGACCACCAGGGGGCAGATACTCCAACCCGTAGGTTAACTTACTGCTGGGGTCTGGCTGATCGGGACTGAGTGAGACAGACTGGACATGCCCTGGAGCCCTCCCATGGTCCCTCCCTGGCTGGCCAATCTCCCACATCCCTTCCAGGCCTCGATTAACCCCTCCAAAATTATGTATTTATAATTACATATGCTGCATTGTTGAGTATCTTTACAAAAGACAAATTTAGTTTTAATCATACATTGATAAATTTTCCATTTTCAAATTTCCATTAAAATGCTTGAAAAATAAAATAATTTCCCACAGACTAGCTCCTGGCTTCATTTATTTCTTATCTTATCTCTCATTCACTGACCACACACTTATTTTATTTTATTATTTTACTAGATGCCTGTTGCACGAAGAGATTCGTGCAATAGGCCTTCCCATCCCTTGGCTGCTGGCACCACACAGAGAGAAACACCTATGTGAGAGAGACACATCAATTTGTTGCTTCCCACATGCCCCAAACCAGGGCCAGGAGGCTGCAAGTTAGGTATGTGACCTTGACCGGAATCGAACCCAGGACCTTTCAGTCCACAGGCTGACACTCTATCTACTGAACCAAACTAGCTAGGGCTCCATTGATTTTTAATGAGAGTGGAAGGGACCTGGAGAGATATATAGAGAGAAACATCCATGTGAGAGAGGCACATTGATTGGTTGCCTCCTGCACACACCCAGAGTAGGACAGGGATGGAGCCTGCAACCTTGGTACATGCCTTTGACCAAAATCAAACACGGGAGCCTTTAGTCCAACACCATATCTACTGAGACAAACTGGCTAGGCCTGACCACACACTTTTTTTTATAGTGAAAATTAAATAAGTTTTTAATGAATAAAATGTGTTAATAAATATAAAATGCTTAGACTAGTACAGGCCAGTGGTAACCTTCAATGAACGCTAGCTCCTAGTAACAATCTTTTGTCCCCACTGATCCTAAATCAGTGCCAGGCAAGTTACAGAGTGTCTCATTCAATTATACTGACCCAATCCTTATCAGTCAAGTAATGCCAATAGTGAAACAATGGCAAAGATAAACATTCAGAGAACTTTCAAACTTCCCCTTAATTTCCTCCATTTCCCTCTCTGTAAGGTAACCAATGTTACCAGGGCAGTGTTTCTGAGACCAAGAGCTTAGATCTGACATTCACATTTGTACCCTTGCACCTACCTGCATCATTTAGTAATGATGAGGTATTACATATGTTTGTAATTGACTGAGGTATTACATATGTTTCCTTATCCTCCCATTCACCCCCACCCCCTGCTCATGCCTTCACCCACTGCTGTCTGTGTCCATTGCTTATGCTTATATGCATGCATACAAGTTCTTTGGTTGATCTCTCCCCCTTACCTCCACCTTCCCTTACCTTCCTTCTGAGGTTTGAGCATCTGATCAATACTTCTCAGTCTCTGGATCTGTTTATGTTGTTCATTATAGTCTACAAATGAGTGAGATTGTGTGATATTTATCTTTCTCTAACTGACTTATTTTGCTTAGCATAATGCTCTCCAGCTCCATCTGTGACTGAGGATATTTTTTCCATTGATTTTTAGAAAGAGTTGACGGGAGAAGGAGAGATAGAGAGAAACACCTATGTGAGAGAGACACGTCAATTTGTTGCTTCCCACATGCCCCAAACCAGGGCTGGGAGGCTGCAAGTGAGGTATGTGACCTTGACCTGAATCGAACCTAGGACCCTTCAGTCCAAAGGCTGACACTCTATCTACTGAACCAAACTAGCTAGGGCTCCATTGATTTTTAGAGAGAGTGGAAGGGAGCAGGAGAAATATATAGAGAGAAACATCCATGTGAGAGAAGCACATTGATTGGTTGCCTCCTGCACATGCCCAGACTAGGACAGGGATGGAGCCTGCAACCTTGGTACTTGCCTTTGACCAAAATAAAACACGGGAGCCTTTAGTCGCTCCGCTGATCCCGGGGCATGAGGCCTCGAGGCTCCGCTTGGCGCCGGGGCCGTGAGGCCTCGTGGCTCTGCTGATCCCAGGGCGGTGAGCCCTCCCAGCTCCGCTGATCCCGGGCCATGAGGCCTCACTGCTTGGCTGGCTTCGGGTACGTTTGGCTTCGTTCCACTGCTTGGAGCCTACATGTGCAAATTAACCGCCATCTTTGTTGGTGGTTAATTTGCATATTGCCCTGATTAGCCAATGGGAAGCGTAGCGAAGGTATGGTCAATTACCCTTTTTGTCTTTTATTAGATAGGATTTATTTATTTA
>NW_005369827.1:4448598-4474477 GCF_000412655.1 Myotis brandtii | reverse complement strand
TCTATTCTATTCTATTCTATTCTATTCTATTCCATTCTGACCACACACTTTATTGCTTGGTGCCAAAGGACACATTTATATCCTATATAATAAAAGGCGAGTATGCAAATTGTCCCCTTGACTGGTAGTTTGACTGGGTATTCGACCAGGAGTTCGACCAGTGGGCGGGGCCGGCCAGCCAACCGCCCATGGCCCCTTCCCCTGCCTGGCCTGGCCTGATTGGCTCTGATCGAGGTGGGCTGGCTGGACTCCACCGGTGCACATATTTGTGCATTGGGCCTCTAGTCATGGTATAATCTTTCATCTATGCCTTTGTGTTACAAAGCTGAATTTATTGTGCCGGTGGATGGTAGAAGTGTTCTTGGAAACCACTTGTACACTGGGATGGCTGCATAGTGGAAGCTACTTAAAATCATTTCAACTACATGTATTCCTAATTCAACTTCCCTTAGCCAGAGTCCCAAAGTGATTACAAACACTCCAGTGCCACCTGACATGGGAAGCAGACAACATTTATAGCCAATTGCAGTTAAAATGCCATTTGCAATTAAAATGCCATTTGCAAATTTTATGAAAATCTAAATGTATACATATTGCTAGGGCCTCTCAGGCCAACGAGGGAGACTTGAAGCTTAGGCTTCTGGATAATCAATTTCTTGGACTCAAGAGATTTGCCTAAATTCATACAGTGGTTAGTGAGGCCTCTATGGTAGGTCTATTTATGTAGTTTTCTTTCTCTTTCTTTTTTTAAGCATGGATTTATGCATTTTAATTTTTCTAATACAGTTAAGTGTCATATGACAGCCAATTTAAATTAAATACTAATTACTGATATTCTTATAAAGACTTTATCTAATGCCCTGAGGAATATTTATCTTAATATTTTTCTTGGGATAGTTGCATGAATAATTTATTGTTTTCATTACTCTGTTGCACTAAGGTTTTCCGTGCTTAAAAGAGAAAATAAGCATTTGAGGTTGAAAGGCTGAAATTCAGATGACACTGCAATGAAATACCAAATAGCAGCTTGATGAAAATCTAAGAATTAAAATTGCAACTCCCTCAATTGTCCTTTATTTTGTTGCTCTTCTCCAGAAGAGCTAAATAGTCATTCTATATACTCATTTTTTTTTGCCATATAGTCCTTCAAATGCCAGGTTTACTTTACCTTTGTGAATTCAATTCTTGCTCTAGAATATAGATTTTTATATTAAAATTTAGAATTAAAAAATATAGAGGGTCTTGAAATACCCAAATGAATGTTCGTTGAACTCCCTTGTACTTCATTGTGTATTTCAGTTTGCATAATTTCATGGCTCTTTGTATACAGTTATATGTTTCTCTTGGTAATATGAAAAATAGAATTCTTTTGTTCAATACCATAGTGACATTGCAGTTTCTGGATGGAGCAGTGGAGTTATTTTGAGACTTCGAGTGAGTATTAAGGAGGTGGGAATAAGAGGAAATGCCTACCTAGACTAGTAATTGCTTTCATTTAATTAAGATTGAGTGTCTTCCGTCCTGTGCTAAACATTCTACATATGTTAACTCATTTAATCTGTAAAACAATGACAACATAAGTAGTATTTCCATCTCCATTTCACAGATGAGGATACCAAGGCTCAGAGAGGTAAAGTAACTTGTCCAGAGGTGACTTAAACCCAGGTGTTTCTGACTTCAGAGCTCAGATGCCTCACCTTTGGCCTATACTGCCCCTTTGTCTTTGAAGGCGTGTCAGTGACAGCTGTAAGCAGATGTACATCAGAGAAACACACTAAAAACAAACAAAGATGAAAACTCCAGTCTTCCAGAGAGTTCTAAAGGATTCGTGCTTCTGATATGGTGCTTTAGGAGAAAAGTATTGAAAGTAGGAATCATAAAGTCTTGTTTGAAAGAACTCAGCTTCATAAGCCTACAGTATTTACTTATCATACCAAACTGTATATCTTAAGTAATACATGATCAACGTCCTTCCCCTCCCCACTTCCCTCTATGATTCAACAGTTTGGAGGATGGCTGGGCGGGAAGAGATCAACCAAAGAACTTGTATGCATGTATGTATAACCCATGGACACAGACAATAGGGTGGTGAAGGCCTGGGGCTGGGGACCTGGGCGGGTTAGAAGAAGTCAATGGGGGGGAAAAGGGACATGTGTAATACTTTCAACAATAAAGTTTTTTTTGAAAAGAAATACATGATCAAAACAAAACTATAAAATCTATCCATTGAACTAAAATAAAATAGCCGCATAGTGAATTCCCATGAGATTGGTTGAGCTCAGAATTGAAGGTGCTAGAAAAACTGGTTTTGATGTGTCATTTTTCTTTCCTTCTCTCAGGTCTGAGCATGGTAACAGCATGCTAGAAGTGATGGAAACTAGGAGACAGGAAAATTGTGGTTTTGACCTGAGTTCACTATCTATTGAAGTAGTGGGAAAGTAGATGAAATTCTATACTTCAAAGATTTGTAAGTGTCTTATGTCTGATTCAGACACTCAACCGATGTTATTGGATAGGCAATATAAGATTTTATTTTAGCATTTGAAGAAACTTTATAAACACTTATTACAGAAATTAAATATGAGAAATTTGAACCTATTTTCTTCTGGTAATAAAATAATGCGGATTTATTTGAACAGAAACAGGCAATTGAATCTCAATTATACAGTTTGAAAATGTACTATGAACAATAGAGTTGGTATTAATAGTAAATTAACTAGTTTCTAAGTAGTGCAAGGTCTCCTTTTACCACAGAAAAATAATGCTGGATTAAAGAATGATAGTGGAAAATTCAAAGTTATTTGTGAGTCCATCTGAAAATATGATGAGTTGGCTTAACTATTAAGATTATATTTATTTTCAATACCAACTAGAACAGTGGTTCTTAACCTTCTGGCCCTTTAAATACAGTTCCTCATGTTGTGACCCAACCATAAAATTATTTTGGTTGCTACTTCATAACTGTAATGTTGCTACTGTTATGAATCGTAATGTAAATATCTGATATGCAGGATGGTCTTAGGCAACCCCTGTGAAAGGGTCGTTCGACCGCCAAAGGGGTCTCGACCCACAGGTTGAGAACCGCTGAACTAGAATACGTGCTCAGAAAAAGATTCATCCCCATCACAGTGGAAGGGAGAGAAACATCCTGTCACTTAAGTTTGGACCTTTTCCTTCTGTTGTGTGTTTAGTGCTATCAGACCTTAGTTAAAGCCTTACTCTGACTAAATGGCTTCAAAATCATCTTGTGAGGGAGCCCATGCTACTTCACAGAACATTTTCTCCTTGAGTCCCCAAGCCATATGCTCACTGCATCTTTATTAGATACCCTTTATCCTGCTGGGGGACCATCACTTGTGAATTGTATTAGCTTTTTCTAATCCTTTAAAAATGGCCATTGGTCTTTTCTTTCCTTGAACCTTTGCCCAGGACAATTCTTCCACCTCGGCTTCAGCTCTCATCACCTCCTGCCTCCCCTGTGATCTTGCTCACATCCTCAGTCTCTCCCTGTCCCCTGGCTCTTCTGCCTTTACCTGCATCCAAACTAACGTCTCTACATGCCAACAATTTTTTCCCACCATTACTTCTCTTTCAGTGGTGTCTCTTCACTGATGTTTCTTTTCTTCCTTCACTTGCAAAAGCCAGTTTCCTGAATTCTTTGACTAGTCAATGGTCTTTTACTTCTCTACAATGTAGCTTTTGCCTTTCAATGTTTTACTGAATCTGTTCCGTGGGTTTATAGGATGACCTCTTCACTGTGACTGCCATGTTTGCAGTCTGGATCAGCTCTCTTCTCCCCACCTGCAACTCTCCTCTCCCTCAGCTTCTGTGACATAGTTCTGTTTTGGTCACCTGCATAGTTCTGTTTTACCCAAACTTGCCAGTTCCTTTTCCTTCTCCTCTATACCAACTGTATGAAGGCTCTCTTGAAAGTTTTATCATCAAATCTCTTCTTCCATTTGTTTATTGACTTAAAATTAAATCCAACCTCCATGCCATGATCTGGTCCTGGCTACTTTCTGACTTCAGCTCTTGCTTCTTTGGCATCAGTATGCTTCAGTCAGTCCCTGTGGCCTTTCCTCTGTTCCAAGAGCCACATGTGGTCTTTCCTCCATGTGGCTTAGTAAATGCTGTACCTGGCTCTTCCCGTGCTTGGCTGTTTCTTCAGTTTAAATGACTACCTTCTGCAGAATAGGTCTGCTCTCTTGCTACCCAGTGAAATCAGCTGTAAAATGAGCTTGTTCAAGTTGTCCTCTAGAGTTCGTTCTGGATCTTTAATTCTGTGATAGACCTAAATGACCTAAGATGATAGAGTTGAAAGGCCACTATAATGGCCATCAAGTGAAATACCTTCAAGTATCCCCTTCATTAACTCTGTGTCCCCAGCAGCTAGAATATAATTGATGCACCGTGGATGCTTAGTGAATAAATCAGTTGCCATGGTGTGACTTAAGATAAGTCACTTCTTTTTGGGCTTCATCTTTGATGCTTATGCTTCAGTTTTGCTTCTTTAATTTCTGATGAGAAGTAGATAGAAAATCTAATCCTTTCAAGACTAAAGGCAGCAAATGATAAAGAGGACATATTTAACTAAGGTAGCGGGTCACCATTTTCTTGAACACCTGACTTAATGGGCTGCAGTGATTGACTTCTTACACGTACTTCCAAGGAATAACTTAGGCAGTAAGAAAAACAGATGAAAGGCTTTGACTCTAACAGCGCAGAACTGTATCAATTTCAGTTATTTACCTGAAACATGTCACTCTAAAGATTTTCTTATGACTCTCTTATAAAATGAAATGCATGTCTGAGTTTCATTCTCTGAACCCAAGAATAAATATTTTAATTTTCTATCCATGATTTTCCTACAGGAACATGGCTGTGAAATGTGTTCTTTGTATTAAAAAATAGACATGGGCAAAGGTAATTAGTCTCTCTTTTTAAATGTTGATTTAACTGTATTCAATTCTTGCTCTAGAATATAGATTTTTATATTAAAATTTAGAATTAAAAAATATAGAGGGTCTTGAAATACCCAAATGAATGTTCGTTGAACTCCCTTGTACTTCATTGTGTATTTCAGTTTGCATAATTTCATGGCTCTTTGTATACAGTTATATGTTTCTCTTGGTAATATGAAAAATAGAATTCTTTTGTTCAATACCATAGTGACATTGCACTTTCTGGATGGAGCAGTGGAGTTATTTTGAGACTTCGAGTGAGTATTAAGGAGGTGGGAATAAGAGGAAATGCCTACCCAGACTAGTAATTGCTTTCATTTAATTAAGATTGAGTGTCTTCTGTCCTATGCTAAACATTCTACATATGTTAACTCATTTAATCTGTAAAACAATGACAACATAAGTAGTATTTCCATCTCCATTTCACAGATGAGGATACCAAGGCTCAGAGAGGTAAAGTAACTTGTCCAGAGGTGACTTAAACCCAGGTGTTTCTGACTTCAGAGCTCAGATGCCTCACCTTTGGCCTATACTGCCCCTTTGTCTTTGAAGGCGTGTCAGTGACAGCTGTAAGCAGATGTACATCAGAGAAACACACTAAAAACAAACAAAGATGAAAACTCCAGTCTTCCAGAGAGTTCTAAAGGATTCGTGCTTCTGATATGGTGCTTTAGGAGAAAAGTATTGAAAGTAGGAATCATAAAGTCTTGTTTGAAAGAACTCAGCTTCATAAGCCTACAGTATTTACTTATCATACCAAACTGTATATCTTAAGTAATACATGATCAACGTCCTTCCCCTCCCCACTTCCCTCTATGATTCAACAGTTTGGAGGATGGCTGGGCGGGAAGAGATCAACCAAAGAACTTGTATGCATGTATGTATAACCCATGGACACAGACAATAGGGTGGTGAAGGCCTGGGGCTGGGGACCTGGGCGGGTTAGAAGAAGTCAATGGGGGGGAAAAGGGACATGTGTAATACTTTCAACAATAAAGTTTTTTTTGAAAAGAAATACATGATCAAAACAAAACTATAAAATCTATCCATTGAACTAAAATAAAATAGCCGCATAGTGAATTCCCATGAGATTGGTTGAGCTCAGAATTGAAGGTGCTAGAAAAACTGGTTTTGATGTGTCATTTTTCTTTCCTTCTCTCAGGTCTGAGCATGGTAACAGCATGCTAGAAGTGATGGAAACTAGGAGACAGGAAAATTGTGGTTTTGACCTGAGTTCACTATCTATTGAAGTAGTGGGAAAGTAGATGAAATTCTATACTTCAAAGATTTGTAAGTGTCTTATGTCTGATTCAGACACTCAACCGATGTTATTGGATAGGCAATATAAGATTTTATTTTAGCATTTGAAGAAACTTTATAAAAACTTATTACAGAAATTAAATATGAGAAATTTGAACCTATTTTCTTCTGGTAATAAAATAATGCGGATTTATTTGAACAGAAACAGGCAATTGAATCTCAATTATACAGTTTGAAAATGTACTATGAACAATAGAGTTGGTATTAATAGTAAATTAACTAGTTTCTAAGTAGTGCAAGGTCTCCTTTTACCACAGAAAAATAATGCTGGATTAAAGAATGATAGTGGAAAATTCAAAGTTATTTGTGAGTCCATCTGAAAATATGATGAGTTGGCTTAACTATTAAGATTATATTTATTTTCAATACCAACTAGAACAGTGGTTCTTAACCTTCCCCACATTTTGTGGCCCAGTATTTCCAGCAGGAACTGGGATGCAGTGTCAGCACTTTTCCCAACTATGACTTAGCAGTGATCAGTATTCTTGTTTTGTAGGCTGGGAGGAAAGTGCCTCCTTGTCCTTATCTGTTCCAACAATTTGATATATTTCAGTTTATCTCATGAATATCAGTGGGTGATATATTTGGCATTTCGAAAAAATAGATGTTTTTCAGCTGTACAGCACTATAGTTTATAATAGACTTTATAATGCAGTGTTCAGGAAGAAATTATGATCCATTGAGAACATTCCCTGCTTGTACGCCAGATCTCACCCTTTTTACACTTCTCCTCACCTGGCTATTCTTAGCTTCAGAAGGTTTTTTTTGTTGTTTTGTTTTTGTTTTTAATCATCAGCATGATCAAAAGTACTCAATAAGCATCTTTTTTATGGTACTTTTAAGGATGCATCAGCTGCTAACCTTTAGATGCTCATGAATATCGACAGCGGAAACCAAGGTGCAATAATTCAGTCTTCTCCAAGTACACTCAAGCCATTTAACTACCATTTGACTTTGATGCTGTGAGTAATCAAATTCAATGATAGTTGAAACTGTAATGACAACTAAAATCTCAACCCAGCAGCTCAACTTGTGTGTGTTTGTTTTTTAGTATTTAAAAGATATGGTCAACAAATATGCTATTTAATAAGTATTTAGTGCCTTGTTTTGCAGAGGTCCATGTTCTCATCACTGTAGGAGGGCCCTCTAATACTTCCAAGATCCTAGAGAAGGTCACATGGTACACCCATCCAGAGAACCAACTCTCTCTCCTTCCACAAATCTGAATGTCCTTTCTCAGCATCAAGTTAAGGAAGAAGAGGCTTATTTAAGTGTTAGTAAAAACTTCTAGGTCCAATTCTATAAATGGAAATGAGCAGCAGTCTAAATAATAAGATATGTGTGGTTTAAGAGAAGGTAAATCTAGCTGCTTGACCAGAAATTGGTTTTTAACTTGACTGCCAAAAGTTTCTGAAATTTTCACTATTGGCAAGACCGCAAGTCTTCTTTTTGGTTCACACTGAGTTTTGGCATGGGCTGTAAAATTTAGACTATACCTGCTGTTTGACTTTAGCTTCAAGCTCAGGTTTTGGAACACTGATTAGCTAAATGCCCTATCTGTGTCATTTTTGGCAACCTTGAACTTGTGTGGGATCATAAATATCACCATCATATGATGGTACATCTAATCAGTGTAACACAATGCAAAGTATGATATTTGTATTAATTTTTAAAAATATGAACATGTTTTATTATTTAAAAGTTTTATTTGTGGTAAAATACATATAGCAAAATTTATCATCTTAATCATTAAAAGTATACAGTTCAGTAATGTTAAGCATACTCAGATTGTCAACTCTCTTAGTCAATTTCAGCTGCCATAGCAACATACCATAGACCAAGGGGCTTATAAAACAGCAGACATTTATTTCACAGAGTTCTGGAGGCTGAGAAAGCGATGATCAAACAGCAGTAGATTAGAGTCTCATGAGGACCCACTTCATAGACTGCTTTAGTGTTTTGTCCTCACACATTGGAGGAGGCAAGATTTTATCTTGGTGCCTCTTTTAGGACACTAATCCATTCAGGAGGGCTTCATCCTCATGCCCCATGTACCTCCAAAGGCCCTACCTTCTAATCCATCACATTGATCACATTGAGCATCAGCTTTTAACATATGAAGTTGGGGAGGACATAACCTTTAGACCATAGCAGCAACCAATCTCAGAACTCTTCATCTTGCAAAACTGAAACTCTGTACCCATTAAATAACTCCTTATTCCCCTTTTCCAAAAACTTCCAGAAGCCACTATTCTCCTTTTGTCTGTATGAATTTGACCATTATAGGTACCTCATATAAATTGAATCATATAGTATTTGTCTTTTTTGAATGCTTTATTTTACTTAGCTTAATGTCCTCAAAGTTTATCCATGTTGTAGCATGAGTAGGAAATTCCTTCCTTTTTTAGGTTGGATGATATTCCACTTAGGTCAAATAATATACCACATTTGTTTATTCATTCATTTGTGGATGGACACTTGAGTTGCTTCCACATTTAATTTCTGATTGATGCTTCCTTAAAAAAAATTTTTTTGTATTGATTGTAGAAAGAAGGAGAGGGAGAGAGAGAGGGACAGGAGAGAGAGAGAGAGAGAGAGAGAGAGAGAGAGAGAGATAGAAACATTCAAGAATAATAATAAAAGTTTTTCAAAGGAAACCACCCAGAAAATACTATTATAATTATGATGCAGATACCATTATAGTCATTTCTTTATGTAAGACTTGCCTCTATAACTTCATTTTTAACCCTGAACATAAACTCCTAGTGAAGTAATAAATAATAAAAGTTTTTCAAAGGAAACCACCCAGAAAATACTATTATGAAAATTATGCAGATACCATTATAGTCATTTCTTTATGTAAGACTTGCCTCTATAACTTCATTTTTAACCCTGAACATAAACTCCTACTTGTGAAGTAATTATTGTCTGAAGTGTATATGTATATGTTTATCTGTGTATGTATGTGTAGGTGTATACACTATATACATATACATATACTTTCTGTCTACATATAAATGAATTGCATAAGTATATGTGTATATATTATCAATATTTATACATGTAAATATTAGAGAAGTAAGCTTAATATTTGCTACTTTTGGTCAAGATACTTATAAATCAGTAAAAATTATTTCACTAGTAAGCATGTGACCTATAAAAGGGACTATTGATTCTTAATATCTCTGTGGTTGTTTTTCTGTAAGCTGATTCATTTAGATTTGACATGATATCTTTATGTCCAATTAATAGCAATTTATAAGCTGGCTAACAGAACCTGATAAACTATGCCCTAAACAAATTAAGTGTTTTGTTTTGTTTTTAATATTCATATTCAGGGTTTAGATGGAGGCACCTAGAAATGTTATTGAGGCCCTATTGTGTCCATTTATTTGCTGAATTAAACTAAGGTTTATGTGTTGTTTTCGTCTTTGAGACTTTGGCCTGGTTTAGAATTGTCATAAAAAGCCCCAAGAAGGAATGCTTCATCTGTCCATATCATTCATACGATAGCAAAAAGGTGTGTGTACTGTACAAGTTACCTGATTTGAGCTCAGTGTGGTTTTATGTTGTTAGACAGGTTTGAGTTTGAAGCCAGAATTTTTTCTTGAGGAATTAAATTTAAAATAGAAATAATAATGACTACATAATGGGTTTTTAAAAATTTAATAATTACCATGTTTCTCTTTTATTAGTGTAGATTTTAGAATTAAAAAATATAGAAGGTCTTGAAATACCCAATTGAATGTTTGTTGAACTACCTTGTACTTCACTGTGTATTTCAGTTTGCATAATTTCTTGGCATTACAGTTGACATTCAATATTATTTCATATTAGTTTCAAGTGTACAGCATAATGATTTAGGCAATCACACAATTTACAAAGTGATCCCTCTGATATTTTAAGTACCCACCTGGCATCATACCTAGTTATTGCAATATTATCGACTATATTATAATTTGTACTTTTATTGATTTATTTTCAAGGTTTTCATTATTTTGTAAATGTTTTCCCCTTATTTTATTTTATTATTTTTTTCTCCATTATCATTTATCCCCCTACATGGGGGAAAGAGGGCCTCATGGGGTTTTGTGACAGTAAATACAATTATATGGGAATATATGTTGCACAAACAATGGGTTTTTCTTTTCTTTTATAAACCCAGGTGTTTCTGACTTCAGAGCTCAGATGCCTCACCTTTGGCCTATACTGCCCCTTTGTCTTTGAAGGCGTGTCAGTGACAGCTGTAAGCAGATGTACATCAGAGAAACACACTAAAAACAAACAAAGATGAAAACTCCAGTCTTCCAGAGAGTTCTAAAGGATTCGTGCTTCTGATATGGTGCTTTAGGAGAAAAGTATTGAAAGTAGGAATCATAAAGTCTTGTTTGAAAGAACTCAGCTTCATAAGCCTACAGTATTTACTTATCATACCAAACTGTATATCTTAAGTAATACATGATCAACGTCCTTCCCCTCCCCACTTCCCTCTATGATTCAACAGTTTGGAGGATGGCTGGGCGGGAAGAGATCAACCAAAGAACTTGTATGCATGTATGTATAACCCATGGACACAGACAATAGGGTGGTGAAGGCCTGGGGCTGGGGACCTGGGCGGGTTAGAAGAAGTCAATGGGGGGGAAAAGGGACATGTGTAATACTTTCAACAATAAAGTTTTTTTTGAAAAGAAATACATGATCAAAACAAAACTATAAATCTATCCATTTTTCTGATTCATTTGAGTTTGTTACTCATAATTATGTTTTAGAGTGAATGTCTTGTATTTTGAATTAAATATTTTGGTACTTTTTAATGACTTAATTGAAAGTAAATGACAGTAACTAAACATACAGAATGGTTGCAAAATATTATGTACTCTTGGACTCTATATTTTCATTCATAAAATACTACTACATATTATCAATTTTAAAATAATTGGAGCTCCCCTGGTGTGGCTCAGTGGTTGAGTGTTGACCCAGAAGGGTCGTGGTTCGCTTTCTGGTCAGGGCACATGCCCATGTTTCAGGCTCATCCCCTGTATGGGATGTGCAGGAGGCAGCCAATCAATAATGCCTTCTCATAATTAATGTTTTTCTCTCTCTTCCTTTCCCTTTCTCTCTGAAATTAATAAAACTAATTTTTTTCAAAGTAACTGGAAAACTATAAATAATATTAATACTGGCATACTAAATGCCATTTAGTTTTATATTAATAATTCATAAGATAATTTAATATTCTGATAATTACCATTCAGAAACTTCATTGCTTATGCACAGTAGTTTTAAAAGATGCTCATTTGAACTTTATGCCTTGATTTTTTAAAAACGGAGTTGAATATCTATAATGTTAGTAGATGGATAGGCTTTTTATGTATATTTTCCATAGTGATGCTTAGTAGCTACTTTGTTTTGAAAATATAGTACATTGACTAACATTATTGGTGTAATTTTAGTTGCCTAGGTTTTTTGTTTAAAAATCTATTTTTAGTCCCACTGGTGTGTTCATAACTATAATATGGCTTTAGAAATTTTTGGCATTTATTTTTTCTAAGAATTATGTTATTTGCAAGACCAAATCTATGTTCTTTTAAAAATAATTTTATTTTGCCCTAACCGGTTTGGCTCAGTGGATAGAGCGTCAGCCTGCGGACTCAAGGGTCCCAGGTTCGATTCTGGTCAAGGGCATGTACCTTGGTTGCGGGCACATCCCCAGTAGGGGTTGTGCAGGAGGCAGCTGATCAATGTTTCTCTCTCATCGATGTTGTTAACTCTCTATCCCTCTCCCTTCCTCTCTGTAAAAAAAAAAATCAATAAAATATATTTAAAAAATAATTTTATTTATAACTATAGGAAAATAGCATTACCTTTGTTTTTGTCCCTACCATGCTTCCTTTACTGAAGCCTGATCCTACATTTGAGAGCCAGCAAAGCAATAGTTTGCTATGATAATGCTCCTAAAAATACCTGCCCATCTAAGGCTATAGAACTGTTCTCACTGTAATCAGTGCTTGTATATGGGAGGAATACATCTCTGCTGTTGTCACAATATTACATCTTCCCCACATTTTGTGGCCCAGTATTTCCAGCAGGAACTGGGATGCAGTGTCAGCACTTTTCCCAACTATGACTTAGCAGTGATCAGTATTCTTGTTTTGTAGGCTGGGAGGAAAGTGCCTCCTTGTCCTTATCTGTTCCAACAATTTGATATATTTCAGTTTATCTCATGAATATCAGTGGGTGATATATTTGGTATTTCGAAAAAATAGATGTTTTTCAGCTGTACAGCACTATAGTTTATAATAGACTTTATAATGCAGTGTTCAGGAAGAAATTATGATCCATTGAGAACATTCCCTGCTTGTACGCCAGATCTCACCCTTTTTACACTTTTCCTCACCTGGCTATTCTTAGCTTCAGAAGGTTTTTTTTGTTGTTTTGTTTTTGTTTTTAATCATCAGCATGATCAAAAGTACTCAATAAGCATCTTTTTTATGGTACTTTTAAGGATGCATCAGCTGCTAACCTTTAGATGCTCATGAATATCGACAGCGGAAACCAAGGTGCAATAATTCAGTCTTCTCCAAGTACACTCAAGCCATTTAACTACCATTTGACTTTGATGCTGTGAGTAATCAAATTCAATGATAGTTGAAACTGTAATGACAACTAAAATCTCAACCCAGCAGCTCAACTTGTGTGTGTTTGTTTTTTAGTATTTAAAAGATATGGTCAACAAATATGCTATTTAATAAGTATTTAGTGCCTTGTTTTGCAGAGGTCCATGTTCTCATCACTGTAGGAGGGCCCTCTAATACTTCCAAGATCCTAGAGAAGGTCACATGGTACACCCATCCAGAGAACCAACTCTCTCTCCTTCCACAAATCTGAATGTCCTTTCTCAGCATCAAGTTAAGGAAGAAGAGGCTTATTTAAGCGTTAGTAAAAACTTCTAGGTCCAATTCTATAAATGGAAATGAGCAGCAGTCTAAATAATAAGATATGTGTGGTTTAAGAGAAGGTAAATCTAGCTGCTTGACCAGAAATTGGTTTTTAACTTGACTGCCAAAAGTTTCTGAAATTTTCACTATTGGCAAGACCGCAAGTCTTCTTTTTGGTTCACACTGAGTTTTGGCATGGGCTGTAAAATTTAGACTATACCTGCTGTTTGACTTTAGCTTCAAGCTCAGGTTTTGGAACACTGATTAGCTAAATGCCCTATCTGTGTCATTTTTGGCAACCTTGAACTTGTGTGGGATCATAAATATCACCATCATATGATGGTACATCTAATCAGTGTAACACAATGCAAAGTATGATATTTGTATTAATTTTTAAAAATATGAACATGTTTTATTATTTAAAAGTTTTATTTGTGGTAAAATACATATAGCAAAATTTATCATCTTAATCATTAAAAGTATACAGTTCAGTAATGTTAAGCATACTCAGAGTGTCAACTCTCTTAGTCAATTTCAGCTGCCATAGCAACATACCATAGACCAAGGGGCTTATAAAACAGCAGACATTTATTTCACAGAGTTCTGGAGGCTGAGAAAGCGATGATCAAACAGCAGTAGATTAGAGTCTCATGAGGACCCACTTCATAGACTGCTTTAGTGTTTTGTCCTCACACATTGGAGGAGGCAAGATTTTATCTTGGTGCCTCTTTTAGGACACTAATCCATTCAGGAGGGCTTCATCCTCATGCCCCATGTACCTCCAAAGGCCCTACCTTCTAATCCATCACATTGATCACATTGAGCATCAGCTTTTAACATATGAAGTTGGGGAGGACATAACCTTTAGACCATAGCAGCAACCAATCTCAGAACTCTTCATCTTGCAAAACTGAAACTCTGTACCCATTAAATAACTCCTTATTCCCCCTTTCCAAAAACTTCCAGAAGCCACTATTCTCCTTTTGTCTGTATGAATTTGACCATTATAGGTACCTCATATAAATTGAATCATATAGTATTTGTCTTTTTTGAATGCTTTATTTTACTTAGCTTAATGTCCTCAAAGTTTATCCATGTTGTAGCATGAGTAGGAAATTCCTTCCTTTTTTAGGTTGGATGATATTCCACTTAGGTCAAATAATATACCACATTTGTTTATTCATTCATTTGTGGATGGACACTTGAGTTGCTTCCACATTTAATTTCTGATTGATGCTTCCTTAAAAAAAATTTTTTTGTATTGATTGTAGAAAGAAGGAGAGGGAGAGAGAGAGGGACAGGAGAGAGAGAGAGAGAGAGAGAGAGAGAGAGAGATAGAGAGATTTGTTGCCTCTTGCATGCCCTGACCAGGGATTGAACCCACTACCTTTTGGTGCATGGGACACCGCTTCAACCAACTGAGCCACGTCAGCGAGGTCAGCTTGCACATTTTAGCTATTGTGAATAATGCTGCTATGAATCTGGTGTAAAATTATCTCCTTGAGACACTGCTTTCAATTATTTGGGTGTCTTTGGGTATGCACCCAGAAGTGGAATTGCTGGATCATATGGTAATTCTATTTTTAATTTTTTGAGGAACTGCCAAATTATTTTCTATAACTATGGCATCATTTCATGTTTTCAAATGTATTTTTATTGGTTTCAGAGAGGAAGGAGAGGGAGAGATAGAAACATCAACAATGAAAGAGAATCATTGATTGACGGCCTCCACGCTGCACACTGGGGATTGAGCCCACAAGCCCAGCATGTGCCCTGACTGGAAATTGAACAGTGACCTGGTTCATAGGCCATTCACTGAGCCACGCCAGCCGGTACCGCTGCATCATTTTACATTCTAGCCCAACAGTACACAGGGTTCCATTGTTATTATTTTTTTACATTCTTGACAATGCTTGTTATTTTCTGTTTTGTTTTTAAAAGTAGCCATATTAATGAGTGCGATGTGCTATCTTATTATTTTGATATGCATTTTTCTAATGATTAGTGATATTGACCATTTTTTCTTGTGCTTGTTGGCCATTTGTATTTTTCTTTGGAGAAATGCCTATTCAAGTCTTTTGCCCATTTTTAATAATTTTGTTTTTTGTTAGATAGTTACAGAAGTTTTAAATATATTCTGGATATAATGCCTTATCATATATACAGTATGCAAATATTTTCTTCTATTCTGTAGATTGCTTTTTCATTCTGATATGCGCTCTATCCACTGAGCCAAACCGGTTAGGGCCAATGGGTTTTTCTTGAAGTAACTTGCAAAATGACCAAAGGGGTTCTTTTATTTTTTTTTCTGAGTTTAGGTTTCTTTTGAGATGTATTATGATATTTCTGTTGGGATTATGGAATTTGGCAGCTCAAAGAAAGAAAGTACTTAAATTCCACTTCTATGAATTGTGTACTTCAGGTAGTTACTTGATCTTTCTCAACCTCTGGTTTCTCTGTTTCTCTGTCTGTATCAAAGGGCATAGTAGCACTTACCCTCCACTAAATAAGATGATGCAATTGAGAACTAGTCCTTGCCAGACTACTGTGGAATCAGTACATGATATTTTCTGATTCATTTGAGTTTGTTACTCATAATTATGTTTTAGAGTGAATGTCTTGTATTTTGAATTAAATATTTTGGTACTTTTTAATGACTTAATTGAAAGTAAATGACAGTAACTAAACATACAGAATGGTTGCAAAATATTATGTACTCTTGGACTCTATATTTTCATTCATAAAATACTACTACATATTATCAATTTTAAAATAATTGGAGCTCCCCTGGTGTGGCTCAGTGGTTGAGTGTTGACCCAGAAGGGTCGTGGTTCGCTTTCTGGTCAGGGCACATGCCCATGTTTCAGGCTCATCCCCTGTATGGGATGTGCAGGAGGCAGCCAATCAATAATGCCTTCTCATAATTAATGTTTTTCTCTCTCTTCCTTTCCCTTTCTCTCTGAAATTAATAAAAAATATATTTAAAAACTTAAAAAACAACAAAGGAAAAACAAAGCCTTTTTTATATATAAAATCATTTAATTTCTTTCTGTGTTAAAATACAATTAATTCAGATGCAGTAGGTCAGGTGACCAGATTTCTCAGGACTCCACCGGAGCTGATTCCATCTGTATCAAACCTGGCTCTGGTCACAGAACATTCACATCTTTAATTCCAAATACTGAATGGGATGCAAATGATGTAATTAATATCTAACACATGGGTATATAGTTACTTGGTGGTCATTGCACGAGGTATCAACGATGCAGGCTCAAAAATTAAGATGTACAATAACTTGGCCCTTTCCAAAAACAAGTGTATTAGGATACTAAGCTTACACCTTAAATGAATCCAAAATAAATACTGATTAAGTGCTAGCTCCTGTGAGGATCATGCATGCAGAGACTACTTGCATGTGTGGCCAGTTGTAACAGAAAGCTTCTAGAATCCCAATAGTGCCTCCTCACAAAGCCTGTCCTGAGTGTGAGGATGAAATGAGAATAACACATAGCTTGGCCAGGCTGCTGGATCTCATGTTCCAGTGGGGTTTGGAGTTCAGTGTAATTTTTAATAGTTTCCAACAGAAAGCATAGCAATTGCATTTTTTACTGGTCACTTCTTCCAATCTGTGAGGCCTGGAGCTGATAAGGACGTTCAGACATTTTCTGGTTTGAGCAGATGAACCCCAGGGTTGCTAATCAGGGGTCATGGATTCCTTCAAGCTGTAGTGTCCTTTGGTGTGAGGATTTTCATGCTCCCCTCCTCACTGCTGATCATGCAGTGCAAAGAGCACTATCATCCTAATGATGAGAGTTTCCATTTTTGCTTGAGCCTCAAGCCTTATTTCTTAGCCCTTCTCCCATTACACATCTTCAAGCTGTTCTAATGCTCATAGACATGGTCTAGCGCTGCACACCAAGTTCTGACAGCAAGAATAAGCCTTACCTAAAGAGCTTATATATGACTAGGAAACCTTCCAAAGGATGTAGGCTAGAGGAAAATCCTTATGATTACCACCATGTAGACAACCCACCTAAAGTATAACCCAGGAAATTTTAGTTTAACAATATTCTGGACTGTACCAAATAGATAAACTATCCTTCAACCAAATGCAAATATTCTCTTGAGGAAAACCAGATGTGAGTGTTGTGGTTTACTAGGTAATAAATTAAATAGTACCATCAGTTCTATAAAGACAGACAATAGACACATTTATTGGAGTTAGTATTGCCTCTATTTAGTATCATCACAGATAACTAATATCTGCCATGAAATCTATAAAACGTGTGGCCACACTCTTCAGGGGCATCTACAGTAGGTTCTTCTAACCTGTCAAGTCAGTTTAATTTATGGCCCATTTTCTAGCAGGGGTTGGGGCTGAGAGGAGAGCATTGATTTTGGTGTGCAAAGGAAAATGTTCTATAAGCCTGTTAGGCTCACAGGCACATTTTACTGTGTAAATCCCCTCTGTCACTCAGAGGGAGACAAGAAAGCCTTCCAAATCCAGGAGGATAGACATAGTTGGGCAGCAAAATCTGGCTATATCTGGAGCTGCTCCTCCTCCCCACAGCTGAGCAGTTGTCCTCTACCAGCCACTAAAGCCCCACCCTTTACCTCTGGAGGCATCTCCTGACCCTGTGGAATGTCCACATGTTGAACCGTGCCAGACACATCTGTCTGAATCATGACCGAGCATCTGAAAGGAGAAACTCCACTCTGGAAATCAGTTTTCATGCAGAATCTCCTTCCAACAGGAATTTTTTTTTTTTTAACCCCTCATTTAAAAATACATATATATTTATTTATGTATATATTTATAAGTTGTATGTATAATGTATATTAGTGTAAATTTAACAATATTACTTATAAATATTTTAGATTTCTGAGGTAGGGTTCTAATCTAAGTTCTCTCACAGTTTCCAAGTTTCTGAGTTTCTTTTCCCTAACAATAATATAAATATTTGGCACCTCTCTTTCTCAGTGGGATTTTATACAATGATGTATATTTAGTACCTTGAGCTCCTTGTAAAGCAAAGTGCTTGGTACATACTATGGTACTCATTAATTATGTTTTAGAGAATGAATGGGTAAGGATTGCTTAAGTAAAATAGCACTGTGACTGTTTATATATTAACTATTCTTTGGTATTTGTGTGAATTATAAAAAGGAGAATTTAATGATCATCAAGGAAGCTGGTAGCAACATAATGTATTTGTAGAGCAGAAACTTGATATAATTTAAATACAAATGTTAGATGTATTTTAGTTTCATAATTTACATATTATGTATTAGTAAAGTTGACTTGCAATGCAAAAGGGAATTTGTACTTGGAAAAGATTTTTACCAGTATAAAACTTGCCTTATGTTTTTATGATGCTTAATGACACACTATTCTTTTTCTTAAATAAAAAAGGATTCTTAACTATAAAAAAATAAAAATGAGAATTAAAACAGTTAGCCTTTAATTACTTAAAAATATTAATTAAAAGATGGGAAAACCTGAGTAATCTGAGTTTTGATTGCTTTAATATCCTCAAGAGAGGACAAATTCTTTGGAAGATGTATTTAATATTTCTGTCCATTCTTTAATGAGTTTGCATTTTTAATGATCTCATACTATTCCACATAGCTTAAAATTTTCAAAATAATTTTGGTTGAATTAGAATTAAGCTTGTGAGGCAATGAAAATAAACCTATCTTTATATAAACAGAATCCTGTTGTAACCTTTGAAAAAGTTATAAAATCATCTTGAGAGTCCAGTTTTATTAAAATGAAAGTTTATTGCTACATTTTTGAAGATAGCAGATTATGAGTAATGAAGTTAGGAGTGGGAGGAATTATACAGAAAGATTTTTTATCTGGTTAATGCAAAAATCTCAGGGGTGCGTAAATAATGCTTTGATCTTTTGTTGTAACTACATGTGTATATTATGTAAACTACATAATAAAATTTAACGTATTTAAAAAGTGTTATTTTGATGGTATTTTTGTTTGATTTTTGCTGATAATTTTTTACCTTTTGAAGCATAACCATTATTTGGGAATGGTGAAGTTTGTTAGATGATAGGGCTCTTGGTTATATGGTTTATAGATAGAGTGACAATTTTTAAATGAATTAGTGTATGTAAATTGACTTTTCTTGGGCTGCCTCCAGCACATGCCCAAACTAGGGATCGAACCCACAGCCTGGGTATGTTCTCTGACTGGAAATTGAACCCACTACCTTTTGGTGCATGGGACACCGCTTCAACCAACTGAGCCACGTCAGCGAGGTCAGCTTGCACATTTTAGCTATTGTGAATAATGCTGCTATGAATCTGGTGTAAAATTATCTCCTTGAGACACTGCTTTCAATTATTTGGGTGTCTTTGGGTATGCACCCAGAAGTGGAATTGCTGGATCATATGGTAATTCTATTTTTAATTTTTTGAGGAACTGCCAAATTATTTTCTATAACTATGGCATCATTTCATGTTTTCAAATGTATTTTTATTGGTTTCAGAGAGGAAGGAGAGGGAGAGATAGAAACATCAACAATGAAAGAGAATCATTGATTGACGGCCTCCACGCTGCACACTGGGGATTGAGCCCACAAGCCCAGCATGTGCCCTGACTGGAAATTGAACAGTGACCTGGTTCATAGGCCATTCACTGAGCCACGCCAGCCGGTACCGCTGCATCATTTTACATTCTAGCCCAACAGTACACAGGGTTCCATTGTTATTATTTTTTTACATTCTTGACAATGCTTGTTATTTTCTGTTTTGTTTTTAAAAGTAGCCATATTAATGAGTGCGATGTGCTATCTTATTATTTTGATATGCATTTTTCTAATGATTAGTGATATTGACCATTTTTTCTTGTGCTTGTTGGCCATTTGTATTTTTCTTTGGAGAAATGCCTATTCAAGTCTTTTGCCCATTTTTAATAATTTTGTTTTTTGTTAGATAGTTACAGAAGTTTTAAATATATTCTGGATATAATGCCTTATCATATATACAGTATGCAAATATTTTCTTCTATTCTGTAGATTGCTTTTTCATTCTGATATGTCCCTGCTGTACAGAAATTTAAAAATTCTTTAAAAAATATATATATTTTATTGATTTTTTACAGAGAGGAAGGGAAAGGGATAGAGAGTTAGAAACATCGATGAGAGAGAAACATCTATCAGCTGCCTCCTGCACACCCCCTACTGGGGATGTGCCTGCAACCATTGACCAAATCGAACCCGGGACCCCTGAGTCCACAGGCTGACGCTCTATCCACTGAGCCAAACCGGTTAAGGCTAAAAATTCTTTTTATTTTTTTAAAATTGATTTCAGAGAGGAAGGGAGAGGGAGAGATAGAAACATCTATGAGAGACACATCAATAGCTGCCTCCTGCACTCCCCCTACTGGGGATCAAACTCACAACTCAGGCATGTGCCCTGACTGGAAATCGAACCTGGTACCTCTTGGTCCATGGGACAATCGTCAATACAGCCGGGACAGGAGTTTTAAATTTTGATGTAGTCCAACTTACCTATTTTTCTTTGGTTGTTTGTGATTTTGGTGTCATATCAATGAAATCATTACCAAATCCAAAGTCATAAAGTTTTCTTCCTCTGTTTTCCTCTAAGAGTTTTATCTCTTAGGTGCATTTTTAGTGATTTTTATATATGATGTAAGTAAGGGTCCAAATTCATTCTCATGTTTGCATTCTTCACTCATTCTTTTGCATGTGGGTATTTAGTTTTTTTTCATTCTTCACTCTTCTGCATATAGATGTCCAGTTTTCTGAATACCATTTGTTGAAAAGACTGTCCTTTCTCCTTTGAATAATCTTTGTACACTCGTCCAAAATAATTTAATCATATGGGTTTATTTCTGGGCTCTCTGTTTTATTCCATTGGTCTATATGTCTGTCTTTCTTTCCTTTTTTAAAATATATTTTATTGATTCTTTACAGAGAGAAAGGGAGAAGGATAGAGAGTTAGAAACATCAATGAGAGAGAAACATCGATCAGCTGCCTCCTGCACAACCCCTACTGGGGATATGCCCGCAACCAAGGTACATGCCCTTGACTGGAATCGAACCTGGGACACTTCAGTCTGTAGGCTGATGCTTTATCCACTGAGCCAAATCAGTTAGGGCTATATGTCTTTCTTTATGCCAGTATCAAACTTTCGATTACTTTAACTTTGTAATAGGGTTTAAAATCAGAAAGTTTGAGATCTCCAACTTTTTTTTCAAAATTGTTTTGTCTATTCAGATACCTTAATATTCCATAAGAATTTATAGATGAATACATGATTTTATTTCTGCAAAAAGTATCATCAGGATTTTAATAGAGATTACATTAAATCTGTAGATCAGATCACATTGGGTAGTATTGGCATCTTAAAAATATTAAGTCTTCTAATCTATAAACACATAGATGTCTTTATATTTGTTTGCATCTTCTTTAATTTCTTTCAATGTTTTGTAGTTTTCAATGTACAAGTCTTTTACCTATCTGGTGGTTAAATTTATTACTAAGTATTTTATTCCTTTTCATCCTATTGTAAATGGAGTTGTGTTCTTAATTTCCTTTACATGTGATTTTTTGTTAGTGTGTAGAAATGCATTTATTTTTTGGGTGATTTTGTATCATGTGACTTTGCTGAATTTATTTGGTCTAAGCATTTTTTTGTATGTGGAAGAAGATTTTTAAAAATAGGTAAACATTTTAGAGGTAACTTAAAGTGAAAAAATCTTATGTGATTTATACACGGAAGTAAAAGTTAATGTTAATAGTAATGTGAACAAAAAATGCTACAATGAGGAATATTGTAGCTTCTAATTTTATTAACAACAAAAATATTTATTAAAATTTTTCAAATAAATATTAAAGTTACATTGAAATCTAATGGGTTTATTAAGACTGATTCCATTAACTAAATAGCTTTTTTTTACATAACAAAAGTTAAAGAATGGGAAACTGAAAAATGTTTCAAGAAAACAGAAATAATTTAAATAGTTCAGATGTCTGACTTACTCTGTTTTTGTAATTTGGCAATCTCCAATTGTTTAAAAGGTCAATTATTAACCATAACAATCTATACATATAAAAGGCTAATATGAAAAGTATTCCCTCAGGAGTTTGACAGGGAGACTGGGAGTTCCATCGCTCACTATGATGTGCGCTGACCACCACGGGGTGGTGTGGAGAGAAGGAAGGCCCCAGCCCTGCAGCAGGCAGCTGGGGAAGGAAGGCCCCAGCCAGCAGCCAGAAGGCCCCAATTGGCCCTGATCACTGGCCAGGCCTAGGGACCCTACCTGTGCATGAATTTCGTGTACGGAGCCTCTAGTAACATATACAGTGTGTGTGTGTGTCTGTGTGTGTGTGTGTGTATGTGTGTGTATATATATATATATATGGCTAGGTATTGTGTGAGGGACACAGATTTTTTTCATGTATTTATTATTTCCTCAAAAAATATATTTTTATTGACATCAGAGAGGAAAGGAGGTGAGAGAGATAGAGCCATCAATGATGAGACAATATCATTGATTGGCTGCCTCCTGCATCCCCCCATACTGGGGATAGAGCCCACAACCCCAGGCATGTGCCCTGATCAGGAATTGAACTGTGACCTTCTGGTTCATAGGTTGATACTCAACCACTGAGCCACACCGGCCGGGCTTCATGTATTTATTGTTTATGCTGGATCTACAACCATAGTTTTTCATTATAAACAATCAAATAACCAGAATTCTGATATTGCATCATTTTTTATCAATCCTAGTGTCAAAGCTGCCATAAAACATCTAAAATTCTCTTAACTCTTCTTAAAAATCAGGCTTTCTGAGAATCTGTGAAAACTGATAGCCCGGGGTCATTTCTGTTTTATTGTATTCACCTCATGCCTTTGAACATGACTTTATTTCTGACTAGCAAATGTGTCCCACACAATTTTTTTTGTGATATAAGAGGACAATCCTGCTTATTTTGTTTGTTTTATATAAGGAAATCATTGGAAGCATAACTTAAAATTATTTTTCATTTACTATAAATACCATGTTGAAAAAAAAACTAAGAACCTACCAAATCTTGAAGTCTTTTACCCCAGGGATACAAAAGTCTTTGAAGCCATTTACCCATTCTTGAGAACTATTAGAAAAGGATACTTTGGGGAATTATTAATTCTCATGTGTGGTTTGATCAAAGTTATTATTATTTAGCTAGCACATTGAAGTGAGAAAAAAAATAGGACCTTTGAAGTGAGACAAACCAGGCTTTAAATCCAAGCTCAAAATAGCTTCTTCATTTTAGGAATATTAGTTAATTGCATTAAGTTTCAGTTTCCTCAATATTGACATGAGTACAAAGATAGATAACTTATAAAAAGCAAATTAAATAAATGCAGAGAGCCTCTATTATGAAACCTGACACATATTAGGTGCCCAACAATTAATTATCTGTTTTTAAAATTTATCTGTGACTTTCTCAACAGCCTCTAGGTCTGTTAAAATGTAGGTAAAATTCTTCTTATCACATGCCAACACGCCTCTGTATCTTGACTGTCCTTACTCCTCTGGGAACACCTTTATATACTTTTTTGCATTAGTCTACACTTAAAATTTGTGTCCACCCATCAGTATATAGGAAAAATCTGTTTACTCATCTAGATAGTTATATGTAATCTAGGCTAACAAACATTGACCACTGCCTACATGACAGACTGGTTTTGAGAATTGCCCAAATTCTACTGAGAAGTCTATAATCTTCACTTACCTTGCTGCCTATGTAGCTGTCTAAACTATTTTGTGTTATTTCTGAAGAATTGTACTTGGGGGGTAGAAATAGACTTATGCATCTTTAACCAAGCCTGGTTTTTCAGTGCAACAAATGGGATGTATGAAATTTCACAGTGTCTAGTCCAAGGATTTTATCATAACTTGAAGTATTACCTGGATGTCTGAAATGTGAGTGAGTGAGAGAGGGAGAAAGAGTAAGAGAGAGGGAAATGGAGATGAGACCCTGGGAAAGAAGGAAGGAAGAAGATGCAGGAAAAGTGGAAAGAATGAGGTGGGAGAAAAGAAAACTGTTTAGTATTTTTTAAATTCACTTATTTAACATATATTTATTATCTGTTTGGTGCCAGGAATCATGCTAGTCCTGGGCAAATACTGATGATTAAATAATAGTAAAAAATAGCTAAGCCTGTATAGTACTTACTATGAGTCTAGTCCAAGAATAAATACTTTAAAAATATTAAGTCATTTATCTTCATAACATCCTGTGAGATAGGTATTGTTATGTTCCTCATTTTTCAAATGTGGAAACTGAAGAATAAACAAACAGACTATGTACATATAGTCACTGAGTGCCAGAGCCTGGATTCGATCTCAGGAAGCCCTGCTCTGGAGCCCTTATTCGTAATCACAACATCACAACACTGTATTCAACCTTCTTGAGGGACTATAGTCCATGAGTCTAAGGGGAGGGACAAAAGGAAAGGGACAATTGATAGACATCTGTTAAGATGAAAATCGTGGGAAGATAAGGGAATGAACAGGAAAGATTTCTCTCCCTTGGGAAGGGATTCATTCCAGAGAAGGTGAGGTTTGTACTTGCTGATGGTTAATTGGATTCAGCCAAGTGAGAGTAGGAAGAAGAAAACCCAAGCAAGGGTGAACCCCACTAGTAAAGGTGCAGACTTTGCATTTACATTATGTAAAAGAAACAGTATTTGCCACAGCTGCATCACTCTATATTATTGACTAGAAAAGGTTCCCTCCATATTTTACTTGAGCTGCTAAGAGCTATCCTGTGGATTTCAAAAGCCATTGATACAGCTGGGATTTTAATTATAGTTGTGCTGTAATAAAAGATAATGAGCTATATCTCTGTACCAACCATGCATCTTGTAATGATATCTTAGGTTTTTTAAAAAATTCAAGCAGTGTCTCTGAAATGTGGCCTGAATTGCAGAAGTATAAATTAAGACACAAATCTGTGCCTAGAAAAACATCCTGTTATTGGCTTTACGACCTTCCCTTTCCAACACAGTGAATGATGTTTATTAATCCGAATTCACTGGATTGTGAGTTGGATTTGTTAGTAAAGTGACTGAAGGAAAAAGTAACCCAGGTTTCTTTCTATGGAAATGAATAATCAAAATTGAATGAACAAAATGAATAAACAATGAATAAACAACAGATGTTCTCCTTTTCCTCTTCTTCTTGAGTGCGTTACCTCCCTTCCTTCCCTTTATACTCCACCTGTTTCTGTAACACCTGGCTCTGCGATCATCCCCTCCGTAAAGCTGCCTTGATCTCTAGGTTGATCCTATAATCTTTGCCTTTATGTTGATCCTGTGGTCTTCCTCCACACTATGCCCATACCCTCACTAATAGCTTTAGCTCACCAGTGCATCTTCCCCATAATCTTATCTAATAAAAGACAAAAAGGGTAATTAACCATACCTCCGCTACACTTCCCATTGGCTAATCAGGGCGATATGCAAATTAACTTCCAACAAAGATGGCTGCTAATTTGCATACTGCAGGCAGGGCGGGACAGCGCGAACCGCTAGCACGCTGCCATCCAGGGCAGGCCGGACGCCCGGGACACCATAGGCGGGTCCTGGGCAGCAAGGCAGGCCCGCCCCAGAAGCCCCAGAAGGCGCCT
>NW_005369827.1:4447087-4448061 GCF_000412655.1 Myotis brandtii | reverse complement strand
TCCCGAGGGCTGCCGGGCTGCCAGAGGGATGTCTGATTGCCATCTTAGGCCCAATCTCCAGGGGAGCAGGCCTAAGCCAGCAAGTGGTCATCCCCTGAGGGGTCCCAGACTACGAGAGGGCACAGGCCGGGCTGAGGGACCCCGCCCCTGAGTGCACAAATTTTTGTGCACCGGGCCTCTAGTTATGTATAATTCTTAGTACATGTGTTTGTATTTTTTTTTTGAACTGTGAGCTCCTTGAGGGTAGGAATCCTATATAATAAAAGAAAACATGCAAATTAACCATACCTCCACTATGCTCAAGGCACGAATTTTTGTGCACCTGGCCTCTAGTTGTATTATATTCAGTCTAATGGATTTCATGACACAATGTGCTTATTAAAAGACTGAATCACCTAATGCCACTAGATAAACTATTATCTAATGGGGAATCATGCGCCATGCCCACCAGCCAATCAGGAGAGAGTATGCAAATCAACAGAGCTGGAGCAAGTAGGAGGCTTGGGTTGCCCTCGGCGATGGAGGAAGCCAAGCTTCCCACCTGCTCTGGCTGGTCTGGGCTCTACTCAAGACTACAAAGTTTCAATTATAGAAGATAAATTAATCCCAGAAAAAGAAAATAAAAGAAAAAAAGGAGAGGCTGGGAGCTTGGGTCGCCAGGGGGCATGGCCAGCCTGAAAATGGCCATCAGCCCCTCACCCAGGCTGGCCAGGCACCCAAGCAGGACCCCCACCCTGATCCGGGACACCCTTCAGGGCAAACCAGCTGGCCCCCACCCATGCACCAGGCCTCTATCCTATATAATAAAAGGGTAATATGCAAATTGACCCTAACAGCAGAACGACTGGGAATGACTGGTCACTATGACACACACTGACCACCAGGGGGCAGACGCTCAATGCAGGAGCTGCCCTCTGGTGGACAGTGTGCTCTCACATGGGGGAGCTCTGCTCAGCCACAAGCCAGGCTGATGG
>NW_005369827.1:4435654-4447075 GCF_000412655.1 Myotis brandtii | reverse complement strand
GGTGGTGGTGGGAGCCTCTCCTGCCTCCTCAGCAGCGCTAAGGATGTCCGACTGCAGCTTAGGCCTGCTCCCCGCTGGCAAGTGGACATTTCCCGAGGGCTGCCGGGCTGCCAGAGGGATGTCTGACTGCTAGCTTAGGCCCCATCCCTCGGGGAGCAGGCCTAAGCCAGCAGGTGGACATCCCCTGAGGGCTCCCAGACTGCAAGAGGGCACAGGCTGGGCTGAGGAACCCCCCCTGAGTGCACAAATTTTTGTGCACCTGGCCTCTAGTTGTATTATATTCAATCTAATGGATTTCATGACACAATATGCTTATTAAAAGACTGAATCACCTAATACCACTAGATAAACTATTATCTAGTGGGGAATCATGTTATTTTATCTAGAAAAAGCAAATGCATGGCTCCTCAGATATACAAAGATTGTCACTAATATTAACCAATACTTTCTTTTTTAAAAAACCATTTCATGGTCAGGATTGGCTTCAGATAACCAGAATGTAACTTTAAATTCCACATCAGTTATTCAGAGCATAAACTGAGACAATCAGGAAGGAAGACAAGGATAAATCACAAAGTTTTGCTTGCTTCAGTGCCTGGCTGCCGGCCGCCATCTTGGCTGACAGTTAATTTGCATATACTCACTGATTAGCCAATGAAAAGGGTAGCGGTCGTACACCAATTACCATGTTTCTCTTTTATTAATGTAGATATTTTGTATTCTCCTTTCTTCATATAATGTTTATTGGGACAAACTCCAGTGCCCTTAATAGCCTTTGAAAATATACTTTCAATTACTATCTATATTCCATTTATTTGTCAGTCCATTCACTCATCAACTACTTATTGAACATTGTTGTGTGCCAAGCAGTGCACTGTACTATAGGGATACAAGAGCCAATAGATAAAATTCCTGCTCTCATGTAACTTACTTTAAAGATATAATATCTGTGGCCTGTCCTGTTGGTTGGCCAACTCAGCATTTATTTCCACTTCCTTCTCTCTACTTCCAAGAATTAAGGCTGAAAAAGAAAGATTTTCTCTACTTCTCTTCCTGGTTGGGTTGGTTGGCAATGTAACATAGTTTAGCCTGTGAGATTTAAGTAGAAGTCTCATGCTGGATTTCTGGTATGTTTTTGCTTTTTTTTAAAGAGGACTGATAGATATTGAGATTTTTGCCCATTATCTCCCTTTTTTCTACCTTGAAAGATGATGTCTGTAGGGTGCGGCTATAGGGTTAAGCCTCAGACTGACCTGTTGGCAAAGCCACAAACAAGTCCCAGGTTAGAGGGCACAGCCCTCTTAGCATAATTGGGCTTGACTTTATGATGCGCCCTAGATCTTATCTGGGAAGCTAATGGGCTGAGGGAGATGTAGCAAGTGCTGCCCAAACAAGTGAAACTCACAAGAACATTGTAACTATGGTGACCACTACCTTGTTTACCACTGGCTATAAAATAAAGGCTCAGCTTGCTGTCTGGATCTCTCTCTGTGGCCTCAGCCAGGCACAGGAAGATCCACCTAGACCCAGCTTATTCTCTTTGTCTGTCTTCATCCATTCGCCACCTTCACTCAGGCTTTTGGAACCCTTGGTTGAACTGGCTTGGCACAGATGTCTGAGCTATATCTGCCATCTTTCAACTATGAGAATGCAAGCAGCATGCTAAGGAAGTCAGAACAGAAGTATGCAAAAATTCTGGGATCCTAGTGGCATTGTTGAGCACCTAAAGCCACATCAGCCACTACTTATCAATAGACATTATGTAAGAACTCTTATTTGTTCATCAACATTAGTTCAATTTCCTGTTATTTGTAGCCACTTAGAGTCCTAATGTTACCTATTATTTAGCCAGCCGGCTGTTTTAATGTAGTTAGGTTACTTTACATTTTTCTAATTTTAAAATTATACTAGAATGAATAATATCATATGCAAAATTTTGAGCCCACTTGTAATTATTCTGATAAGTTTCTAGATGTATAATTACTGTATATTGGGCATGGTTTTGGATGCAGTTTGGCCATATTTCTAACATGACAATTTGAAATATTTTATAATCTCAAATAAAATAAAATACCCAATTCAAATGGCTGGCGCTTTTTAACTATACATTTTCAACTCATCGTGTCCTTTAAGTATAGTAAAATAGATATGAGTTCTGAAATATCGAAGCGATTTTTAACCCAGAAAATGAGGAGAATTTGTGTAAATTTCAGGAAAATTCCATCCAACAGGTATGATATTTATTAAAAAAAAACTTCAAATGAGCAGAAAAAAAATTCCAGTAAAAGCAAATGTGCTCATCTGTTATAATCTCATTCCTTTTATTAAAAAATAATGGTTATCAAATAAGTTCAGCAAAACTGAAAAGACTTCAATTGTTTAAGTGCTCCACAACTTCTATCTTTTGCACATAAAATGCATACATCCTGCTAGCAGGTTGGAATTTTTTTTCTTAAACATACTCTTTTCTCATTTTGAAATATGGAGCATATACTGAACCAGTAATTATTCTCAGCTCTCCTATAGAGAAAGAAACAAAAAAACCTTTCCTTTAGGAATTGTTTTCTAGAATACTAAAAATGACCTAAGTAGCACAGATAACTCTTAAAGGAGCTTAAATAAAATTCAATAAAAAGGGGGGAAAAATCTGTCTCCAATCAATTCCAGAAAACTATGCTAAGTGAATACTTCTCCTTCTTTAGTGTATCCCTTTTCTGGTAGAGAGTCCTTTTATGCCAGTAAGTGCTCTAAATTCCACCTCTAATTATTAGGAATATTTTCATTCTGTGTCTTCTTTACACTGGTGTGTATTCAGCTACTACTTGAGTAGAGTCGCGGGTGTAGAAAAACGGGATGGCCAGCTAACATGCAACGCTGCAAAAAAGGACAGAAGGAGCTGAGCAGTGTCTCTACTGATGACTCACTGAAGTCTGGTCAAGTGTGAAATCAGGTTAGAAACACCCCAGTCCAGTTATCGAGATGTGCCAAAAGGTAAGATTTCTAGAAAGTGTGTTTTCTTAGCTTTAATCCTTTCTCAAAATATCATTGCCCTTCCTATTTAATTATAATATGGGTTATAGTTGCTTTCTCTGAAGCAAGTGATTTTGAAAATACTGAAGGGTAAAGATGAGTCCAGCAGGGTTTATATTTTGTTGTCTCTGAGCTTACTTCTTTATCTTATAGTTTACACAACAGCTTTTCCCCTCAAAAAACCTGTTTCTGGTCTGGGTGCCAACATTCATATTTATCTTTCCACTGCTGACTAATGCCAATGTCAAGGGATCTAAACACAGCATGTTCTGTATTTATAGGGGTTATTCATATACTAAATGTGGACCTCACCTTAATCCCACCAAAAATAATTCTGTGCTTGGGTATCCTGCTGTGAGTTTAGTGTCACTGAGTTTCAGCAGCCATTGGCTGAATTCCAAAGTATGGCTCATGCAGAATCTGATTTGCTTTCAGGAAGATATAAACCAGGCACTGATGAAACTGGTCAAGAAGCTAAATGTGTCGCCCTAACCGGTTTGGCTCAGTGGATAGAATGTCAGTCTGCGGACTCAAGGGTCCCGGGTTCAATTCCGGTCAAGGGTCAAGGGCATGTACCTTGGTTGCAGGCACATCCCCAGTGGGGAAGTGTGCAGTAGGCAGCTGATCTATGTTTCTAACTCTCTATCACTCTCCCTTCCTCTCTGTAAAAAAATCAATAAAATATATTAAAAAAAAAAAAGAAGCTAAATGTGATGTCTGTGAGATCCTGGTTTTATCCTTAATCTCAAAGATTGGGCATGACTGCCCATATGAGAGGATTTCAATTCAATGCCACCTTTATAAAGTAACCAAAAGATTTTCTGAAGAAAAATATTTTCCCTACTCTGTAAGTTCATTTTTTTAAAAGATTCCTATCATAACTTAAGGCAGCAATCTTAAGTGATAGCTTTAAAGGTTGTACTGGTATAAAATCATGAATATCTTTGAATGGTTGATGGTTTTTATGGTGCCATTTTCTACCCTTTATACAGCCAATAGCTGAAAAAAATATTTAAAAGACTATCTGCCTAGATCAGTGGTTCTCAACCTTGACTGCACATTAGAATCACCTGGGAATCTTTTTAAAATCCTGATTTCTGGGCCTCATCCTCCAGAAATTCTGTTTCTTTGTTATGGGGTGGGGCCACAACATTAGTAACAAAGAAACAATCTCTGGAGGATGAGGCCCAGAAATCAGGATTTTAAAAAGATTCCCAGGTGATTCTAATGTGCAGCCAAGGTTGAGAACCACTGGCCTAGATCATCACACTTATGCCAGTAGTTATCTGTAGTCAACTCAGAGATTTGCAATAATAGCAATTTAGTTAATTGGATAGATGGTGGCATTAATTCTAATTTCAAGTACAGTGGGGCCTTGACTTACGAATTTAATTCCTTCCGTGACGGAGCTCGTAACTCAAATTACTCGTATGTCAAGTCAAAAAGTGAACGAGTGAGACACGTGATGCTGGGCTGATGTTGTGGTGTTCACTGTGACGTTCGCTGCGCCAACTAGCAGTGGGGTATCTGAAGCTGGCTCATAATCCGGATTTTAGCTCGCAACTCAAAGCAAAAAATCGGCCGAGAGATGGCTCGTATCTCGAAAAACTCGTTAGTCGGGACACTTGTAAGTCAAGGCCCCACTGTATGTTGAGTTCCCCTACTTCGTAGTCTCTTCATACACGATTTCTATTGTAAACTTAATGTACAGTGTAAACATTGTAGTCTGATGTGCTAAACTAGAACCATTAATGGAATATAACCTCTAAGAATTCTGTTAGCTTTTAGACTGATTGATTGATTCATGTATTTATTCATTAAATGCATGATTCATTGAGTTCAGGCTGTGTACTAGCATTAGAACAGTAAGCAAAAATAGACATGTTCCCTGTACTCTTGGACTTTATTGTGAAGTAGGGGAGACAGGTATTAATAAAATTTATCAGACATTTCAGCTATGGTAAGAGCAACCAAAGAAGAGGGTACAAAATGCTATGTGATTGCATAATAGGGGACTGCATCCAGCCAGGGAGGTCAAGGAGGGCTTCACTGAGTACTTGACACTATTATGTGGAGTAGAAGGAAGGTCCCCCTTGATCTCGCTGGCTGGATGAATTCCCATTGGTGCCATTATTGGTTCTGGTTTAGAAGAGGAAATGAAGAAGGTCCTAAGCGCCTGTGGCAGAAGGGAGCCTGTGGCAAGTCTGAGAGACTCAAGGAAGACAGGTATGGCTGTAGTGGAGAGAGGAATGTGGCTCATTGTGAGGCTGGACTGGTTATTAATCGTCACTCCATAGGATCTTAAAGTGCTTAGGAGCAACGGGAATTCAGTAAAGGATTTTTAAATTGGTGATTCAGGGAGCAGGGTAGAAGATATATAACACGATAAAAATTCCTATTCTAAAGAAAAAGTTGGAGGGAGGGGAGTGTATACCTATCATTTGGTTAGAGCTTTCTAGTATTTTCAAATGACAGAAGAGAAGTCGTTTGCTTAATCAGTTTTCTAGAAATTGGTAATGATTGTAATTCCAAATCCTGTGACTATGAATTGTTGATACAGTATTTATTATGATTATTATAAGTCAGTGAGATATGGCCTTGAATTTATCAAAGTTGAGTTGAATTTATCAAATTTTTCTTTCATGGATAGTGCTTTTGGTGTTGTTTCTAAAAAGTCATTCTCAAAACCAAGGCCATTTAAATTTTCTCCTATTTTATATTTTAGAGGTTTTATAGCTTTGTCTTTTACTTTTAGCTCCATGATTCATTTTGAGTTGATTTTTGTGGAAGGTGTAAGGACTGTGTTTATATTCACTTTTTTGCATGCAGATTTTTAGTTCAAGAACCACAAATGTTTTTTGTACATGCTTGGAACCCTCCAAACATCCCTGTGTTATTGATACTAATTTATAAGTGTGGCTATAGATTTAAATAAAGTTCTGAATATTTTGCTACTTTTCAACAGTTTTTTTGAAAACCAGTAAACTGACTTCTGTTTATTCTGTTATATCTTTAAGTAAGGATGTGCTCATTGGTAGGAACACTTCCTAATATCCAATTTTCATAGAACTGGTATGTTGTATAGAGATACACAAAGTTCTATTCAAAAGTTGATGCAACATCTTTTTATCCAATTATCCATCAGAGGACATTTATATTGTTTCTATATCTTGGCTACTGTGAATAATGCTGCAGTGAATGTGAGGGCACAGATAGCACACAATAGAGTACACAGATGTTGTATTAAATAGTTGTACTCCTGAAACTTTATAATGTTTTTAACCAATATTACCTCAATAAATTTAATAAAACGTGCTATAAATCTTCACATATGAAAAAATTAAAACAAAAGTTGTTGCAAAATTATAGATGTCCTTAGAGGAGAAATTCTGTTTCCTACATCTTCCCTCTCTGCTCTGGTCTTTCTTGAAGCTTCTTATTTTACACAAATTTATAATCTATGTCTTTGCTGGCTTGCAGTGAACTTCATTCACTGATGGTGGAAGCAGAGTTCTTAGCTGAATGCTCTGGTCCCTGACCCATACCCTTAGAGACTAGCTATAGTCTCAGTATTAATATGTGCGGGAATACATCAAAGATACATTTTTTTTCAATGTCTTCCTTTAACCTTAGAATAAATAATGTGGAAGTATTCCTCTTAGTTCATAAGCTTTGATATGACTTACAATGGATAAAAAGACCCAAGAGTTTCAGTTCTTAATGCTTCTCTTCTAATAGTTCTGTGTTTTGATACTATGGTGACAGGCATAGAATTGATGATACTTTCAGTTGATTTGAAATAGAAATGTGTTTTTAATTCCTCTAGCTTCTTATTTAAGTTACCATCTTTCATACAAATTCCTTTCTGGCATAAGTGAGTTGAAAATAGCAACTTCAAGAATTATTTGAATTCATGTAACACCATGCTTATATTTGCCTAATTTTACCAGGTTATTTTTAAACCTAAATTATAGAAAGATTTTTAAAAAGTAAAGCATATGGCTTAAATATTATAAATACATCTTATAACACTTTTGTTATTTAGAGGATTATGTTTGGAATTGCTGAGCTATTTCTTTTAAATGTCTGCTATTTCTTATTAATTGATTGACTCATTATATTTTGGAGGAGTCTTAACTGGGTTAAAGTCTTAAAGATTTTTTTCACCTTTAACACAGAAAAAAATAGCCACTTTAAGTTATCCGGTATTCCCTTTATAATTCAGTAAAGGCTTAAATATTATAAATACATCTTATAACACTTTTGTTATTTAGAGGATTATGTTTGGAATTGCTGAGCTATTTCTTTTAAATGTCTGCTATTTCTTATTAATTGATTTACTTATTATATTTTGGGGGAGTCTTAACTGGGTTAGAGTTTTAAAGAATTTTTTTCACCTTTAACACAGAAAAAATTAGCCAGTTGAAGTTATCCGGTATTCCCTTTATAATTCAGTAAAGAAACTCTCTAGATTCTTTGTGGTATTATTTGAAATATTTATTTTCTGTTACTTTCCTACTGCACTTATTGCAGGTTTCATTTCATCTCACCTAAACTGTTTTTATAATAACTTCATGATATCCCTCACTTCAATCTTTTCCTTCACTGTTTTGCCCCACACTCTACACAATATTTGATCTTCCACAAATAACACCCTGTTCATATTGTAGTAACTGTTCTGCATTGTAGTGTAGAAACAGCATGGATCTTGGAGTAAATACCACTTGCTATCTCTGTGATTTTGGACACACTTCCTAATATGTCTATGGTTCAGTATCCATAACCATAAAGTGGAACACTATTAGCAAACTCATAAAAGTTGGGATTATTATTGAATGAACGTAATTCTTATTTCTTAATACTTCTCATCTGCCTAAAGAATGAATTCTAACATTTTTTAACTTGGAATACAGAATCAATCAATATTTTGGCTCAGAAAACTCTGAACCCTTAATTAACTCATCTATATGTGCCCAACATTTTAGCCAAAGCCTTTTTCAGAGATCTCCTACCATTCTTGGCTTCTCTATTCCTGTACCTTCATCTCTATTTATATTCTACCTAGAGTTTCTTTCTTCTGATCTTTCCGATTTAGTGAAATGCTGCCAACTCATTGAAGCCAACTGATTGCCACCTCCACATTCCAAGTGTATGACACTGCCAAATTCAATCAGGGGTAGCCAGCCTAAAGTGACCGTTTTCCCTCCCGATGTTTGTAGGACACTGATTTTGCTTTCTTCTGATACGTAACCTTGTAACAGTAACTCTTTTGAGGGATAGTTACTTGTGTAAGGTCTTTTCTAAGAGATCATGAGGTACTCAACATCAAAGCCAATGGTATAACCATGCATGCTTATGGCTCTTAGAACAGTATTGGACACAAAGTTAAACATTTTCAGTAAATGTTTGGTGAATTAAGGTATCATTTACCTTTTTAATATTAATAATTATCCTATTATTTCAGGATTATCTCTCATACAGATCACAAACCATTAAAATCTGGGTGTATTTGTGTTTTTCCTAGATTGGCCCAAGAGGACTTACTTGTTCACTTTAGCAATGCAGAGTACATGCATATCACTCTGAGTATTTGTATTACTATTGTCTAGAAAACTAGCTCAAATAGACTAATAGCAAAAAAATACCCTAATGTATCAGATCTGAGGCATTGTTAATTAATAATTTATATATATTTTAAAAGCAGGTTATTTCTGACCCAAACATCTAAACACACAGGGCTCTGCTGTATTACTAAATGAGTGTGGTTTTGTGCAGAACATATAAAAAAATGCCCCAACTAATTCTTAATACCTCATTATATACTGTAAGGTTAAGAAAAGCTTCTGAATCTGTCTAGTATTTTTACACATTTCCAGGCAATATTTACATAAACCATTTCTGACAGGACGATAACTCTTCTAGTCTTAATCACCCCACGGAAAGTTGATTTCATAACCTCCCTTATACAAGAAGGATCTTCCCAAATGAGTGCTGGTACATGAACCCTAGAGCTATTGCAGTGACAGATGAAATGTGTCAATGAAAAACTTGGAATGAGTAAGATCAAGAAAAATACGGCACCTTGCTTGAGATTAGGTAAGCATAAAGCATATTGGAAGGCTTGTAATGATGCATCTCAGGAAAACTCTGCTTTGAGAGAGAGAATGAAGAGAGAATGAACTGTGATGGAAGGGGAAAGGGAAGAGAAGAGCATTTGTGAAAACTGAAGAAGAAATATTGGGAATTAAATGAAAAAAAAAGCATGTGGAAAGAAATACTATTCCCATAAGTAAATGAAATAGAAAAGACACATTGTCTAGAGTGTGCCGGATGGCCGGATGTTCAAGGCCACTCTGAGCGTGGGACTCCTAATCAAAGCGTTCCAGGTTTAGTTGCTATATGCAGGTGTAAAGCAAGGACACAGCAAGCTATGCACTGCACAAGTGTGCCTTTCTATAGCCTAAGTATTGAGGTCACTATTTAGCATAAAGGATCTTGTGTTTGAGCTTGTATATAAGTATGTTACTGACCAGCAGAGGAGGCTGCTGCTATGTAAGGCTGGACTGCTTAGTGTGAGACCACTGCTTAGTGAGGCTGTAGCTCTAAGGATGGCTCCTGTATAGCTCCTATGTTGGGGGCCACTGCTACTCTGTAGGAAAGATGTACTGTTACCTAGCCGGTGTATGGCTACTGTATGGGACTTTACTCTGAAGAACTGCTTTGGCTAATAGTTCCTGTCATAGTAATGGCTACTTGGGCTACAATAAAGACTCTCATATACCCACAACTTCTCACTTCTTCTCTGACCGATACCCGGCGTCCAAGGAGGTCTAGACCCTGTCAGAGAGGCTCGGACCCAACTGAGGCTTTCCTAAATAGCATCTTTAAGAGATATTTGATGTCTGTTGATCTGAAGTTTAAAAACTGCGAGCTGTGAATTTATATTGTCTGCTTAATCTTTAACAAAAACCCCGTGCAACTTTAAAACTGTAAATACTACATTTTTATGATGGCTTTTCTCCAAGGATTCCTCAAGAATTTCTCTATTTTCACTTTGGTTAGTTTTTAATAAATGAATTAAATATAAGGGTTGCCTTCTAATCTGTTTTCTTGATGCTTCTGGCTATTTAAAAAACAAAACAAAACACTGGATTCATTTAATAAAGAAAACGCTTGTTTGTTGTTCTACCTCTGCACACTCCCAGCAGATGTAAGGATAATTAAAAACATCCATTAGTATAGTTGTTGTTTTCCTTCTGGCAGTTTCAGTTCTGTTTTTATGTGACTGCATCTACGTTTTCTTTAAGAATTGTGTGAATGGCCCATGAAAGATAACTCTGTGACCCTGGCTGGCACTGGGAGAAAAGTGAGCTACCTGCCCTAAGTGTGTGGAGAATAAAAGGGAGCAGGGCTTTTGACAATTTCTGTTATCTTTCCTTTCAGGCCACGTGTCCATAAACTAAATGAAAATTTCATAGTTTCTTAGAGAATTTGAATGGTGTGTCCAAACCAATCTGGATAATCTACCTTTTCATTACATTACTTTTATAACTTATATTTTATTTTATCATAAAATATTTTATTGAAGTAAGGCCAGGTATTCATAAAGTAAATTTAAAAAAATTTTGTAGTTTCTTATAGAATTTGGGTGGTCTAACCTACATTTTCATTATATTACATTGATAATTTATATGTTCCATATATTTCTTTTTTAGAATGCAACATTTTATCAAAATATGAAAGAAAACATGTGGGTGTTGGATTGCTGTTAACTTCTATCTACTGAAAAAATATACTGAAACATTCCTGGTTCCCTGTGTCTTGATTCTGAGAAGTGAGGATATGTTTCTATGTGTCTGTATCCTCATTGTAATCATCAACTCTCCTTTCAACCTTGCTGACAGAATTCATTGTTCCTTATTTTTTTAAAAAGTCACTTGTGGCCCAGCTGGTATGGCTCAGTGGTTGAATGTCGACCTATGAACCAGGAGGTCATGGTTCAATTCCCAGTCGGGACACATGCCCAGGTTTGCGGCTTGATCCCTGGTAGGGGGCGTGCAGGAGGCAGCCAATCAATGATTCTCTCTGATCATTGATGTTTCTATCTCTCTCTGCCTCTCCCTTCCTCTCTCTGAAATAAATAAAAACATATATTTTTTAAAAAGTCACTTGTTTATATCTATTCACGAGGCAGCACAGAAAGGCAGAATTAAAATGTCTGGTTTTGATAAGTGGTAATGTCTCAAAGATATTTAAGGGAGAACTACAGGCAGTCCTCGGGTTACATCATTTTGTGGTTACGTTGCCATCTCCCATTTATTTATATATAAAAAAAAAGTTCCGTCATTTCGACGTATGCACATATGTGCTTTATGTTTTTTTTTTTATTAT
>NW_005369827.1:4432396-4435589 GCF_000412655.1 Myotis brandtii | reverse complement strand
TCACTTCATTACTGCTGTGTATGTGCTCCATGTGAGTAACGTAGGTGCTTATGTAGGTGGTCCCGAGGACCTACTATACATGCAGTTTTTATAATAATCACTTATCTGGTCTTAATCTTGCCTCATCTGGTCTCAATTAGATCAGCATTGAAGTTATTCAGAATGGTCTTTGGTGCTAGAAATATTGTCAAAGCCCAGAGAAAAGATAACTGTTCTACCTGGGCTTAAACTTTGAAGTAAGTCCCCACAGCAACAAGACCAGCCCTATCTGGATTGCTCAGTTGGTTGGAGCATCATCCCGTGCACCAAAAGGTTGCAGGTTTGATTTCTGGTCAGGGCACATACCTAGGTTTCGGGTTCGATCCCCAGTTGGGGTGTTTACGGGATGCAACCAATTGATGTTTCTCTCTCACATCAATGTTTGTTACTTATTTAATGGTATTGATTTTCTTTATAGTTTTAACGCCTAGGTGTGCATCCCTCCCCATGTTTAGTTCACCATTTTGTAAAGAAATGGGATGATGCAATATGTATCCTTATGTGCCTAGCTTCACCCCTTCCCAACATGATGTTTGTGATATTTAGTCAAGATGTTGCATGTAGCTGCACTGTTTTTTATTTTCATTGCTTTACGGTATTTACTATATAGCTACTTCACAATTCTTAAATCCATTCTACCACTCATGGACATTTGAGTTGTTTTTAGTTTTTAACTTTATATCTCTTGGGTGTATATTTAGGTGTGGAACTGCACTGCTGGGTATGTGTATTTTCAGCTTTAGTAGATAATGCCAAACTGCTTTCCAAAGTGGTGCAACTATGCACTCCCATCTCTCTCTTGATGATCCCCCATCACTTCACCTCCTTAGCAATCTTTCATATTTGTCAGGTTTTTAAATTCTAGCCACTCTGATTTGTATATATTAGTATCTTGGCATACTTTTAATTTGCTCATCTGACTAATTAGGTTGAGTTCTATTTGGCCATTTGTGAAGTATTAGTTTAAATTTCTTGCCATAATTTTTATTGGATTATTATTTTTTCTATTAATTAGTATGAATGATATACACACAGAGCATAAAAATTCCCTGTTGGTTATGTTTTTTGTGAATATCTTCTCCTTGGGAGTGGTTTATTTTTTAATTCTCTTAATGCTATCTGCTGGGAACATAAATAACTAATTTTTATGTGGTCCAATTAATCAATCTTTTTCTTCATGGTTAATGTTGATTGTGTCCTGTTTAGGAAATCTTTCCCTGCCCTATCATAAAGATACTTTCTATATTATATTCTAGAAGCTTTATTGTTTTGCCTTTTACATTTTGCTCTATAATTTACCTGGAATTGATTTTTATGTATTTTCTACAATAGATGTCAAATTATTTTATTCTATGTGGATATTGGATTGTCCTAGAATTATTTATTGAACATGTCCTTTCCCTTCTGTATAAAGTGTCAACTTTGTTTAAAAAAAAGTCCTTATATGCACACATCTAGTAATACACTCTCCATTTTGTTTCATTTGTTCCTTTCCCTGTCCTTGTGCCAATGCTACATTATCTTAAAAACTGCATTTTTATAATCATTCCTGATCTACAACAGAGCAGGTCTTTTCACCTTGTTCCTCAGTAGTGTCTTAGCTATTCTTAGCTCTTTGCAGTACCTTACATTTATCTTTCAGCTGATGCTATACACATGGGAAAGAGAGCAGAATATAATTCTTCAAAGGAAAATTGGGTGCTTTCAAGAAGAGGGTTTGAATGCTGGAGAGCAAACAAATTGGAAAGCTTCCTGGGATGAAGAATGTGCTCTTTGAGCCAGCCTCCTCCATTATTGGGCAATACTAAAGTCACTTTCTTTATCAATTTTTAAAGATTCTACTACTCGACTTACTTTTTATCTCTTTTTTTTCTGAAGTGATATTTTTGCATTATAAAAATACTACATATATTCAAAAACATGTTTTTGCAGGTAGTATTGTATAAAGCAAGAAGTGAAAGCTTTGAAGTTTCTTCTAGTGCTGCCGTAATTTTTCCTCTGTGCTAGTTCCACACGTTTGTCTACGTTCAGCCTTCTGAAGCAAGAGAATGTGTGTCTACTTTTTGTTCACATGACAACACTGCAGGTGGTTGAACAATAGCTGTCATGGCCTCCTTAAGTGCTTCCCCCCCAATGTCTTATGTGTCATGTATTTTTAGTTCTTAAAATAAATGTTTTTAGTATAGACAAGTTATCTTTAAAAGAGAAAATGGAACTGTTTAATATGCTTTCATAGCATATGTAGGATGTTTGTGGAATTTGATTTTATTACTGAAACACAGAACTGAATAGACTGGCTTGACATTCTGCATGATGCTTCACCTGTTACTGAATTTTTACCTCAGTATGAGTGCCTGTAGTAGAGTATATATATATACACAAATGACATTTTTGTTTAGGACACTGATGTGATAGAAAGGAGCATCATTTTGTCATTAAAATGCTATGTGTCTATATCGTGAAAGTTTTCTAAATAATGAAAGTAGTAATCATAACTCTCCTTTTGATAAAATAAAAGCCAAAGAAAGCATTACTTTAATTTGTAAAATCACTGCATTGAAAGATTTTTAAAGTACCTGTGTCAGTAGGTGCATCAACTCCTTAAGGAATGGAAGTGCCATTTCAAGGTCACATGCATGTAATCTAGTTCCCATGCAAACAGTTAATAACAAATACTATCAGCTCTCTTAAGGTAGAGAGAGTTTTATTGAGAAGACAACACAGCAATAGTATGAAGAACAAAAATAACTTAAGCCCATGATTATGTCATTTAGATACATTTCCTAATATTGTCTTCCTAAGTAGTATAAATTACAAGAAAATGTTCATAATATATAACTATTCAGAAATGTTTTTAAATAGTAATACATCTTTGTATTGGTAGCTATATCCTTTAAACAATGAGTGCTTGTTACTCCATAACTTGAGTATTCTAAAAACTAATTCATTTAGCTTTTAATGAGTATATGTGTCTTTTGATTATTGATAACAAATAATATTGCAAAAGCTTCCCTGTGAATATTTCTATTATAGATTCCTTGAACTGGAATGACTGAGTTCAAAGTATTTGATGTCACCTTTTTTTTTAAATTGATTAAGGTATTACATATGTGTCCTTATCCCTCCCATTGCCCCCCACCCCCCCCCGCCCCGT
>NW_005369827.1:4426848-4430983 GCF_000412655.1 Myotis brandtii | reverse complement strand
TATCTGAGATTTTGCTGCCTGTGGATTCCTCTAATATTTTTATAGTTTCCCGTCTTCTGTTTAAATCCTTTATCCATTTTGAGTTTATTTTTGTGTATGATGTAAGTTTGTGGTCCAGTTTCTTTTCTTTTCTTTCTTTTCTTTTTTTTTTTATGTTTCTGTCCAATTTTCGCAACACCATTTATTGAAGAGACTATCTTGATTCCATTGTATGGTCTTACATCCTTTGTCAAATATTAATTGACCATAATGGTTTGGTCGATTTCTGGGTTCTCTATTCTATTGCATTGGTCAATATGTCTGTTCCTGTGCCAGTTTTGAGAACAGTGGCTTTGTAATACAGCTTGATATCTGGTATTGAGATCCCTCCTACTTTGTTCTTCTTTCTCAGGATTGCTGCAGCTATTCGGGTTTTTTTTTTATTCCAGATTAATTTTTGGAGTTTTTGGACTAGGTCTGTGAAATATGCTATTGATATTTTAATGGGGAGTATGGGGAGTACATTGAATCTATAGATTGACATTCAACATCAAATTGTTCTCTAATGACATTGTGATTTACACTCACACCAGGCACGCTCCAACAGAGAATAATAATCACAATCTAATAGCCACAATCTTTTTATTTTGGGCAAATCAATAGTCCAAAGATGATATTTCATTATGATTTTTCATGTTTTTTGTTAAGAGATTATAAATTGGGACAATTTCAATACATTTCCCTGAGAATATTCTCATTTTTAATTGGGGTATTTGTATTTTTATTATTGAAATAATCACTTTATCTTAGCAAAGAAGAAAAAAATATTAATATAGGGAGTAATGTGTGCATGTCACTTGGTAGCAGTACTGGGACAAGAACTGAGTTCCATAGCTCCTAAATCAGTATACTTTCCACTGCCTCCTATTTTTCTGCTGCATAGTTTTTATATTGTAATGACCTTGATGGAAATAATTCTTGAACTGCTAATTAAGCGGTGACCCTACCTTGAAGTTTTAAGCAACATGTTTATGCTCATATAAATTACAAGAAGAGTGTAGCTTCAAGCGAAGGGGCAAAAAGCCCAACCTTGTGAAGTCCTTCCTCTATGGATTTGGTAGAAATTTCCAACTGAGTGTCATCTCCTATATTTAGATACTTTAATAGCATTCAAGGTTACAACAAGAAAATATTTCTGGCAGTATTTATTTCCTCTCACCTGTTGTTTATTTTTACTATACTGTGAACAAGAAAAAAGATACACAGAAAAGATGAAATTCAGAACATTTAATTGAAGAATATTTAAATGTTTAGACAGGATCCTGAATCTTATGTCTGATATAATTATTCCTTAACTTTTATATTTTATTTTATTTTGATAATACTTGCATTGATTACATTTATTCAAATATAAGGTATAATAAAAAAAGAATACATCTACTTTCACATATATACAGACTTTGGGCTTTTTCTTATTCACTTTTAGGTAAGTTACAAAATGTTGAACATAATATGCATGGCTGTCACTCCCTCCTTTGAAGGATTTACTCAGTTCTGGTGATTCCTTTGAGCAGAGTAGAATCTCCATGGACGTTAACTTCGTATCCTTGTTCCCTGTTGTTGAGAATTTGCTTTAGGAGGGGAATCCTCTGTCATTCAACAGTGATGTTAATTGACTCTTAATCAGCCTGAAATATTCTTATAACACTTTTCAGCTATTTGGTCTTTTGTGTTGGGAGCCACTGCAGTTGTTTTAGGAATTACGGAGAACCTAACCTGCGTTCATTCACTCATTCATTCAAATGTATTTCTCTGTGCTGGTAATGATAGGGGAGAGGGGAGAGAAGGAGAAAGGGTGGATTTTTGAAGAAAGGACAAGGGCTGAGGCCACAGCATAGTCTCTGAAGGCAGGTTGCTTGAGTTTCACCACTTCACATTTGTTAAATAATTTAACCTTGTAGTTTCTCAGTTTCCTCATCTTTACAAGGAGGACAAAATGATGTGGTAAAAGTTAATTCATGTAAGGTAAATGTTAACTTTTTATACCTTTGTTTTAAAATTGTTTTAAATGTCTTTTTTTGCAATAATTACCTTTAAAAACATTCTTTAAAATCCTAAATCCTCACCCAAGGATATGCTTTTTTATTTTTAGAGAGAGAAGAAGGGAGGAAGGATGGTAGGGAAAGAGTAAGGGAGGGAAGGGAGAGAGAGAGAGAGTTTTTAAATCCTCACCTAAGGAGAGAGAGAGAGAGAGAGAGAGAGAGAGAGACCATGCTCCACCTACTACCACCTGGCCAGGGCAACAATTGCTTTTGAATTTTATGAAACATGACATGACATTTTACAAAGGAAGATATCATATATATTCTTGTACCATAAGAATACCTTATACACATTTTAGTTCATGTATAAAATTGTCTGCATTTTTTACTGTTCAGAGGGTTCAAAATATTGTTCTAAACATGGGATTATTGGGTCTTATGACAATTTCATGTCATAGCCATCATACTCATTAATATCCTCATACAGACAAAGCCTTTCATTCACAGTTACACAAACCACAAGTAGCTAAGACAGAAATGAAATATTCCTGACAAATTCTAGTTCACTGCTTTTTTTATTTGATGCCATCATGGACAGGCTCCAGGCACCCGGCAAGAGGTGGAGAAAATGGGGATTTAAGAACATGTTAAGAGATCTATAGATTGGAGCAACTTCTCTTTTATAATTGTCAACTAATAACGCTTAGCGTTTTTTCCCCCTCTTTTTTTTGCAGTAAAAAAGTCATGATGTAAAGAAATGTAAAGAGAGAAACTACATCTGTTATTATTAACTCACACCAAATTTCTTGGGATCTTTGGGATCTTAATAAATTTTAGGTAAAGTAGGTTAAAGGTTAAAGAGAAGCATTGATCAGTCTGTCAAACCTCACAGGGAAGGTAGGGGAGGGTTGGGGTAAGGGGGAGAGATCAACCAAAGGACTTGTATGCATGCATATAAGCCTAACTAATGGATGCAGACAACAGGGGGTGAGGGCATAAGTGGGGGGTGTGGGGGGCAATGGGGAGATAAAGATACATATGTAATACCTTAATCAATAAAATAAAATGAGCAAGTTCAGTGAAGGGGGCATAAAAAAGACTTTTGATGCAATGTTAGACACCCTTAAGCTATCATAAAAACTATGAAACTTATGAAACATTCAGTGTTAGCTGGAAGGATGTATACAACTGAAGCATGAGAGGCAAAGTCAGGATAGGATGGAAAAGTTCTCTATAGTGTATCTGTATGCATAGGGTTGAATGTGTGTGTTCATGAGTAAGTGATCATTTTGCAAATTATTGTCGATGATAATACTCAGATTTTGTATTTCTTTAATTTTACTATAAATTGTATTATTTTCTACACTTCTGTAAATTTTCTTTAATGATTATATTTAACTCTTTCAGTGGCTTTGTTCATTTATTAAGTATTTTAAGTAACTGTACTGTGCCATATGGAATACAAAGATAAATAAATCACATTCTTAGAGATTGATATTATCTAGTGGAGAAGCATTCTAATCTGGAGTTCTTGATTGTGTGTCCATGCCCTCAACATGCAGACCAAATAAATTTTTTCTAAGACACTGGATGGTAATTTATTCTAGTTATGTAAATATCTTATTTGCATAAGAGGCATATTCTGAGAATTCTGACAGACAAAACAAAGTCACCAAGAAATAAATGAAAACAATTTCTCACTAGATACCTATTGCAAAGTCCATATCCTGTATAATAAAAGCCTAGGTGGCGTCATGCCTGACGCCGTCACAAGATGGCTGCCACAAGATGGTCACCACAAGATGGCCTTGCGCACAGCAGAGGCAGGGCCTGGTGGCTGCTCCGCGTGGTGAGGCCTGGGGTCCCACGTCTCTGCATGGTGCAGAGGAGAACGGTTCCGGTGTCTCCGCCACCTCGTGAGGAGGAGGTGGGTCCCGGCGGAGGAGGCGTGTTATGGCAGAGGAGGGCAGTTGTGGGAGATCGGGCGGCAGGGGAGGGCAGTTGGGGGTGATCGGGCCTGCAGGGGAGGGCAGTTGGGGGTGATCGGGCTGGCAGGGGAGAGCAGTTGTGGGGGATCGGACTGGCAGGGGAGGGAAGTTGGGGGCAATCAGGCC
>NW_005369827.1:4413299-4426614 GCF_000412655.1 Myotis brandtii | reverse complement strand
AAATTCAGGCACCAGACCTCTAGTAGAATTATAATAGCATTAGAACCACCCATCATGGCAGAGAATATTTTTTAAATTAAGTGCACTGTTGTGTTGCCTAGTTAATAAATTTGCCATCACAAAATATTAACAGAATGGATTAGTGTTACTGAAAGTTGAAACTCTGTATCATAGTTTCTAATGAGGACGAAGACACAGAAACAACATGTCTAGCAATAAAGCAAATGTCTTCATCAATCTCATTAACTCCAGAAGGCATGGTCTCATAACTGCATAATTTAGTAATCAATATTTCCAAAGGCTATATTTTCAAGAGAAAGAATAAGCTATATTTTGGTATTCTTGATTTAAAAGACAGAGAAAAGCATATAGTAACTTTTTCCTAATTACTTAAAGATTTTAAAAATTTTGTATTTATTGATTTAAGAGAAAGAGAGGAAGGGAGAGTGAAAGGAGAGAAGGAAAAGAGGAAAGGAGGGAAGGAGGGTGAAGGGAGAGAGAGGAGAGAGAGAGACATTGATTTGTTGTTCCACTTATTCATGCACTCTTTGGTTGCTTTTTGTATGTGTCCTGACTGGGTATCAAACCAACAACTATGGCATTGGGGTGATACTCTAACCAACTGAGCTACCCGGGATAAACCTTACCTGAAAACAATTTCCAACATAACTATCGGCTTTTGAGTTTTTCTCCATTGACTCCATTTTTCATTGTTCTCTATTCCAATTTTTAGTTATAGAACAACAATTTTGCAAAATAAAGTGTTGAGGCAGCTAAAACTTTTATTATTTACTACTTCCTATTATATTTTTATTAATTTATCTGCAGAAATATCAATTTTTTTTAAAAAAAAGAATAGCATTTCATGGCCATTATTTTTCACTCTTTCTGCCTTTCAGAGCAGGAGCAAATACTTACTGTATTAAACCTTCTGGATGCAAGATCTTTGCTAAATGTTTTGCAAAGTTGCTGCCCTCATGTAGTTTATATCTATGATACTGTGAGGATGTGCTAAGTAAAGCAACACAGCATAGAGCTTGCACGTAGTGTCACATTAGACAACTTGTTTATCATCCCTGTGCTTTGTTCCCCCATTTTGAAGGTAGGGATAATAACAGCACTCACCCAATAACACTTTATGAAGCTCAAATAAAATAATTCGCCCTGAAACCTGAGAGAAGTGGCACCCGATAAGTGCTCAATAAGTTAGTAAAAGAAGGGTGTGTTATAATGGTTCAAAAGAAGGAGGCAACATCTTCTTTGGCTTCAAGAAAAATGTGGTTTCTGAGATGACAAGAGGAGAGGCAAGGCTCTGAAAGAGGAGGCTGTGTCAGGTGGGAGAGCCACGGTTTACAGATGAGACTTTGTGTCATATTTAAGGAAATGTCATCCAATTTCATTGGTATGCACAGTGAGCATGAAGGAATATGATCAAACTAGATGGAAACATTGTGGTCAGGGAGTGGGAAGGCTGTTAGGCCAATCTAAGAAGGTTCAACTTAATTTAGAAATCCTCCCCCCCCCAAAAAAAGAAACAAAACAAAAACAACTTCACAAAAAACACCAGATGTGATTAAACCTGGAAACTGATAGGATTAAAATTTTATCTTAGTAAGTGAATATATTTAGTTTGTTTAAAAAAGAGATTGGAGGAAGAGAGACCTGTTGTATGTTATTGCAAAAAAATAAAGAAGTAGGTTACTGATAAGAAGACTCAGAAATAGGGAGTTGAAGATGGATGTTACGAAATTAACTTTTGCTTCTATTGAGTATTTACTAGATTTTTCTTATATTGGTTACTGAGTGACCAATAAAAATACTTGAAATAGAGCAAGTTTTCCAATCATGGTAGCATAACTGGATTTGGAGTAGTGTTTTCAGTGCATAACTAGGACATTGGATACAATAGGTTAAACAACTGCTTTTAAATGGTGAGCAATGGGAAATTCAGGACTGTGGCCACAGAGTAAAGAGAAGAAAATGAGGATAGCTCTGTGATCACCTTGACTTTTTTTCTTGAAAACATTTTTCTCACCTTGATGTGAGGAGGAAAAGCCAAGACAGAGTCCAGTGGTCTCTCTGAGTTGAGATCTCCAGACATCCTTGAACTTATGGTCTGTGAACACACAAGTTGAAAACCAATGACACAGATTGATTTTGCACCAATCTACGTTATGTGTTTTTTTCTCCTGAAGAAATATAGCAGAAATAATATGCAAATCTAACTTGGATTTATTTATTTATTTAAAGTTGGTACATTATGTTTTTATTTTATTTTTTCTTTATTGATTAAAGTATTACATAGGTGTCCTTATCCCCCATTGTCCCCTCCCCCCAGTCCCTCCACTCATGCCCTCACCCCCCTGGTGTCAGTGTCCCTTGGTTAGGCTTATATTCATGCATACAAGTTCTTTGGTTGATCTCTCCCCCTTACCCCTACCCTCCCCTAACTTGGTTTTAATACTAACTAAATGGATCTGTTTGGATACTTTTAATGTACAAAAATCCTCTTTTAATATCAATAAAATTGATCTAATTTCAGTTTTGTGCTAAAAATATCAGATCATCTTACCCATAATGCTATTCTCAGCACATCATTTATTCCTGCATGCCACAGTTACTTCCTGACAGCCGGGAGCTATTCCAAGTGCTAAGGATAAAACAGTAAGATCAAGTCTATTTCCTTATTAAAACTTTCATTCGTGGGGAAAAAAATAAAGAATTGATACATAAATTATGTCAGGTAATTATCAGTATGTGAAAACAAAGCTCAGTAAAGGAATAGAGTAAATGGGGAAAATTCCACTTTAGACTGGGGATCAGGGAAGCAGAGGATCTATATTCGGAGAAAGATCTGAATGAAATTGAGGTATGGAGTGAGTCAGAATTTACAGTGTCAGTGTTCCAGGAAGCCAACATGGAGTTCATTGGCAAATGTGATGTCCTAGTCAAGTAATGGGGATAGAAGGCTGATTGAAGTGGGTAGCTGGAGAGTAGGTATTGACAGTTCTTTCAAGGACTTTGGCTGAATTAAGGCAGACAATAAATATTTGTTAAATAAATGATGGAAAGGATGGTCTGGTTTTTCCGACTCATTGTAATGCCATTTTACATTGATGGCATTTCATAGATTTGTGGCTGTCAATTGTTTTCTAAACACTGAAAGTTTTTTATTCATTTTGCCATAGCATATCTTTTGTGGAGCCATCATACATAAACAGATATCCTTAGAACATTACTAAATAATCTCATGAAGTTGTTAGCTTGTACATCACCAGATGATGTCATGTGGGAATATTTATTGAGGATATCCTATTGTAAATGCTGTGCTAGAAGCTGCAGTATTTATGTGTATATATAAATACACACACTGAACTTGACCTTATGAGCTACTTATTCTAGGAATAAATGAAAACGAACGGGTGCAGAAATAAAAAGAACACGTGGCAGCCCATGAATATTCCCCCAAAATGGTTTGTTTCGTTTTGCTTCTGTTTTAATCTAAATGATGGATTAACATCTGCCTGGAATGATTACAAGGTGTAAACTGTAAAACTTCAGAAGATGGGTAATATTTTATTAAGTATTGGGAAAATGGTATGGTGCAGAGAAAGACGTTCAAAAAGGATCAGAGGTAAAACATAGGCAGGAAAGTAGGAGACACTTCCAAGGCTTGGCAAGTGATCTGATTGGAGGCATGCAGAGGAGAAAGAACTGTGGAAGGGAATTAAAGTGTACCAAGTGATTTTTGGTCCTAAAATTATCTCAATAAACTTTTGCACAATCCATGCCAAGTTTTCTTATTTTATTAATGAAGAAATCGAGCTATCCACCTAGTAAGTGGTGGATAAAGTCAGCATTTCAAAGCTTATATGTTCTGGCTCTGAAATGTGTTTTTTCCTGCAGTTTACTGTCTTAGATAATTTCAGAAAGAATGATTTGGCCCAGATTTTGGTGGGTATTTGATGCTTAAAGACTTTTAATCTTATTACTAAATAATAAATACATTGATCCTTGACCTGCATGGTTTAAACTACACAGGTTCACTTACACACGGCTAATGTAAACATACAGTTGACCCTTTACAGCCCAGGGTTTCACATCTGCAGATTCAACCAACTGTGGATCAGAAAAAGTATTTTTAAGTTGTGGGTGCAGAGGGATGACATAAATTATATGCAGATTTTTGACAGTGCGGGCACAGGTGGCCCTAACCCCCTACCTTGTTCAGTGGTCAACTGTACATAATAAATAGTAATGTTAAATAATATCAACGGCTTTTTGAATAGGCATTGGTATAATCAGAATTGTGCTTTGGAAAATTAATCGGTTGGCTGAGTCTAGAACTGTTTGTTATGGAGAAGTCAGGATAGAACACAGCAAACATAAGTCAATTGTAGCCATGTCCGAGGAAGGCATGAAGAAGATGGCAGCCGTGGAGGCGCCACCTGGCTCTCCCTTCCAGATGGAACTTAATGTTCAGTGGAAGTTGTATAGTTAGTAGACAGATTCCTGCTGTTAGTCCTTTCAGGATCCACAATGGTTTTTGATTCAAAGCCATGCTTTTTTCTGGGCGGTTCTTTAACAATAACTGAGCATATCAGGGGTTCTAGTGCCTGAACATCTCTGCCCAATGTGGGACTCCTATAATAGGAGCTGCTTGTTCCTTAGCTGCCCCCTGGGTGAGCCAAGAGTGTCAGATCTTTGCTGTGGTTTGAAGCTCTGCCTGCCGAAACCTGCTTCTCTTCTTCCCACAACTCCTTTCCTTATTTATTTATTTATTAGAGGCCCGGTGCATGAAAATTCGTGCACTCCATGGAGGGGGGAGCCCCTCAGCCCAGCCTGTGCCCTCTTGCAGTTCGGGAGCCCTCCGGGGATGTCCTTGCAGGGAGCAGGCCTAAGCCACAGTCTGGCCTCCCTCTGAGGGAGGCGACTGGTGGGCTGATTGGGGGATGGCGCTGGCCAGCGAGTGGCTGGCCCCGTCCCACAGCAGCCTGTCACTGCTGGTGGTCTCCCTCTGTGAGTGGCCAGCCCTGCCCCCCCTCCCCGATCACCCCTCCACTGCCGCAGGTTGCCACCCCCTGCCCACTGGCCCAGCCCCCCGCCAACCAGTCATTCTGCTGTTCATTCAATTTGCATATTAGGCTTTTATTATATAGGATTTATTCATTCATTCATTCATTCATTCTGTATTTATTTATTTATTGAATTTATTGGGGTGACATTGGTTCTCCCCCCCCCCCCCCCCCGAAAAAGATATGTTGAAGTCATCCAATACCTCAGTGACCTCATTTGGAAATAGGATCATTGCGGATGGTTTGAGCATTGTCCCACATCCCTCCTCAAAAACTCCTCCCAACTCCACGCTTGACTGTTGCAGGAACTTCTTCCTATTCCTACCACCTACTAGTATGAATTCGGATTTCTCTGCTTCTTCCACAACTTCCCTAATGGCCCCTTCGTGGGACTCAGTTTGCAATCACTGAACTTTTTAAAAAGTATTTTTTAAAATATATTTTATTGATTTTTTTTACAGAGAGGAAGAGAGAGGGAGAGGGATAGCGAGTTAGAAACATTGATGAGAGAGAAACATCGATTCAGCTGCCTCTTGCACTACTGGGGATGTGCCTGCAACCAAGGTACATGCCCTTGACTGGAATCGAACCTGGGACCCTTGAGTCCACAGGCCGACGCTCTATCCACTGAGCCAAACTGATTCGGCTGTGTGTCTTTTTTCTTAATCCCTTCATCTTTTTCATACACCCACTAACCTCCTCCCCTCTGATCCATATGATTTCACTTATATGTGGAATCTAATGAACAAAGTAAACTAACAAAATAGAAACAGACTCATAGATACAGAGAACAGACTAACAGCTGCAACTCCTTTCTTTAAACATTTTTCAGGTCTGTATCCCAGTCTGAAGTCTTTCCCTACCCAGTCTCTCTTCTTCCCTTTTTATCTGTCACAGATATTATTCCCAAAAAATCACATGTGTTCTTAACTCCATCTCAAAAATGTTTGTCTTGGGATGATTGAAGTGTAAAACTAAAAAAATGAAGACAGATGGTAGAACTGTTGCTGAATGCTGCTGCTGATGGTGATGATGATAGTGATGGTGATGATAAGGATGATAATGCTAATGCTAATGCTAACAGTGACTTTAGAATAATTTGTTTTTTTTATAGTCGCACTCAGAAATACAGTTTATAAATGTGCAGTTTCTAGAACTGACCATGCATCTAAAGAGAATCTAGGAAAGAGAGAAAAAGTCAGAAAAAAAGGAGGCTCAAGGTTCGAAGAGGAGGACTTTGCCAACAGACAGAAGAGAGTGTCTGTGCGGAGGAGGGAATCAATACCATAAATTCTGCAAAGCTGCCAAAGAGGGTGAACGCAGCGGAAAGGTCACGTTTCTTTCTTTTTAAATGTGATTTTGTTCTTCAATGTGATCATAAATGACTGAGCAACAAGAGCGAGAGGGTCACAATCCCTAGAATTTTGTGTCTAGAACTTAATGATGTAAAAAACCCTGAGTAAACATCACTTGCCTTCTAAGGCAATAGATATATCTTTTCTTATAAGTAATTTTTGATAAGGAGTTAACATAAGAATCATAATCAACTACAGTTAAGACACACAGATACTCATTATTAGAATGAATACCATTGATGATAAGAATAAGAGCTTTGAAGATAGACACACACATGTAGTTTGCCTTGATCTTTGTGATTCTGGCCACTTTACATTCATTTTCCACTCTCATTGAAGCTGAAGTTTGTTTATACCTATATTTTGTAGAGTGTGACTTTCAGATTCCTGTTACATATGCCATCGGCATTGTTATAGTTATTTAAAACTGTGTTAAGAAATGGAAAGTAGAAAAATAGGGTTTTGAATTATGGCTTTACTTGTCTAATGCTTAGCCCAATTAACTGTGTCATTTTCTTTGGTGATTTTCACAGCTGATCCAGTCTTTACTATGCAAACTCATGTGCTCTTTTTTATGCAACATAATTATTTTAATTATGTTCTTAACTCTGCCCTTCTATGTTATTTGAAGCTAGACATACTCATTAGGAAGGAATAGTTTATTTCCAAGTAAAATTGGGCTATAATTCCTATAACCTGCTGTGTGTATTTGGAGAACAGTTCTCCAACTGTGATTTTAATATTACATTATTTATCATGAAGGAAACTTGCCAACTTATTTCAAGTGAAAGACCAAGATTATGCCTTACAGGGAGAATAATGGCTTTTTTTGTGGTATTAAAGTATTGATCTAATTATTTCTTTAATGGTTAGGAGAGAAACATTTGACCGCCTGCATTATCATTAACATGATTCTGGTTTATATATAATATTTCTTTATTGATTTCAGAGAGGAAGGGAGAACGAGAGAGAGATGGAAACAATGATGAGAGAGAATCATTGACCCGCTGCCTCCTGCACGCCCCCTACTGGGGATGAGCCCACAACCCAGACATGTGCCCTTGGCTGGAATCGAACCTGGGACCCTTCAGTCTGCAGGCTGATGCTCTAGCCACTGAGCCAAGTCAGCTAGGGCTATACATATAATATTAAGTTATATTTTAAACTAATTTCAAAAAAACTTATATCTGACAATACAATATACAGATGATGTATTATTCAGTTGTACACCTGAAACCTAAATAATTTTATTAACCTTTGTTACCCCAATAAATTAAATTTAAAAAAAAGATTTGACAATGTCCTAAACAGAAACAAACTCATAATTACAGAGCAGACTGATGTTGCCAGAAGGGAGTGGTTTGGGGGGACTGGGTAAAAAGGTGAAGGGATTGAGAAGTACAGATTGGTAGTTACAAAATACACATGGGGGTGTAAAGTACAGCATAGGAAATATAGTCAATAATATTTAATAACTATGGATGGTGCCAGGTGGGTACTATAAATATCACTTTGTAATGTATATGATTGTCTAATCACTATGCTGTATACCTGAAACTAATACAAAATAACATTGAATGTAAACTGAAATTGAAAGAATATAAAGTTTAAAAAAACCTAAAAAGAAAATTAAGAAAAGTACATATGCTCTGTGGAACACCTATAAGGACCTAAAAGATCTGTGACTTTTGAGTTCTTAGCTGTAGAAATTAAAAATCCACAATATGTATAACAAAAATAAATAAAGAGATAAAAGACTTGACAATGTTCCAATTTCCACCATTGCATTTACCTAAATGACTTCCTGAGAAACTTTCTTCCTAACCTTAGAAGCCCACTCCTGCCTCACTCCTGGGGCTCCATGTTATCTGGTCTCCACAGAAGCACAAAGGCCTGGCCACCATGGCTCAATGATTGAGCATCAACCTATGAACCCAGAGGTCAGGCTTCTATTCCTGTCAGAGCACATGCCCAGGTTGCTGGCTCGATCCCCATTGTGGAACATGCAGGAGGCAGCTGATCAATGATTCTCTCATCTTTGATGTTTCTATCTCCCTCTCCCTTCCTCTCTGAAGTCAATAAAAATATATATTAAGAAAAAGAAGCACAGAGAAGCTCTTATGCAAAAAGTGGACAAAAGAAGAGATCTGCAATTTTTAATCCCATTTTGCTTCAATTGTCTGTGTAGGGAAAGCCTTGATTTCTCAATGTTCTCAAGATCTGTTTCCCCTGGGCTGGTGTAATATACAATTATAGCAGAATAAATATAGAGACGTCCCTTATCTGTTGCTCATTTGCTGGGAAGGTCCACTGGATTGGTAACATAAAAACAGTGTTCTCTGTTTCAAATTAATTCAGGAAAGAAATATTAGTGTAGACTATTTCTAAAGAATGCAACTTCACTATTTTTAGAGTTTAAATCAAATTACTAGATTTCATATGCCTTGCTTTAATGAATAGATAATAATTTGTTATTAGCACATTAGAGAATTAGGGTTTCTGAAACTTTTGAGAATGTGTGAAAATAGTCTCATTCTTGAAGTAATTTAAAGCATTCTTCCCACAATCTTATCTATGATATTGTATCATAATGTGGAAAGCTTATTTGAAAAAAGGAAAACCAGAACTTAGATGCTGTTTAAATACTATATTAACAATTCTGAATTAGGAGAGTAAAAAATAAATATGAGGTTTTTGTCACAGTGTGATAGACATTGTTGATTCCTTATGCTTATGAGCTCCCTATTCACATATTTAATAGAGGGGCCCTTAATGGATGATGGACAAAATTGGTAACTACTCCAGCTTCCTTACTCCCCATGGTCTCTCAGAGCCCCAGTCGTCCACAGCTGAAGTCCTGTCATTAACACACCTTATATTGGAGCCTCTTCCTTGTATCATGTACCTCTCCCACCAGTACTGCTTCCTGGGGTCACCTCCCAGTTCAACTACTTGAACTCAAATCATTTTTACAGGGCTTGCTTTGGAGGGGACACAACCTAAGACAGTTTGAAATAGGGAAATCAGCATCATCTTTTTAGGTTATTTTTTTCTCACGTGCCAATTACCTATAAAAATGATGTTGAATTTATGGAATGCATGAAAAGTAACGTATTCACTATATTGACATTGTTAATGCACAACAGAGAGTGAGTTAAAGAAAACTACACTGCAATCCATTTTAAAAAAGACTATCTTGTGGATCAGAACATACATAATTAGGACATTTCTCTAATTTAATAGAAACCCCCCAATCACCCACACCCTCCCTTTTCTGCTTTATTTTTATCCATAGCACTTGTCACATCACTTTTAAGTTTATTGTTTGTCTTCCTCCCTTAGAAATATTTAGTTTACTGTACTCCCCTGCCTAAAATAAAGCCTGACCTATAGTAGGCTCTCAATAAATATTAGTGGAGTGAGTGAATGGATAAAAACTTTTTTATATAGTAGCCAAATTGTAATAAGAAAACTGCTTGGTGAGCATGGAATCAAAATTAGATAAAATAAAAATTTTAAAGTATAAATGGTATACATTTATTTTTTACAAAAATAAAATAAACTTTATTTGAAAGACTTGAAATTTTCAAAAATCTTATAGCTTTATATTAAGTTATTTTATTGATCATGGATGTCAGAGTGTTGATAATGATGATGTATTTTTATCTAATATAATTTTCTCATTAATTATACTAAGGGCATATATAAAAATTTTGACATAAAATACCTTACTTATTAATGACTTCTGGGCTTTAGTGATAACTAAGCATGTTTAGTTGAAAAAAGCTTAGGAATACTGCATTAAACAATATGAGCAAGCAAAGGGATATCTCAATGGAACTGTTTTTCCAGGATCAAATATTGTGGATGGAGGTTAAAAGGTCTCCAATGACTGAGAGCCTTATGCTTTTGGTGTCTTTAGCAGTGCATTCTGGACCTAGTGCTTTAGTTCCCACTGATTAACACTAAGAAAAAGCTGAGTCACTTGCCATCCTCTTTGCTTTATGCAGCCATCATTGATATACCAGAACTGGCTTGAGCCTTCTGTGGTCCAAAGTCTTTATTCCAACCATGATTGTCATGGGCCTTGACCAGGGGAATTTAGATGACCCTTTCATTCATTAGACATACCTAATGCTGATATTACCATGTTTAATAAGATCTGATGAAAGCTTTGATATAATGTGAACAATTGCTCATTTCTACTAGTTGCATGACAATTTTAAGAGGGGCTAGAATTATATCCTTATTCACAACATCTGAGCAGCCGCCTCTATTTTATATCTGAAACCATGACATGGTGGTATTCAATGTTGTCGGGCATCGTATCATCCAAGATATTGTGTCTGGAGAATCTAAATCTGAGGAACCCTACTGAGAAATTTGGTACACTGAGGCTTATTTTTCCATTTTCTGCCAAGCTCATGAGATATTCAGCCCAAATCTTAGTAATTTTGTTCTTTCCTTCCAAATATGTACTTTACTTTTTGTGTTTATGGGCTTATAAAACCAAAGTTATAATCCCCATCCCTTTTACTAAACATCAAGAGGTCTGCTGTTTTTAAGTAAAAGGATGTGTATTTTGTTAGGAAGAGAACTAGTTCTATAAAAGAGTCCTGGTTTATGGTGATTTAGAGCATTACAAGTTTCTCTTCATGCCACTGCTACACAGTCATCTGTGTTGCAATATCCAGTTTCTTTCGTGCAGCCAAGAGATGGGGGTGATACTTGTATCAGTATATATTTTGGTTGGAGTCATTTTCATTCTTTCTCTGGAATTTGAGGTCTGTCACTAAAAGTGGCCTCTGGCCACTCACTCATTAATTAGTCCAATCATGTGATGTAGTTGCTCTGGGTGATTAACAAACTATCAGAAGGAAACTGGTGAATCAATTAGTGTCTGGATATCAGATGTAGAGAAAGTTTATGAGTGGTTGAATTTGTCACTTGTATTCTCACCAGTAAGGAGATATTGGAGTTAGAATTTAAAATATCTAAAATATGTATAGATGTGGGATATAAAATATGCCAGCTCTTGTAGTTTGCTGCGACTTCTTTGCAATAAATATCTTTGGAATTAGAACCAGAGCCTCTGGTTACAGGAATCATCTAAGACCTTGGGCAGAATGATCTTGTATTCCTGAAGTCGTTTTGACAAAGCCAAGCCTTTGAGTTACATAAATATGTAATAGTCACTTGAAAATGAGATTGAAAACTACTGTAGAATTCTCAAGTGGGGTCTTTCAAACAAGAAAGAACTGAGGCTTCAAAGCAAACCAAGAGTTTATTTGGGATCTTAGGAATTCAAATTCTGGAGGCACATTTCAGGAGGAAACGGAAATGTCCTCCAAGGTGGTGGGGAGGAGAAAGACAGAGTTTATAAAGCAAACACCACAGGCTTAAATTGTTTTGAAAGAATTATAATTGCTGTAGGCAACAATAATTAACATTAGTCTATATAGGATAGATTACTATACCAGTTGCTAGGTTGGAGTTCAGCAAAATATGCCTCATTCCTAGAACTGCAATAGGATAGGCACTATCTAAAAGTTCATGTTCCCTCCAGTGTAGATGAGCATAAGACCAATTTCCCTAATGGCCTGCAGGCTCCAGTTTAGAGTCCCTTGATATTAGTGACTTCATTGCAGATGTATCTGTTATAAGTTCTTTTGAGATCTGAGTCTATTCAGCTACTCAAATACAGATCTAGCATTTTTATACCTTTCCTTTAATAAGTTTCACGTTAATAGTACTAGTAAAACATAGCCACTGAACTCAAGTAGATTGATATACCCTCTATTAGGATAGAAACATCTCAATTAAAATTTTTTTTTTGTATTTCTCTTATTGACTGCCCCCCTGGCTCCCAATGTTAAACCTTTTGAATACATAGTTTAAAACTTAATTTGTGATACAGAATTGCAAAATTTATTTTGTCTCTTATCTAGATAATCTATATCTTAGTTTTAATTTATGTAATACATATTGTGTATTCTCCCCAGTGCTTGGTGTTCTGGAGAATCCTGTACTTGGGAATACAGTGTAGTTGAGGTGATAAGGAAGAAACAATGAGATGCCAAAACCAAACAAACAATAAAAAACAAAACACACACCCAAAAAACACCCAACACCAAAATCAAACAAGCAAAAAACCCACAAAACTCTTGTTCACCTTAAAAATAAAATAATAAGCCCTACCTGGTTTGGCTCAGTGGAAAGAGCATCGGCCTGCAGACTGAAGGGTCCCAGGTTCGATTCCGGTCAAGGGCATATACCTTGGTTGCAGGCACATCCCCAGTAGGGGGTGTGCAGGAGGCAGCTGATCGATGTTTCTCTCTCATGGATGTTTCTAACTCTCTATCCCTCTCTCTTCCTCTCTGTAAAAAAATCAATAAAATATATTTTAAAAAAATGAAATAATAAAGTCTGTAGCTAGCTGAAATGAGTTTATTTGAGAATAGCAGAGGAAAATTGCACATTGGGAAAAGCAAACTATGGCCAATCATAGGCAAATGTAAGGGGACACAGGAAAGTCAGCTTTCACTAGTTTATAGGAGGAAATTAGGGAGGGCTGTTGCAGGTTTTTTTGTTTTTGTTTTTTAATGTTTTCAAAATAATAAATCACTTTTACTTATGAGAATAATTTTAGGCTTTCTTAATGACTTATTCTATAAAATTATTAATGGCAATTAAATAACAATGATCTTAAATGACATACATAATTTGTTTTAATTTTTTATATTGTGACTAGGGGCCCAGTGCACAAAAATTTGTGCACTGGGGAGGGGGTTCCCTCAGCCCAGCTTGCCCCCTATCACATACTGGGAGCCCTAGGGGATGTCCTACTACCTGCTCCCTGCTCCCCTTGGGAAGCGGGCCTAAGCC
>NW_005369827.1:4401595-4413226 GCF_000412655.1 Myotis brandtii | reverse complement strand
CAAGTCAACAATTGCTGGCTGGCTCCGCCCTGGCCCAGGCCTAAAGCCTCAGGCCGAGGTTTTAGGCCTGGGCCGGGGCACCCCCAGCTCGCCGCCGCCGCCGCCAATTGCTGGTTGGCTCCTCCCCAGCCCAAGCCTAAAGCTGCTCTGCCTCTGTATCTATTTTTGTTCATCAGTTTATAATGGTCTTTATTATCCATAAATGAGTGAGATCATGTGGTATTTTTCTTTCATTGACTGTCTTATTTCACTTAGCATAATGCTCTCCAGGTTTTTATTGGCTGCAAATGGTGGGCAGCTTGTTGTTGCTGGGTCAGAAGGAATTTCCTCCTAGTGAGGTGTGCGAGCTGCAGTGAGTAATATGCTGCTAAGAGCTCTCTTTTCCTAGTTTTCGGTCTCCATTTGATTTAGGTTCTATTTGTTCATTTTCACACCTTCTTGAATATATGTAGAGTATACTTACGTTTGGGTCATAATAAAAAGGTGTAAACTTGATCAGTATGTACACTAGATATATAAAATTTTCATTTTTTTAGTCAATCAAACTGATTCCAATGATGCCAGCTCTCTATAGCACGTAACATCCTATGAATACTATATCGTAAACTAGGGATATGAAATGGTCATTTAGCTATTTAGCTAGTGGGGACCACTGGTCTATATGTATACACTAGTATACTGTAGACATCAATAGAGAAGTTTATTACCACTGGTAAGGATTTACAGGGAAGAGATAAAATGAAGGACCTCATCTGGGCTACTTGACTGAGCATTTGACAGGTATTCATTCTTCCTTTCTGCATAAAATTATTCTTGACTTCAGTCCCTGTTTTCATTTTTGTTTTTAATTTTTTAATTTTTCCAATTACAGTTGACATTCATTACTGTTTTATATTAGTTTCAAGTGTTCAGCACAATGTTCAGACATTTATGTAATTTATGAGGTGATCCCTCTGATAACCCAACCATATATATATTTTTAAACTACTTATATTGGTTGAATATAGCTTCAGAACTTATCGCTTAGTGGTCAATTCTCTGTTTTACTTTATGTAAGTTTATCCAGAGAGTACTTTTCAAATAATTTCCTTAGGGCATTTTATTCCAATTTGCAAAGAACATGTTTGAGAAAATTTCCAATTTTCTTTACTATGTTGGCATCTAATATTCATTCTTCTTTTACATTTATTATTCATGAAAATTGTTTATATTAAAAATACAGGATTTTGAATAAGTTAAAAATAATTTCCATGAGAAATTAAAAAGTAAAGGCTAATTTATTGTTCTAAGTACTTAATAAAATATTCTCAAACTAAGTACTGGATTACTGGAAAGGAGTGAAAAGTAAGTTCCAGAAATACCTAATAAAGAAAGTAGAAACTGACGAAGCTATTCAGGCTTGAGAAACATGCTGAAGTAGTTCAGTTACCCTTGCAGGTATAGAAAAGACCGTGAAGTTGGCTCCAGGGACTTGATAAAAGAACACAGAAACCAGGAAGAAGAGAATTATGTGAGCAAATGCTGAATTAAGAACAGTGAAGAGGAGGGAGCACATTCAACTACTTTTTCCCCTGCTATCTCAGGAAATGCGCATTGCTACTGGAAATGGGAAGTTTATAGCATTGTTTCTCAAACTGAAGCCCAAAGAGTACCCTCTTTTCACATTTTGTGGGCATTCCTTAATATTAAGTTCTGTGTTTTTAATTCAATGATACTTTTCAGAAAATTACTCTGGGTAGATCCTGGATCCATGGTTGGCCATTATGTAAGAATACCAGATTTGATGCCTGTATTTGCATATTGTAATGCTTCTTTAATCTTGTAGCCTGTAACAAAGGAGAGGGGAGACTTAAGGTAGAAAGGATGCTTGTGAACTACAAACCAAGTCTTAATGTCATGGATTTTGTACAATTGAAGATTCCATAGTAGTTTGAATAGAGAAAAATAGAACTAGTTCAGTAGTCAACATATACGCATACTAAATTCAAAAGACCCTATAATGTGGTGGCCAGTTCAGTTTTCACATAGTAAATACTGATTTAGTTCAGCATAACAACATTATCTGGTTCTTTATATTTATGTGAATATTAACATACTTTATTACTTTATAACATAAACTATATTTGTGTTTTGTATGTTTTGATTTTATAGTTGCTAAAGCAAGAGCTAAAAGCTTAATCGGGGTACACCTCATTACATGTTGTTGATTTTGAATTTTGTTTTATTAAGATACTAGAGGCCTGGTGCACAAAAATTTGTGCACTCGCGGGGGGGGGGGGGGGCCCCTCAGCCCGGCCTGTGCCCTCTTGCAGTCTGGGACCCCTCGGGGGATGTCCATCTCCTGGCTTAGGCCCGCTCCCAGGGCGATCAGGCCTAAGCTGGCAGTCAGATATCCCTCTGGCAGCCCGGGAGCCCTCGGGGGATGTCCACTTGCCAGCGGGGAGCAGGCCTAAGCTGCAGTTGAACATCCTTAGCGCTGCTGAGGAGGCGGGAGAGGCTCCCGCCACCACCGCTGTGTTGGCAGCCATCAGCCTGGCTTGTGGCTGAGCAGAGCTCTCCTTGTGGGAGCGCACTGACCACCAGGGGGCAGCTCCTGCATTGAGTGTCTGCCCCCTGGTGGTCAGTGTGTGTCATAGTGACCAGTCATTCCCAGTCGTTCTGCTGTTAGGGTCAATTTGCATATTACCCTTTTATTATATATGATGATTCACACATAGTTAAATTCATAGCTCTTGTAGGCTTCAATGTTTGTCTATCAAATGGTTTTCAATTTTTCCCCTCAAGGGACATTTGACAATGTTTGGAGACATTTTTGGTTGTCACAACTGGGGAAGAGCAAAATAAATGTGCAAGACAAAGGCCAGGGATGCTGTTAATCTCCTATAATTCACAGGATATCACATAATCCACAACTAAGAACTCTCCAACCCCAAGTGTCAGTAATGGCAAGGGTGAGAATCCCTGAACAAAAGGCATTTTTGAAAAGATGATATGAATATGGAGCATGTCTGATGTGAGGTGATATAAAAATAGAATCATTTATGAAGGGATCAGTATGATGGTTTGTCTTTTCCTAACTATTAAGATTTATTTTATAAGAGAAAGCCTAATACAGTGAAAAACAGCGTTCTCCTGTTTCATTCACTTGTTTGCCTACTTCAGTAGTGATGAAAACAAGTGAGATAATGAGATACTATGTGAAAGTGCTTTGTAAGAAGTAAAACAGTACATAAGTAGAATAGCAATTGAAGGCACTCAAGATAATAATCATGTATTGAGTACTTATGTGCTGTACGGTTCTACTGAGGGTGAAAACATTGAATACAATTTCATTCATTTCTGCATTGAAAAACGGAAATTTGTAAATTTGGGATTAATAACTTTGAGAAGTGGAGGTACTTGATTTGAAACAACGTTTTGGATATTTGTAGAACAGCTACATTCAACAGATAAGGGTCTTGCACCATCTTCTCTCATCTTCATTGCAGCAGAGCGGATTGAACATATTGACACTCTGTAAAGACTGTGATTGAAAAAGATGAGTCAACTGCTATGAAGACCAGTGGGGAAAACACTGGCTGCTATAGTCCAACTCCTTCTATGAAAATTGAGAACACTGACATTTAGAGCTCGGGTGACTTACTCGAGATTCTGTAGGTAGAAAATAATTGCATTTTTGGTGAAATTTAGGGCTTCTGACTCCTTACAGTATATTTTAGCATATTGCATTAAACTTTATGCCTGTTAAAGGGTGATGATCTGAGAGAATTTGATGTATTAATTGAGATATCTATTAGTTCCTTTGGAGTAACTATATAATAATTTTTTTTTTCATTTGTGCCTTATTTCAGGTTGTTGTTTTTTTAATTGGTCTTAGGGCCTCTCTCTCTTTTTCTCTCTCTGTGTGTGTATGTATGTATATGTATATACAAGCATATGTATAATTACATAAAGTATTTGTGCCAAAGCCCTACTTTCTGATTCAAACAGAAAAGTGATAGAAGATCTCATTCAGCATAATCAACACACGTCTTTGTCATCATTAAGGCCATCGTCATCATCACAACCAACCCTGGTATGAAATTATATGCCTACATTTGCTATATACCATGTGCCTTGCATATATTTCCTCATTTAATTTTCACAGCCACCTTCTTGCTGGCCATTTTTTTATACCTAATATCGAGACATTTCACTAAGGCTCAGAGAAGTTAAGGAATTTCACTCAAGCTCACATCTTTGGTAACCATCTGACTCTGATTTATACTCAGGTCTCTCTGAATTTGTATTCTAATGTTTTTCCATAATGCATAACATGGTTAACTGCTTCCTTTTTTAAAATCATAAAACCTACTACAAAGGTGGGTTGGAGCTCTTGCAAAACAGATAACATCCCGGGGTACTGATAACTATGAATAACAAAGCTAATGGCAACCGAAATAGGAAAATAAACCCGAGAGATGCAAACTTTCTAAAAATTTCTTATGAAGAGAAACTGGTGTATAGGAGAAGAGCAGAACTAAATAAAACATGACAATGATCAGTGACAGTGTTATGGAAAGGTAAGGACAGCTTTGGCCTGAGGTTTTCAAGCTAATAGTCCATGTGGGTATAATATTTACAAGTGAAAAATCCCCCTGAGGTATGACACAAATTTGTAAATCTTACAGGAAAATCTAACAGTGTACTGCTGATGGCTGGAAGACTAACCAAAAGATCCACTTGCCTTCTACAGTTCAGACATATCTAACTGGAGATGTGAGGCTTTTCATTGTGCTGAACAAGAGAATGACAAGAGAAAAATCTGACAGGCTTGTGTGCATTTCTTTTTTTTTTTTTTTAATTGTTTGGGTTTTTCTACATAGAACAGAAAGTGGAGGCAGTGGCCAGACTGTAAGGTATTGAGACATGAAGTTCCATGAGATGTTTCTCAGGATACTCCTGGGAAACCCCAGCAGTATGGACTCACTTACACTTACTGTTTTTTCCTGTAAGGTAAAACCTATGAGGTCAGACTTTAATTTTGTATGGAAACACTCATTCCGAGATATATGGAAAGCAATTTATGGGAATTATTAAAAATGATTTTCAGATTTTGTGCATGCCACTCTGTAAATGTTTCCCTATGTGTCTTGTACAAAACATGGTAGCCATATTAATTGCAGTTTAAAATCTACTTTCCTTCTTCCCTGTCACCACCAGCCCATGTGGGCAGTATGACATTGAGAAATAAAAATGAATGATTTGACTCCTTTGTAGGTAAAGAAAATTGTCGAGTAACACTCCCTCCACGTTTTGCGTGGAGTAGGGTTCGGTACCTGAAAGAGGAGCCGCACAGCAAATGAAAGAAAAAGACACGAGATAATTTTGCAATATTGGGGGACCAGGCGGGCAAGTCCCGAAGGACTTCCACCCATGCTCAGGCTGCTCCAATCTTTTATTGATCTGGAGTAGCCCTTAGGGTAAGGAAGTTTCAATGACACACAGATCAGCAATTTCCAGGACAAAAGTATCTTATTAACTCATCAATAGATTTCCAAGGGTAGGCAGAGTAACTGATTAACAATAATCAACAAGGATCTACATAACTATCTAAGGAATTAAGGGAACTAAGGTGGGGATGCTTCAACTATTATTATCTAAATTAACTGAGTGGTGCACAGCCCTGACCTTTACTAGGACTTTCAATAGCTACTAGCTTTTGGGGGGGTTTCTGTCTAAACTCAGCTAGTGAAGACAATGAATGGACTCCGGCAGAAAATTATTCTGATAGAGTATTATTAATATTACATTTAGAACAAGTGCTCTACATTCTCAACTCACTTTTATTTTTTATTAGATAAAGGTGTATCAATTGCTGTAATCTAGTACAAAGATTTATGTTGTGTGTTCATGCTTTAATCTGCACGGAGCAAGGTAAGGGCTAGTCGTATCTCTGTTAGAATTAAGAACATGAGAATAATGGGCGTGTCACACTTGATAGAGCTTTACAGTTTACAAACTACAGTTGACCCTTGGACAACAGGGGTTGGGGCACCCACCCTTGCATAGTCAAAAGTAACATGTAACTTTGGACTCTGCAGTCCATCTCTCGTTATCCGTGGGAGATTGGTTCCGAGGCCTCGGTGGATACCACAATCTGTAGATGGTCAAGTCTCTTATGTAAAATGGCATAGAACAATGCATACAGCTCTGGCCAGGTGGCTCAGTTGGTTGCAACCAATTGATATTTCTTTCTTACATTGATGTCTCTCTCTCTCTCTCTCTTTCTCTCTCTCTCTCTCTAAACATCAATAAACATATCATTGGGTGAGGATAAAAAAATGCAGTCAGTCCTCTGCATCCACTGTTTTCAATCTGTGGTTGGTTGAAACTATGGATGGGAAACCTGGGGATATGAGGGCTGACTGGATATTTACTGAAAAAAAAATACTGCATATAGGATCTACACATTTCAAACCTCTGTTGTTCAAGCGTCATCTTCACCTTCATAGTCACCCAACTTCATCCTTTCAACACTTTTCAAAGTTCAATGTGCAGAAGAATAATTTGAGGATTTTGATAAAATGTCAGGTCTGATTCAGCAAGTCTTGGCTGGGGCCTGAGATTCTTCTTTTCTTACAAGGTCCGGCTTGACACCAGTGTTGGTTCACTTCTAGCAGCGAAGCGCCTTTCCATCTGCCCCTCCTTTCTGCACGGGAGGCAACTGAGGTTGTCAGGCTGAAGGACTAACACACAGTCACAAGATGAGACTTCACTGTGAGCTCACTGAAAGTAAAGCGTACAGAGAGAACTTTTAAAAAGAAGCAGGAGATGAAGTAATAGAAACCTATTAAAAATGTGTAAAAGGGAAAAAAGAAACTTTTTCTCAAAGTTTTCAGAATACTCAGAAACTTTTTTTTTTTTGCCAGAAATGCAGTTGACTTGTAAATGATCATTTTGTTCATATCTTAACAGGCTATTTTTAAAAAGAATAGATTTTTAGAAGAAAAATAGCGAGGTTATTTTTATCTAAAAATGTAGATAACATTCTTTTTTAAAAAAAACATTATTTTTTATATATATATTTTATTGATTTTTCACAGAGAGGAAGGGAGAGAGACAGAGAGTTAGAAACATCGATGAGAGAGAAACATTGATCAGCTGCCTCCTGCACATCTCCTACTGGGGATGTGCCCGCAACCCAGGTACATGCCCTTGACTGGAATCGAACCTGGGACCTTTCAGTCCACAGGCCAATGCTCTATCCACTGAGCCAAACCGGTTTCGGCAGATCATTTATTCTTAACAATATTGAAACCCATGAACTAGTTCAAGACACTAAGGTAATATTTAATTCTTATGTAATGTTCCAAAAGGAACCTTCTGGTACTTGTGGTACCTACCCATAACCCCCAAATTTAGCAGATCATAAGAGAGACATTTAGTGTCAGTATGTAGATGAAAACACAAAAAACCCTGGGAGGATTCATGACTTGTGCAATATGTCAGCTAAGTGCGGATGGAGTGGGGACTGGGCTCAGTGCTCCTTGGCCGTGTTTTCTTCTCCTTAGCTGCAAGGGAGTGACAGGCAAATCCAGTCTCCCCTGATAGTCAATAATGAAGAAAATCTCAGAGCTCTCTAAAGATTAATGGATGGTCCAAAATAACTTGTGGGTAGTTAAGGTTCGACTTAATAAAAGCTAGAACCATTTCCCTTACTTAGTTCAGTTCAGCCTCATCTATTATTTGTTGAAGCCTAAAAGCAATTATCAGGATGACACTGATTATTTAGCAGCCCGACTCTCCTGGTCTTCGTTAGTGCAGAATAGTTAATATAGTTAATAGTTTTGTATCCCTTATGGGAAATCATCTAAAATTATTTTTATTGAGTGTTTACTATGTACAGTAATACAGGGTGGCCCCCAAAATATATGTGCACTTTAACAGCTGATAGCTCAATTTTGAAAATGAGATGTATCTTAACAAACGCTACCTTTATCATTATTCAACGTGTGTATATACATTTTGGGGGGACACCCTCTATCTGTACATTTGGCAGGTGCCCTACTTCTATAGAGTGAAAATTGCCATAAGCTGAGAGAAGATACATGTGGTAGAGCCAAATCATTGGGATTGTCAAAGAGTGTATATGTGCACAAAGTGGTCATTCAGTTGTGCAAAGACCTCTTCCTAGGTCAGATATATTTGCTAAAGTCAGTTGCTTTTAGGAAAGATTCTTTAAAAATAAGTCAGTTCCAACCTGTTGCCATTGCCATCAACACACTGAGCAACTGTGTGGTTTATTTTTATGTAGATGCTTTATGCAAACTGCCTTCTACAAGCAATTATTCTAATTATTACGTTTGTATTTGAAAATGAATACAAAGTCAGTTGAATGTAAATAAAACAGATAAAATTAGTACTTGATGTGAGACAGAGACCTTGCTTTCTTTTCAAAGAAGTACCCCTGAAGGAGTGGATAAATTCCCAATGTGCTTTGAAAATTAGTATTTTAAAACTTTCTTAAAATGACCCGTGTGGGATTATAAATTCTTAGCGCAGTGTCTGACACAAAGCAAGTGCTCAGTAAATGACACACTTTGTAGTGACCCATGAAACCTACACAGCAGCTCTTTGAGTTAGGATCTACATTGTTATCTTGTCCCCCATCCCCAAACCTCCTTACCCCCAGCCAACAGATGAGGTTACTGAGGCATAAATATGTTGAGTTATTTGCCCAAGAGCACACAGCTGGGTGGTGGTGAAGCTGGCATGTGAACACAAAGTTTATCTTCAGTGACTTGATATTCTTAGTTCCCACCTTCCGTAAATATTGAACTAAAATAATAGTTGTAGTAATACTATTAATGCTAAGTAACTTTACCTCAGACTCCTATGTTCTTTGTGAACCTGGATTATTTCACTGTATCCTTAGGGTTTGCTCTTAGTTCCAATATTTATAAAGTCTTGCAACCAGAGCTACTGATGAGAACATTATGCAAACATTCTTTAGCACCCCATGTATTAATTAGGAAATATTTTATTTTCCAGAAAATGTAAAGCAGAAACTTATAATTATAAGAAAATAGAGATGCTGAGGCTGAAGTTAAAGTGCTTCATATTTGCTTTAAAAAATTGGCTTCTAAGACTAATATGCATGAAAAACGGAGGTATTAAAACTGGACTTAAGTTGTTTTCAGATGAATTGCCCAAACTGATAGAGGTAAATCACAGAAAGAATTGTGTTTGCAATTTCACTTCATACGGAGTTTAAACTTCCTTTCTACAAATAGAAGGAAGTCTTCTGACCCCTGAGTTTTTATGCTTTATTTGTTTGAACTGGTTTTTATTTTATCACATATTAAGAGCCATACATTTTGGCCAAGAGCCCCATTAGAGGAACAAATCTTCCTTGAAAATGTTCTGAAACAGGCTTCATTTTCATCCTCGTGTGATTTTATTTCCAAACTAAGAGCCAACTGGAGCATGTCAGAAACAGCTGATGAGTAGATGAAGTAATGGCTTCTTATATAACAAGATTAGTTTTTTCATTTGGAAGAATAAAGGGACAAAGAATATAAGGCAGTTGATTTCACTGTCAGAATACGTGTTACCCATGCCTGGGAGTAGAGCTTGCTTTAAAATGTTCAGATGTTGGGCTCTGGCTGGCTGGCTCAGTTGGTTGGAGTGTCCTCCCATAAACTAAAAAGATTGTGGGTTCAATTTTGATCAGGGCACATATTTTGGTTGTGGGTTTGATCCCAGTCAGGGCTCCTTTGGGAGGCAACCAATTGATGTTTCTCTCTTACATTCATGTTGTTGTGTGTGTGTTTTTTTGTCTCTCTTTCCCTTCCTCACTCTCTAAAATCAAGAAAAAATCCTCGGGTGAGGATAAAAAAATAAATAAAAATAAATTGAAGGATCTATTAGAAAGACAAGAGTATCAGCCATGGCCACACATAGTAAATAACAGGAAAGGAGGAAGCTCACTAGACAAACAACCTGGGCATAGAGCACAGGAAAAAAGATACAGCCGGTTTATATATATAAAAAAAAAAAAAAAAAAAAAAAAAAAAAAGATGAGCCAAAATGTGGAAAACAAAATTATGCTTATGCTTTAAACAAACTGTTTAAACAAATGCAATGGAGAGTGAAAGCAATTATCTTGATAATTCAGGCCCTAGACCCTGCAGGAAAGTAAAATATATGGAAATAGAGCTGAAGCTTTTTAAAAATATATATATAGTAAGGGCTTTAAGTAATTATGTTCTCTAAATCAAACTCTTTTATTCATAATTCTAAATCCATAAGGCAAAGAATGGAATCCTGATTTTTAGAAGAACTTAATCCTAAGGTATAAACAGCTACCAAAGAACACATGCACGTGCATGCACGCATATGCACGCGCACGCGCGCACACGCACACACACACACATAGACACGATGATGTGTAATCATAGTGTGATTAGTTCTGTGCTATTGTTCATGAAGGTAACAATGACCCGAAATATGAAGTGGTACATGTTAAACATGTACAAAAAGCCCATCACACATGCTCAATTTATTTAATGAGTGAAACAAACAAGCAAAAAAACAAAACAGAACTGAGTTATGAACATAAGAGAAGCAGCAATGGCACACAAGGGATAAGCTTTTCAAACTGGATGTTGTAGAGCACATTTCAGATGTGGCCATTTGCACAATGGCTGTCTCACTCACTTCTGTTTTCTCTGTATAGCCAGAGATTCTGTTTTGAGAGGTTATGCATTGAGTATATGTTTTTCCCACCTCACCACTCTTTGTAGGTGATGGAAGGTATGTCTTGTATCTGTATAAGTTTCTTCCTGTCTTGATTTGAATTTCTCATGCCTTATAACATTCATTGATTATATCTCTCAAGAATTAGGGATTTGAGGATACACCTCTTAAGAAAGACTGTGTACGTATTTTTTCTCAGTATGGAGAGTCAGACTAACCAAGCCTACTGTTAACATTTGCAGACCTGGGGCAAGAATCTCTGTAAAAGCCCAGCGACCGAATGGCGGAACGACCAGAATGACCGGTTGACCAGTTGCTATGATGCTCACTGACCATCAGGGGGCAGACACTCAATGCAGGAGCTGCCCCCTGGTGGTCATCAGCTGACCAGGATGAGCGGCACTCCCACAGTAGGAGCAGCTGCTCAGACGGTGGGTCCACAGCCGCTCGGCTGACCGGGTTGAGTGGCGCTCCCACAGCAGGCAGATCCCCAGAGGCCATGCCACCCGCTAGTGCACGAATCCTGTGCACCGGGCCTCTAGTATCTACACTAATAAAAGAGAAACATGGTAATTAGCTTACGGCCGCTACCCTTTTCATTGGCTAATCAGTGAGTATATGCAAATTAACTGTCAGCCAAGATGGCAGCCGGCAGCCAGGCACTGAAGCGAGCACGAGGCTTGCTTGCTGCAGATTCCAACGTTCCCCGCCTCACTTGCCAGCCTCTCATCTGCAAGTCTAAGCAACTATATACTATGTTGCAAATAAGAAGGTAAACAAAACCCCAGAAAACAGCCGGACTGAAACCCAGCCGGACCGAAACATTGTATCCATGTTTTCAGCAGCGAGGCCTCAGAGCTAAAGCTGGCCCAAAAAAAAAAAAAAAAAAAA
>NW_005369827.1:4380652-4400347 GCF_000412655.1 Myotis brandtii | reverse complement strand
TGAGGGTGGCATCGCAACCTCCTGATCCGCCCTGCTCTGTGCATGACGGGGCGGCGCCCCAACTCCCCAATCGGCCCTGCTCTGAGCCTGACCAGGGGCTGCACTTAGGGATTGGGCCTGCCCTCTGCCACCCGGGAGCAGGCCTAAGCCAGCAGGTCTTTATCTCCCGAGGGGTCCCAGACTCCGAGAGGGCACAGGCCGGGCTGGGGGACCCCCCCTCCCCCGCCCCCCAAGTGCACAAATTTTTGTGCACCGGGCCTCTAGTATGTATATAAAAGACTAATATGCTAAGTGTCGCTATGACACACACCAGCCGCTGTGACGCACACTGACCACCACAAGGCAGACGCTTAAAGCAGGAGCTGCCACCCTCCATATGAGCATCAGATATATTCAAATAGACAATTGTATTTTAAGTTCTTTTGCCCAAAATAGTAGAAATGTAAAGGTAAATAACACTTAGGAAGTCTTCCCTAAGATTATTCATTTTACCGTATTTTTCCTCATGACTATATAATCTGATTTTTAAACAATTGGCTTGGCAGGTACATCACTGGATAAAGAAAATGAAGTTTAGGGATGTCAAGTGAGTTGCTTAAAACCACAATGTAAAGCCCACCTAAGTTGGCACATTTAGATTTAAAACCCTTACTCTTAAAAAGAAAATAAATTGGTAATGTGTTGGTGAATTAAACAACCAAACACTCAGAAATTTTAAAAATTCTTAATTAATGAAATTTATACATTTATCAAACTTCTCCAAGGGAAATCCAATATCAATATTGTGGCTTTAGCAGAAGAGTTTTTATTGCTAAAACATGATTAGGAACAATTACTCAGCCTAAGGGGTAATTGAACAAAAAGTTAAACAAACTTTGAAAGTTATTTTATGGTGAATATTTACTAGTTAATTTTAGATTGCACATTAGGTGTAGTCTATTACATACATTCTTTGTCAATATTTTATGACTATGCTGAAATATCTCAGGAGAACTTGGGGAAAAAATGGAAATGCAATTGCTTTCTGAGAGTTAAACTGTGAAGTCAGCACATAATATATCAGATCAGAGATATGCAAAATTGCCTTAGAGAGAAAGATTAGCTTCCTGAATTGCAAGCCTAAACTTAATCTAATTGAATATATTAAAATATCAAATGAAAGAATATGTCTATCAGAAAGAAGTTAGAAAGTGAAGCATAGTAAAGAGAAGGTCCCAGAATTAAGAGGAGACTATGTTGATCCAAGTAAGGTCTAGGGGAGAACAAGCCTTTCAACAAACTGAACATTCTTATCTCATTGCAAAGGCCCTTCCTAAAGTGGGTGTGTACACATCAGGCCGTCTTACTCTGCCATCAAATGTTTATTTTATTAAACTATCTCTCTTTGTCTTAACTCATTCCTCTCCAGCCTTCTTCTGATAAATATTTTGTTTCCTGTGTCTAATGATGTATGTGATTGCTGCTGCTGATTTGTTGTAATATATCAATCAAGAGTCATTCTAGTATATGAGACTGTTAATTCTCTGCCCAGCCTTCTTTCTTATTAACCACACCTCATATTTTTGTAATATTTTGAGCTTATGCAAATAAACAGAAACTACCTTTTCCAGACTCTCTTGCAGGATATTAAAGATGGGAAAACAGAAAAGTCAAAAGATCTCACGACAGTAGTAATGCCACACCTTTCCTGAAGTACTTACCCATGAACATGTTGTTACATGGAAAACAAAACAATATCCCCTGTGGATAAGCCACTCGAGACTCTCTGTTGCCTGCACCCAAATGCAATCCTAAACTACACGGTAAATCTTACAATCAGCCTTTGGAAGACCGTTGTCATAGAGCAGAGAGGACGGCCCATTAATTAAGTCCATAAATGATAATCAAGTGTACACTCTGTGTAAGCTTCTTGGTGGACAGTTATACATAAAATAGCGTCGCTTCTGATTTTAATTATTTATACAGTAAAAATGGGGGTTAAAGAGAAGACAGACAGTGATAATAAATGAGTGCAAGGAAAAGTGGTATTATGATAAATGATTTGGAGGAAATAAACAGAGTGACGTGATGGGCAAACACGGCAGGAAGTGTTTACCTAGTAGGGTGGCTGGTGAAAGCTGCTGTGAACCAATGGCACTTGTGGAACAAAATGGAACAAGTGAAGCGTGAGCATTTCCAGGAACAGATTATAGGAACGGAGAAGAGCACGTGCAAAGGCACTGGGAATGCCCCTCGTGAGGTCTCCCAGAGTCATGACCAGGCTTCTCATATGTCTTTAATGTGGTTGTCTTTTCACATACCTTCTTAAATGTTTTAAAGTAAACCAAGTGCATTAGCAAAGAGGAGGTATTGATGGGATTTTATTTTAGTCAGGAATCAACAGTGGATTTTGTCTCATTTTCCTCTCTTCCATTCTTCCAGCAACCATTGCACAGGGATATATAGATTCATTAACATTGTCTCCATTTTCTCAAACACAACCACTAGGATGCTTTACTGTTATGCATCCAGTCTTTCAATTTCAAAACCTTTCCTGAAAATGCATTCTAGCAGAGTCTTCTAAGACTGTAATTATGCTTCCAAAATAAAAAACACTTTATTTAGTTTGGTCTACTTGTAGATTTTCTCTACACTATCAAAATGTAGAATGCCATATTTCACAATATTTACAGGAGAAAAAGTACCAATGATTAGGCATAGCTATATATCTGAATCATAACATGTCTTTGTGTAATTTAAGATGGTACCACCAGAAACAAAAATGAGATTTCTATTGAAGAAAATTCTGAAATATCCCTGAGTGCACTTGAAAAAACCGTCAGATTTTTTGTTTTGTTTTGTTTTGTTTTTAATTTCCTCTAGATCAGGGTTTCCCAAACTATTCACAAAGGGGTCATTTTTTTTAGGTGAATTTGTGTCCGAAAGGATGGTTAGAAAGTGAAGAAGGAGATAAGAGTAACTTCCTCCAGGATTTGATGATGTTCTATGAGAACAGGGTGTAAACCTGTTATCCTCTGCCAGTCCCCTTCTCAGTGGGATATCATTGAGACACAGGGAGAGTATGAAGAACACCAGATTGTAGAAACACCTGGGCTTTTCTAACTTCAGATCAATCACTTTTCGGCATGTGTCACCCTTTGCAAGTTACTGTTCTGAGACATAATTTTCTCATCTCCGAGAGAATAGTTCTTCACCTTGGAGTGAGAATTAATTAGATAATTCATTTCCACAACTACACGAGGGATGGATCATAATATAGAAATGCTTTATCTCCATTACTTTAAATTTAAACATTTTACTCTCTAATTTCTCCTGCTCCCTGTTCTGTTCTTACACCATCTTGCTTACTTTTTTATTTTTTTATTTTTTTTTATTTTCTTTATTGATTAAGGTATTACATATGTGTCACCCTTATCCCCACACCCTCCACTCATGGCCTCAGCCCCCTGGTGTCTGTGTCCATTGGTTAGGCTTATATGCATGCATACACGTCCTTTGGTTGATCTCTCCCCCTTACCCCCACCCTCCCCTACCTTCCCTCTGAGGTTTGACGGTCTGATTGATGCTTCTCTGGATCTGTTTTTGTTCATCAGTTTATGTTGTTCATTATATTCCACAAATGCATGAAATCATGTGATATTTATCTTTCTCTGACTGACTTATTTCACTTAGGATAATGCTCTCCAGGTCCATCCATGCTGTTGCAAATGGTAAGAATTCCTTCTTTTTTACCACAGCATAGTATTCCATTGTGTAGATGTACCACCGTTTTTTAATCCACTCATCTGCTGATGGGCACTTAGGCTGTTTCCAAATCTTAGCTATTTTAAATTGTGCTGCTATGAACATAGGGGTGCATATATCTTTTCTGATTGGTGTTTCTAGTTTATTGGGATATATTCCTAGAAGTGGGATCACTGGGTCAAATGGGAGTTCTTAAATCTCTCTACCAATTACCTCCTATTTTTACTTCCTTCCTATTCATGTTAAACATCATGGTCAACTTTCCCTTAGTCTCTTGCTAATCTTCCAGTTCCTTACTGGGTAAAACCCCAAGTCTAAATAAATCCAACTGTGATTCTTCTGCACCCTTATTTGGACTGTGGAAAGCTCTTATACTAGTAAAGCTTGCTTCACTTTAACAGAATGATACTGCCTGGCCAGGGTGACTCAGTGGTTGAGCGTTGACCTATGAACCAAGAGGTCACCGGTTTGATTCCAGGGGTGGGTTGAGGGCTCCATCCCCAGTAGGATGTTTGCAGGAGGTAGTAGATTGATGTTTCTCTCATTAATATTTCTATCTCTATATATCTCCCTTCCCCTCTCTCTAAAATCAATAAAAACATATTTTAAAAAATAAATAAAATAAAAAGAATGATACCTACCCTTAGTTGAATCCTCAATACTTTTTCAATGTTTCAGTGTTACCTAAATCATCTCTCTCTTCCATTATCTATGGCTGCTATTTCAACCTTCTGAATTTCCTGGACTAGCTAACACCTAATATACATTGTCAGCTGGTAACTCCCATAGTACATAAAAGTGATAAAATAAACTATTGTGACCTACTGCTGTCAATTTCTAGATTGTATCCATATCAGTCCTTTCCTACTATCCTTCCATCTACACTCTTATCTAAAGTAAATTCTTCTTTAAGTGCTCTGAATTCTATTCTTTTCTGCCTCTTCAAGGATACGATTCATAACTTATTCCTTCTCCCTCATTCTCTTTTTCTTCCTCAAAATATCTTTCTGTCTCAAAGTTCCTTTCACTGAACTTTAAATTTGATATATTCACTTCTATTTTAAAAAGGAAAAACAGCAATAAATAAGCAAAGCTCCACAATTCAATCACACATTCCCATGAAGCCACATACCAGCCTAGTTCTCTCCCTCAAAGTCGAACACTAGAGAGTTATATATGTTCACTGTCTCTTTCTTCAAATCTCAATTATTCCCCAAGCTACCGCTCTCTGCCCTCTTCCCCTCTACTCCTCTTAACCTGCCATCTCCTAGGTAACCAAGGACATTCTTGTTTCTATATCTATAGGCACTTTTCCACCCCCAATTCACTTGAAATTTCTGCAGTATTTAGCATTATTCATTATTCCTTCTTGTAAAACTTTTTCCTTTGGAGTTTCATGGATTAGATGACAGCTTGAGCACAAGAATCTAGCTCACTTATTTCTTATTATTTTAATATATTTTTGTTGATTTCAGAGAGAAAGGACGAGGGAGAGAGAGATAGAACGATCAATGATGAGAGATAATCATTGATTGGCTGCCTCCTGCATGCCCCACACTGGGGATTGAGGCTGCAATCTGGGCATGTGCCCTGACCGGGAATGGAATTGTGAATTCCTGGTTCATAGGTCGACACTTAACCATTGAGCCATGCTGGCTGGGCTAGCTCACTTATTTCCAAATGTTTTATGGACCTATCAGAAATTTCATGAAAAAATAAGATAAGATCAGTTACAATGATAACAAATAAATAATTTATGCCAATAGTGAATCAGAGATTTTATGATAGTTGACATATAGAAAGCAGATGGCATAGGATTAATATGGAATATATTGCAGACATCAGAGATAAGCAGGGATTTCCCAAGAAAGTCCAGAGATGCTGCAGGTCGAGTCAACAAATTTAAAAACTCCTGGGAATTATCCAAGTTATTTATTAAGTAAAAACCTTTAGACTACCTGAGGCAGATGCCTTTTCCCCTCTTCCTATTATAAACTAAGTATCTAGCAGTTGGAGTTTTTGACATCAAGATAATACTGAGAATTCTTCTCTAAACAGAGAAAGTGATCTACCTGAGCACAGCTACTGTTGAGTATTAGAGGATGAGAAAGAATTATCATAGAGCTTAAGAGTACTCCAGACCAAGTGCTAGCAAACTTTTGGTTCAATAGGAAATATTTTAGGTTTTGCAGGCCATATAGTCTTATGCAGCAACTACTCAATTCTGTGTAAAGAAATGAGCATGGCTGTGTTCCGATAAATTTGTGATATGCATGTCAACTCCTGCCGTGGATTCACACACAAATAAATATTAATAATCCAGAGAGGGACATAGGAAGGAACATAGTTTCATGGAGCAGTAAGATGATTATCTGTACTGCCAAATTACTTCCTCCTCACTCAGGCAAGTATAGATGCCTGACTTCCTGTTTCTTATCTATGCACCTGCAGGAATATTACCTTTTGACATGCCCAATATTTCAGTGTTATCTGTATACATGTATACAAAAATTGCAGCTGGTTTTCCAATTCAAGATAGATCACCTTAAAGAGACATAACACACTTGGTGAGAAAACAAACCTTACCCACACATATTAGCTAACAATACATTTACGAATGGACAACAACAGGTCATATGGCATCTGAAAAAAATCAACATCATCAGAGAACTAAAATCAATTAAAAAAAAACAAACCCTGGAGGATTAGAGATAACTCAGAGAACAAAAGGAAACTTAAAGATAATTTTAATTGTCCTTATAAAGACTTAGGTGTAAATTTTATCTATTGGGAAAAATAACTATGAAATTTTAAAATGAGTATGTAAGTAAAAAGGACATTTGGAGTCTGAATGGTAAAAATGGAAACCATTAAGGTGTACAAGTGGAAGAATTTATATCAGATAGAGCAACAAATCAGCTGAAAGATGAAAATCAAGGAAATTGGACAGAATTTAGACAAAAAAGAACAGATGAACATTATGAAGAAAATCAAATGACAAGAAAACTAAATCAGAAGAGTTGAGTGCATGTCTAAAAGGAGTTTTAGGGAGAACAGAGAGACACTGATGTACCGTATTTCACTGTTCAGCCTGCTTCCTGACAGCTGTAGTCCACAGGCCACATGACCACATGATCATCACATTCACTGACCTGCTTTAACTCTAGAGCATGTGCTCAGTTAAATGCTTTCAACATTCAGAGTAGTGGTACTCACCACACCTCTGATGCTAGTGACCCACGGATTTGCAAGGCATCATTAGTAAATTGTCACCTTGCTCCGACTGGAGCTCATGGACAGATCACAGGTATGAGTCCCCCTTTTTCTTGGAATGCTGCAGAAGGCATGCTTGGGCTGGACACAGCTGGGCACACTGTAGGACGGTTACAAGAAAGTGACACACGCCCCTGGTACACTCATTTCTTGTGAGATGAATGTGCAAGTGACCTCAAAAACGGGAGAAAATAGTCTGAGTTTGGAAAAATAGTCTTATCCAGGATATCAGCTGGTATTGGGATGTGGAGAATTCCAGCTGCCTACCAGCATCAGGCTTTGGGGAAAGGTAAGAGCTTACGCAGCACTCCTTGTTGGGAGAGGAGGAAAACCCTCTGTCTCAGCTAGTTCATTGCCAGGCAATTTCTGGAGACTCCCTGGGTCATTCATTGAACAAACCTGTTTGTCTTCCCACAAACATAATTGCATATATAAAATACCAACAACAAATACAAGACTCAAACAATCAGTACACATTGTGTGTGTGTGTGTGTGTGTGTGTGTGTGTGTGTGTGTGTGTGTGTATACAAACACACATATTTATGTATAAAGAAAATTGTGAAGGGATACATATCAAACTTTAACCTTAAAGGCAGCAGAGGGTGGGGTATAAGTCATGTTTTCTTTATGCATCTGTGTAAAATTTGAATTTGCTTTCTAGGTGCATCAGATACATTTAGAAGTTGGTTTTGTATTCATGTGGTAGTTATGTCTGTTGGTTTTTTTTCAAGCTTTATGCCTTGAATAATTTTTATTTACAATTGCATTTAAAAAGTGAATAATTGAAAAAATACCATCATTATTAATCATATGCCTTTATTGTAAGCTAAAATGTAACAGATTAGATCCCAAGGATGTAAGTCCTGATTTGATTGGCCTTTCTGTTTGCAGATACAATTAGGAAGTCAATTCAGTTCAATATAATAGTCCATTCAAGTGAGCTATCTGGCTTAGAACCCCTAACACTTATTGAGAAGCTAAATGTGTTTTGGGAAACAAAGATAATTAAAATGCTTTCTCCACTCTTAAGAGCTTCCAAAGAACTGTGTTCTTCAATTGAAAAAAATCTTTGGAGAACATTTTCCAATGTTTAACAACTTCAAAATCGGAAAATATACCTTTCCCCACACTTTATCTAGCTTTTAAAAAATCATCAATCAAGATATCTAAAACTCAAAAGAGAAAGTGGGTTGTGGACTTGAGAGTGGAAGGTGACACATGGAAAATAATTATCATCTTTTATTTCTGATAGGTGTCTACAAAAATATGGGTGAGCAGTTTGCTTAAGACCCCAGATCTCCTTCACTTGCTTTAGTTATTCGGTCCAATTATGTATTCTCTATGATAATGACACAGGATTACATAATGACAATGCAGAACCACAGAGGAATACAAATATAGGATTCTGCTTTTGAAATTCAATTTAGGGGTTGAGATGCAAATAAATTAATTTGGCCTCTTGTTTTGCAGTTCCTAAATCACTTTCATCTCAACTATTCATACTGTAAAGCACATTTGTTAATTAACCGCTCCCTTTGGATTTGTTTAAACTGCCATGTTTTGTTGAATGTTATGCACTGTGTGTGTTCACATGGTTTCCAATGTTGTAACTACAGGCTCTCTCTCTGACAGGCAGAATGGACGCATGTTCCTATATTGGGATGGACATACCGTGGTATTGGTTGTTGATGCTTGGGTTTCAAAGTGTAACTTCCTTATAATAAAGTTAAAGTGGATAACACTATTTGCTATATGTAAATATGGTTAGGAGTTGAATATGCAATTTTCATTTTCATCTGACTGATGTGAATGTAATGGATAGACGTTATCTCTATCCTTGTGGTTACAGGAGCTTCTCTTAATCTCACAGAAAATGCTTTGGAGATTGAAGGCAACTCTATGTAAGGTAGGAAAGTAATGGGGAGAGAGAGCTTACTTATTCCAGATATTTTCTTTGTCATTTAAACTGTGAATTTAAAATAATTTTGAACATTTTGGAAGAGAAAAATGATGGGAGAAAGAGGATATTAGAACTAAAGGTTGTTTATGTGTCTGATTCTAAGAGATCAGTAGGAACGTTATTTATGGAAAAATTTGAGTGCCTAACCGTCTTTTTAAAGGAAATATCTTAGACAATTATGTACCTTAAAGGGTATTATCAAGCCTGAAATTCAGACCTATATTAATATAATACAAGGTAGTGAGAAATGGGGATATATTCATATGATTTCACTTACATGTATAATCTAAAGAACAACATAAATCAATGATGGCGAACCTATGACACGCGTGTCAGAGGTGACACACGAACTCATTTTTTTGTTTGAATTTTCTGTGTTAAATGGCATTTAAATATATAAAATAAATATCAAAATTATATGTCTTTGTTTTACTATGGTTGCAAATATCAAAAAATTTCTATATGTGACACGGCACCAGAGTTAAGTTAGGGTTTTTCAAAATGCTGACACGCCGAGCTCAAAAGGTTCGCCATCATTGACATAAATGAACAAACAAAACAGAAACAGACTCAGATACAGAGAATAGACTGATGGTTGACAGATGGGAGCGGGGATGAGGGACTGGGTGAAAAAGGTGAAGGACTGAGAAGTACAAATTGATAGTTACAAGAGAGTGTTTGGAATGTAAAGCACAGTGTAGAAAATATAGTAAATAATATTGCAATAACTATGTATGGTGCCATTTGGTTACTGGAAATATCAGGGAGAACACTTTGCAAAACTTATGATTGTTTAACCACTATGCTATACACCTCAAACTAATACAAAACAATATTTAATGTAAACTGTAATTGAGAAAATTTAAAAAATAATTTTAAAGACAGCAAAAAGGAAAATAAACACAAATAAACGAAAAATGGGGTGGGGTCTAGAAGTGTGTGCAAAATGGTGTAGAACTACTCTGCTTTGCAGAACTGCTGGTGTGGTCTCTACTTAACCTTCCAGGCAATGGGAAGGAAATGGGTTTATCATGGCTAATCTTTTCTACTGAATCAGAAAATGGTAGACTTGTATATAATTACAAACACATGCACACACAAGCCAAAATAAAAATAAATTCCTTACAATATCAAGACTGATAAATTAAAAGATTTTCAGAAATTAAGGTAGGATTTATAATTGAAAGGTGTCTTAATCACATCTACGGTGTCTGCACATTGATGGGAACTAATTATGTTGGGTACTTGGGTTTTCTCATTAATCTTATCACCTTCCTTGTAGTGCAACCAATGTTTCCAAGAAACATTTGGAAGTTTAAATGTTATGATAAGATAAAAAGCCTATAATAGTGTAGTAATGTGTGTGTTTTTTCCCCCTGAAAGTGACTAACCAGCAAATCAATTGTTTAAAACAGATCAGGAGACATAAGACCTTAGTTTGCTGAGTATGTGTTAAAATTTGTACTTTTATTCTCAATTTTAATATTTTGATTATTTCATAAAACACTCCATGGTCTTTTTTATTGTAGCACTAAAAATCATCCGATTAAACAACACTTAATTACACTTAGTGTTTCTTGGTCTAGAATTATGTACTAGGGCTGGTTCTATATTCAAAGCTGGATTATTCACAAAGTAATCATTATACAAGCAGCATACTATCAATCCATTTATTTCATTGGATTACATCTAAAATGTCTAAAGTGTCAAATGTTTCAAAGTGGTACATGTAATCAAAAACAATTGTAGTTCTTCTCAATTGGATATAATTTACTAACACCAGGAACTATGCTTTTAAAGAACACACAGTTCTTTTTTTTCTTCTATTTTTCTTTTTAAAGCATCTCTCCAAGGGCTTACAATTCTCAAAATGATGTAAATTTTATGATCAGATTGCCTCCAAAGAGTCAATACTCTGTTAGGTAACTGTTCTTCACATCATTATTATTTTATAGATGCAATTACTGCATAACTATATTTTAAAAATCAAGTGTTGAGAATTGGGAAAGGAAGATTATGGTCCAATGAAACTTAATATCTAACTTTTTGAAAGTCATAATTAGTTCTATTTTATCTCAGCTATACAATTCTAATAATATGTGTTGCTGAATATTTTATGAGAAAAAAATAAATATAGCTGAAAGATTTTACTGGATTCCCAGATTGTCGATGCTCAGAATAATACCATTTATAAGGTATATATCTTCCAAAGAGACTTAAAATTCTGTGAAATATTACTTTTAAGTTATTGCAACTACATAGTTTTGAAATTAAAATTCATTTAGTTCAAATACCTGCCTTTAAATGTTAGATTTAAATTCATGAATTTGGTCTGTCAAAGATGCGTCAAGGAAATGCATATTTGTCTGACCTGTATTTAGTTAAGATCATCATTATTCAATATTGTTATGTCCTCTAGGATTAATGTGCTGATTTGGGGCAAACTCCTGGCTTTTCTAATTTATTACTGTACTGTGAAACATACATGACAGTGACTAAACATTAATTTATTCATATTTTATTAAAATTTTAGTGTCTTAGTGAATTTTTGTTAATCTGCATTTTTGTAACTGATTATTGCATTACTTTATTTTTAAGTTGCCATCTATGTTTATCTTTTATCTTTGAAAGTACTCTTCAAGGGACAGGCCATAAACATTAAATAAGATGGGTGCATAGATGTAAGCATATTCTCATATGTTTCTTCTTGTAAACATTAAGTTCATCCAAGAAGATGCATCCATAAATCAAACTAAAATATGCACAGAATGAAATATTGTGATACTACCACTTACAGATCTTGAACATGGAATGGGTCAAATTCTACACTGTTTGTTCTTGCTTCCTCTTTTCCTATTTACTTATGACTCTTCTGCCAGCTAATGATTAGTATACAGTCTATTAAACCAGCAGAATGAGATTTAGATAATCTTCTTAATGAACTGCCAGAATATGGAACAGGTTCCACACTTTTGTAGAGGAAAAGAAGAAATTTTTTAAAAATTTAATCTCTATGTGGGCATAGATTTAGTGCTTAATGAGCACCTGATTGATTAAAATACACTAATAGTTCAGTTTGAAAGTTTTATTACCATATCCAGCTATGAGACATCACATATACTTAAATATTATTTTCTCATCTGGACCCATGGAAGGTTTTATTTAACTGAATTATATATAACAGAGCACCTTCATAGAATGAGAAAATATTGCATCTACATATAATAGTAATTGAATATTTGAAAAATAGACAAGGAATATATTTCATTATATGGAAATAAGCCATAGTGACTGTAACAGTGGGCTGTATTCCCATGTTTGTAAGTTACTTGAGGATATGATATTGCTTTTTATAATTAACAAATCTGTCTTTGGTCTGGGTCTCTTTTTAAAATATGCATTGAACTTCTACACTATTTAATTTTATGGATTTTTGAAAAGAGATTTTATTAGGTACATATATTTATGAGCAATAAGACTATGCACTTAAAGATTATGTATAAAATGTAGCCTATTTCATGATAATTTCTACTTTGCTCATCATATTTGTTGTGATACAGAAAACCCAAGGCTGATATGCAGCTTGAATCAGGGTGTTTTCTCTTGTGGTTTGAAACCTAATTATTCAATTAATTGGAAAATAAATTACAATGGAAGTATTGTGTTAAACCCGGTGGTCTATTATTATTTTTTTAAAATAAAGCTTCACATTGTTTTTATAATCTGACATCACAGTGACATTATATTGAACTTCAATGAATATTTTTGTCTTATTTGACAAAGCTTATTAAAAACATACATCTTGTGCTGTGCTATTTTTAAAAAATGATGTTTCTCTTGAAAATAAGGATGCATAAAAAAACCATAGTATGAATTCACAGTGTGAGTGAGTGGGCATTTCCCATAATGTGATAGACCAGTTTTCAACAATACATCTGGATGACTTAGCTTAATTCTAACTCTATAAATTTGATTAATTCTGGGCATTAAGTGCAAAGAAAGTATGTGGTCATCATTGCTAGAACCTGAACATGGGCTTGGAAGACCTTTTCAGTTTCTCCTTATGTGATCTTCCCCTTAGACATATAGCCCTTCTACAATGTCATTCGCAAACATTCACCCTGACTGTGGTGAAATTCTTCAGGGATGGGACTTCTTCACTGGCTTTGCTAGTTCTGTGATTAGATAACTTTTACTAAACTATCCTTCCTTATATTCAAACCAATTCTGTCCCTATAAACTCTTAATGACTGTTCCTGTTTACGGCTGCTGTGGTGAAATAATTCCTCATATATGTGAAGACTGCTAAAGTCAAAATGTCCTTGGTACCTCCAATCATTCTCCATATCTCTTGGTGTTTCTGATTTCCTGGTCACTCTGGTGCTGGCCATCTATAAAGAGCATCTAATTTGTTAATTAGAGGCTTCTTGTTGTGCTTTTCTTAATGATCTGTGGCAGAAAGTGCTAGTAGCCTATTCAAATCCATTTCCTTTTTTACTATCAGAAGGCCAATTTTATTAGAAACAAATCCAATAAAACACGCATTTCTTAGCTCCCTGAGATGGCCATTGACTCACTTCTGGCCAGTCACATCTAAGCAGAAAATATTGCCTATGTTTTCCATGAAAATACCTTCACAAGGGGATTGACTCACGTTGATGGACCTTTTCCCCTTCCCCTTCTCCTTCTTATTGGGTGTAATTCAGAAGCAAGAGGTGGATCAGTCATCTGGTGATAGTAAGGCAACACACTTGCTAAGAATGACTGGACAGCAGGTAGAAGGGCAGTAGTAGCTCTCCCATCTTAACTCTAAATTGCTCTTGATATGAGAGGAAAAGAATTCACTAAGTTGTTTAAAGTTTTTTTGTTAAGGTTTTTTGCATATAGCCAAACAATATCTAATGTACATTTTAAAGTATAGCTCTGGAACTAGGCAGTGGTGAAGATACAGCCTAATTTGGTGATTTTACCAAAATATGGGCATGGCATTTCTAAGGGTACCACATATAATTTTAAATATTACATTATACTATATGCATAGGTTAAATTTTTCTATTACAATTCTCATGTCCTTTTATTACATGAACTACTTTTCAGCTAAGTCTTCTTATATTTGGATATGGTATTTTAAAATCTCAAATGTAAGGTGTGTCACAGGGGCAGAACACAGAGCCTTTGGAGTCAAACGGGCCAGACTTTCAGGCTTATTTTGCATAAATTTTGCCCCTCATTTTTTATTATCTGCAAAAACAGGGTTAGTAACAATTGCTTCATTGGCCAAAAAAAGCCAGCACTTTGAACAGCACATGGGTTTCTGAGCCAGCTTCTAGCCTACCTAGACCTTTGAGAATCTTGATTTTATTCTCCAATATATTAATTTCTCCCAACACTATAAGCCCTGGTCATTTGATGCGAGTATTCCACATGATTCTCCATTTACATATGATAGTAGCTGAATAATACATTGTAAATAACAATGCTCTTAAACTGTAACGTGCCCATAAATTACCTGGTCATCTTGTTAAAAGTGCGGTTTCTGATGTATAGGTTCAGGGTCCTGAGCTTCTGCATTTTAACAATCTTCCAGGTAATAGCAGTTCATAGATTATTCTTTGAATAGTAGGGATATAAATAACTTTATGATTTCAGCTTCCATATTCCAATTTGTGCAAACATTTTAAAAAATTACTTTGACCATATGGTCCACGCAGCAGGCAAAACATGAACTAAAGAGACACATTTAAATGATACCATTTTTGATAACAATATGAGAAAATGTTTAAAGTATTAAGAAAAGGCCACAGGCTTAATATCTTTGGAGACATGTTGAAATTCTGAGGAGTAGTGTCTAGAAGTTCCTGTGAGTATGGAAGCCATTGTTAACTGTATTAACTGACATTATTAACTACTGTTAACCACAAGTAACCATTTTAAAGGGGAAGTGAAATAAAGAGAAGTTACTTTATGAGTTTGGGTCTGGTCCAGGCCTCAACACATTGGATTTCTTGTCCCTTTCAGACAAATCTGTTCACAGCGGCTGATTTCAGAGAGTTGTTAATATTATCAAATGTATTATCACTTCTTGCTACTTATTACTAAACTAGGAATAATCAATGATGTTGTATCTGGAGTTTGCAACAAAAGAATTTGTTGACTCAAATAATGATTCAAGTGGTAGAGAGGTTAGGGAAAATACTTTTTAAATGAAGGTATCAATGATGTTGTATCTGGAGTTTGCAACAAAAGAATGTTGATTCAAATAATGATTCAAGTGGTAGAGTGGTTAGGGAAAATACTTTTTAAATGAAAGCTTTCTAGTTTCAGGAATTCTGCCTTGATTACATGTTTTTTACTTAATAAATAGATAGTTATTGAGCATGTTCTATGTGTCAGATATTTTAATCCTTATTCATATCTAGAGTGAATTTTAAAATACCACTTACCCATCTTTTCCTATTGTTTTGTTTTATACTTCTTGGGCTTAGTAAAAACAAACAAACAAACAAAGGCTTTAATGTGGGTGACAAGGATTCTCACAGATCTGGGGGTATAGATGGTCACTTGGTGATATTTACAGGTAAAGTAAAACTCAGGTACCTCAGGTTTGATAATACAGCCTCTCAGGACACAGGACAGCTGGAGGCTGGACTGACTGCAGTGCCCCACCACAGCTTAGTGCTCTATGAAGTTTTATTAATGTGGCTTCATACATGTTGCCATATTGATTTGTAACCTGAATTTGTATTTGTCATGCAGTTGTGATTTTGAAGTACTATATACTCTTTCTGCTAATAATTTGTTAATTTAAAGAACTTTTTATCTCTTTCTCTATTTAAGAAAATTGAAAAAATTAATCCATGTTACTAATCATCCTAGCATGGATTAGTTTGAATTGAGCATAGGGTAGAGTTCCAGAGCAGGGAGGGAGTGGTGGTGGAGACATTGAACAAAGAAGAAAAAAACAGTGCGGTGATTGCCAGGGGAAGCGGGTCAGGGGAGGGTATAGGGGAGATAAATGCTGATGGGAGGAGACTTGACTTGGGGCAGTGAACACACAATACAGTGTACACATGATGTGTTGTGGAATTTTGCACCAGAAACCTGTATAATTCCAATAAATTCAATAAAATTAAAACATGAAATAAAATTTAAAAACATACTATAAAAAACATACACAAAGCACAGTATGGTAATTACCAGAGGGGAAGGGGCATTGGGGGAGGTAGAAAAGGGTAATGGTGGGGTAAATGGTGATAGAAGAAGACTTGACTTAGGGTGGTGAGCACACAACACATAATACAGATGATGTCTTATAGAATTATACACCTGAAACCTATATAATTTTATTTAACCAATGTCACCCCAATAAATTCAGTAAAAATTAAAAAAAAATATATAAACATACCATTATAGTGTTTAATTTTTTTCTAGTTATTACATATTAGAGGCCCAATGCACAAAATTCATGCAGTAGGGTGGTGAGCACACAACACATAATACAGATGATGTCTTATAGAATTATACACCTGAAACCTATATAATTTTATTTAACCAATGTCACCCCAATAAATTCAGTAAAAATTAAAAAAAAATATATAAACATACCATTATAGTGTTTAATTTTTTTCTAGTTATTACATATTAGAGGCCCAATGCACAAAATTTATGCAAGAGTATGCCTTCCTTCCCCTGGCTGCCGGAACTGGCTTCCCTCTGGCACCCAGGACCTGGACTTCCTTTGCAGCCCTAGCTTTGTCCAGAAGGTTGTCTGGAAGGATGTCTTGTCTAATTAGCATATTATGCTTTTATTACTATAGATGATAATATTTTCCCTTGTTGCAATCAGATTGCAGAGTTGATTAAATCTGCATCACTTAATAGGATATGCCAATATTCTATTTAAAAAGAGATGGCAATACAGAAAATAATTTTCTCATAAAATATGTGAATGTGATCTTTTTTTCTGATAGCATGATTGGAATTAAATCCATTTTGGAAGGTCCTTTACATTTATTATTATCTTATAATACTAGCAATAAAAATCATGAAACAGAAGCTATGTCTCTAATAAATACCAGACCTTCGGAGGACTGGAATCTCTCCTAATTTGCACATAAATGGGAAGACTTAATTATAATGCAAAACAATATGTTACATCTCCATACGTCATTTCAGACAACTCTGAATTTTCATTACATATTAAAAATAGCTAAGAGTCAGTTATTTTTTTTAAAATTGCCCACTCCATTTCTTTTGTAAGAAGAAAGGCGCACACCATGGTTTGCTCCTCACTTTAAGTTTTATTGGACATATCCTGGAGTTCCATTATGTGAGAATGCTGCGCATGACAGCGGACTTGGTAGGCCACAAAACATGATGACCTTCTCACTCTTTAAAGAGAAATAGGAAGAGTTTTTCTTTGAAAATGAGATGGAGAAGACCCTGGCGAACATCTGTTCCAGGGTTAGGTAAGGATTCTGTAGTGATTATCTTTAGGTGATGCAGCTTTAGTGTTTGAGATCCTTTTCATACTTTTCTGTCTTCCATAAATTTTCACAAGTGCATGTTCAGTCCTAAATGGGGGGAAATTATACCTATCACATGTTAAAATGAATTTTCTCAATGTTTATGTTTCTAACCTAGGTTCATGGCAATTTTTAAAGAACTTTAGGATAATGATTAAGATGTTATTGCTAAAAAAAGTATTTTATTGCTACTGAAAACTTAGAGTTAATTCTTTTTACAACTATATGCATTTTACTATGTTTTCACCTTTGTAGGCTATTACATGAGGTAAATGACTTTATCAAAAGACCTTTACTTTATTTGCTGTTATTTAACACAGTTTATTTCAGGTCTGACTTCTGTGTTGTGCTCTGCTTTTCTGGATCCAATGAGGCTTTTTCAAACTAGAAATCTTTTCACCTACCATTAAGAAGGTAGCATTTTGTCATTTGGTTACAGATCCAGTACGTGTGAACTTTAAACTTCTTAATACTCCCTTCTGTCAGTTGAAGGAGTTGGTTTCACACTGGGACTGTCAGGGTGACTATGAAGAAGCAGCTTTAGGGAAGTTCTCCAGGGAGCTATTTCCTGTTGTTGCCCAAGGCTGTCAGCTCTTCCCTGAGGTGATTTTCTATGTGTTTACAACCATATTGCTGCTTACACAGGAAATGTAGGTAAAGACAGTGGTGGGGCGGTGATGTTCCCTCTTTTTTCAATAATTCATTTGAGTTAAGTTTATTTTACAAAAAGGTAAAGTTAGTGTGAGGTCATTAGTGTGAGGGAGGGTTGTGAGGAAAAGTGGAGAATTTGCCACTGATGTTTGTAGGGAACAAGGGCTCTTCAGCCTCAGTGGACCTGGAAGGGCACTATAAGTCCCCATCTGAGCACAGAGAAAGAGTGACCTTGGACCCAGTGTCTTTTCATTATCCTGCATCATTTTAGTGTATGTTTCCTGTATAGACATCTCGTGGGTATTTCCATTATAGCTCTCATTCCTCACATTGTCTTGAATACTGACAGACTCTATACCAGACACTGTGTGCCTTGTGAAGGGAAAGCAATAACTAAGATGGTCTTGACTACAATGAGTTCAGTCTAATGAATGGCAGGCTGGGATATGGATACACCAATTACAGGATGTGCAATAAGTAGATGTTGCACCTACTGTGTGCTTTAAAAGCCAGAACTGGCAACTAATGAAACTGGCCTAGTCACAAAATCAGAAAAACGAGGGAAGATTTACTTTTTGCTTTTCCAACAAAGAAAAACTTAAATTATTTTATATAATATGTGTGTAGGTTTGTTTTTTTTTTTTAAATGTATTTTATTGATTTTTTACAGAGAGGAAGGGAGAGAGATAGAGAGTTAGAAACATCGATGAGAGAGAAACATCGATCAGCCGCCTCCTGCACACCTCCTACTGGGGATGTGCCCGCAACCAAGGTACATGCCCTTGACCGGAATCGAACCTGGGACCTTTCAGTCCGCAGGCCGACGCTCTATCCACTGAGCCAAACCGGTTTCGGCTGTGTGTAGGTTTTTAAAAAATTATTTATAATCTCTATTTGCACCATGCTGTCAAGTAACAGGATCTCAGCAATATTTGTTCTGCTGCATATTGCTTTTTTAAAAAAAAATTTTTTTTTTAATATATTTTATTGATTTTTTACAGAGAAGAAGGGAGAGGGATAGAGAGTTAGAAACATCAATGAGAGAAACACCGATCAGCTGCCTCCTGCACACCCGCTACTGGGGATGTGCCCGCAACCAAGGTACATGCCCTTGACTGGAATCGAACCTGGGACCCTTCAGTCTGCAGGCTGATGCTCTATCCACTGAGCCAAACCGGTTAGGGCTGCATATTGCTTTTAATAACAAATATGATCAGATACAAATTGTAAATATTTAAACCAAGGAAAAGCACTATTGATTGCCAGACAATTAAGGGAAATAGGTAGAGAAGTTTCAATTATTTAAGAACTTACAATTTTTTAAGTTATCTACCGAATGACCAGGCTATTTATAAAATAAAAAACTATTAAAATTGAATTAGCATTTAGTGAATCACCAACATTAATAATTCTATCTAATAGTAGACAAACATGGTAATTAACTATAACTTCGCTACCCTTCCCATTGGCTAATCAGCGAGATATGCAAATTAACTGCCAACAAAGATGGCGGCCGGCAGCCATGCAGCTGAAGCGAACATG
>NW_005369827.1:4367779-4380327 GCF_000412655.1 Myotis brandtii | reverse complement strand
TTCAGGGCAAACCAGCCAGCCCCCACCCGTGCACCAGGCCTCTATCCTATATAGTAAAAGGGTAATATGCAAACTGACCCTAACAGCAGAAAGACTGGGAATGACTGGTCACTATGACACACACTGACCACCAGGGGGCAGACGCTCAATGCAGGAGCTGCCCTCTGGTGGTCAGTGTGCTTTCACAGTGGGGAGCTCGGCTCAGCCACAAGCCAGGCTGATGGCTGCCAGCACAGTGGTCGTGGTGGGAGCTTCTCCTGCCTCCTCAGCAGTGCTAAGGATGTCCGACTGCAGCTTAGGTCTGCTCCCTGCTGGCAAGTGGACATCCCCCGAGGGCTGCCGGGCTGCCAGAGGGATGTCTGATTGCCAGCTTACGCCCAATCCCCCAGGGAGCAGGCCTAAGCCAGCAAGTGGTCACCCCCGAGGGGTCTCAGACTGTGAGAGGGCACAGGCCGGGCTGAGGGACCCCCTACCCTCGAGTGCACAAATTTTTGTGCACTGGGCCTCTAGTCCTATATAATAAAAGAGAAACATGTAAATTGACCACCCCTCCTGCTATGCTCACCAGCCAATCAGGAACAAGTATGCAAAGTAACCCAACAAAGATGGAGGGTTAATTTGCATGCACAGGCGCCGGGCGGAGAGCATAGCAGGAGAGCCAACAGCTTGGGGGGGACGTGGTTCCCTTGGTCGCTCCCAGCAGTGCGGGGAGCACCAGGAATTCTGGGAATAGTAGTTTTGGTGGCAGCCACAGGACTGGAAGCAGAAGCCCAGAGCACGGGGAGCACCAGGAATGCTGGGAATTGTAGTTCTGGTGGCAGACACGTTGTGGTATCTCCTAGATGCTAGAGTCTAACAGTGGTTCTCAACCTTCCTAATGTCGCAACCCTTTAATACAGTTCCTCATATTGTGGTGACCCCCAATTTAATTGTTACAAATTGAATGTAATTAAAGCATAGTGATTAATCACAAAAACAATATGTAATTATATATGTGTTTTCTGATGGTCTTAGGCGACCCCTGTGAAAGGGTCCTTCCACTCCCAAAGGGGTCGCGACCCACAGGTTGAGAACCAATGCACTAGAGCAAAGTGAGCCTGGAGCAAGTTACTGTTGCAGGTGGGGGATGGAGGGAAAGCAAAGGTGAGAGACATATAATCAGAGTGTCTAGGAAAAATTAAAGGGAAGATATCCTAAAACTTCCAGGAAATCTCCACCAATGAAGCAAATAAAAATAAAGCCTCTATTATTCTGTAAGCAACAAACCAAACTGAGTTGGGGTCTCAGACAATTCGCTCATATGATTGCAAAGACAGACAGAAACTCCCAGATTGGAGAGGGCTCCCCTCAGGGCTCCCAGGTTGGAGAGGGTGCAGGTCGGGCTGAGGAACCCCCACACCCCCCAGTGCATGAATGTCATGCACCGGGCCTCTAGTTGTATATAAAAAGAAAAGACAGGTAATACTTAAAGGAAAACATAAAGAATGTAAATATTGTCAGATACAAATAAAATACATATTTATCTGCAACATTTTGAAAAATTAAGTTGTTTTGGTTTTTGGCTTTTCTTCTCTTCCCCTGTCAATTAAATGATGAGGACCTTAAAGGATCTTAAAGAAGGGCTCACCTGGACCTCCCATTTAAGAGCTGTCACTCCAGGGCCAAACTTGAAGTTGCCAGCATCTTAGTTCCAGAAGCCCCATGAAAGGACATGCTTGTAGTCATCTATTTGTTCTGTCTTTATAGCCTTTTGTCTCCTCCTGTCTTAGAACATATCTGTGGGGAAGTATGGGGCCTAGTTGGAAAGTTTTTAAGGAGGAAATTCCGACTTAGGGGAGTTGGCTGAAGGCAGCTGCCCCTAATTGTTCCTTTACCTTTCTAAACAGGTCTGTGTACATGCAGACCCTCGTTAGTTTACCAGAATCTTTATGCTTAGTCTTTAGACGTCCTTGCTCAAAGGACACTGCAGACGCATGTGTCCTCCCAAGAATGTTTACCCTACTGATTGTATCTAAAAGTTAAACTTTATCTCAAACTGCTGTTACAATAAAAGCATGAAGAGAAAGGCGAATGAGGCTGTCTGGTTCCTATAGCCAGGCAGTCCTTTAGCCCTCTCTTTCATAGACATGTGTGTCAGAGTAATCATTCATCCATCGCTCAGGGTCCGCTGGTGAGCCCCAGCACATATTATTGTAACTTCTTCCTAGTTCTATAGTGTTTTATCTATGTTCTCCTTGGCCTTAAGATTCAATGGATATGCCTCAGGATATTATGAGGAAAAAAGGTGGGACTTTAAATGTGAAGGGTGCTGGTTTCTCATTCTGCTTTTTAACAAATCAGCTCCACTTTCCTTTCTTCTGTATATTGGGCTCTGCATACAATTCACTTAGGAAAGCAAGTCCAAATTTTAAAAATATAAGTCTGAAAATCCATGCACGTGGAAGAGGGTATAGAGGTGGATAAATAAAACAAAGCCGTGGTTAAAATGGTTAATTTTATTTTGTGTGAATTTTTCCTCCATTAAGAAAAAGAGAAGAAAAATAAAAACCACGCACAAATTGAGGTGTAGAATGCTATGCACAATCAGCATTCTTCATTCTTCAGTTCTGTTTATCATGAGATATGGTGAGAAGTTGTCAAGAAAATAAGACATCATCAGGAATTTTTTTTTCAGTATCCATGGATAGGTGCTCTATGTCACATTGAGTCAATGCTTTGATAAATCAAAACCAGGTAATCTTACCATGGTGCTGGAGGGTGATAAGGAAATAGATTTGAACTAAATGGCATGAGAAAAGAATAGATTTTCCTTTGAGAAATTATTTTCTCTTATTTCAATGAGAAAATCTGGTTTTGATTTATCAGAGCTTTAGTCAGAACATGCTCTTATATTCAGATCTTGGGCACATTTTGATGACTCCTTAGGTAGCTGTGGGCAAGTAAGGCTTATACAATTGAAGTTACTAAGAGTCAGACCAGCTTTCATCTTTCCTACATTACTACCACAGGACTCTAGGAACCCAGGTGGTCTAAGAGGAGGGATGTCTAGGAAGGAGTAACATAATTGTTTATTTTTCCTCCTTTATATTTATAGTAGAGGCCCGGTGCACGAATTCATGCATCAGTGGGTCCCTTGGCCTAACCTGTGGGATTGGGACAAAACCGGCTCTCTGACATTCCAGAAGGGGTCCTGGATGGCGAGAGGGTGCAGGCCAGGTCGAGGGACCCCACTGGTGCACAATCGGGGCTGAGGAGGGATGCAGGAGGTTGACCAGCCAGGGAGGGACCGCAAGAAGGCTCCTGGGAATGTCCGGCCCATCTCGCTCAGTCCTGATTGGCTGGACCCCAGCAGTGAGCTAACCTACCGGTTGGAGCATCTGCCCCCTGATGGTCAGTGCACGTCATAGTGAGTGGTTGAACATATCATTAGCATATTACGCTTTGATTGGTTGAATGGATGACTAGACGACTGGACACTTAGCATATTAGGCTTTTATTATATAGGATGGAACTTACATGTCCCAAGTTATTTCTATGACATAGCTCCACAACATAATATCATTTACATCATAAGTTTTGATTGTCAATTTCACTAAAACCTTGCTAGCCATAAGCATTATCCTTTGTCAATTTTTAAGCAAAAAGGCATGGATTGTATTAACTTAAAATTTAATTATTAGTCATGCTAAATTTTTGTGTTGATAATTTAGATAATAAAATGTTCATCAAGATTGTTGAACGAATGAATAAATGGACTTACCTCTCAATGCAATAATCTTTCTATAACATTTCTGAAAAGGAAAGCTCCTTTTTCATAGGTTTTTCCACAGTCTGTTTGACAATGTTTTTATGCTAGAGCCTGTTCTCTACCTCTAAAATGCTGAAAGAATTTTCAAGTAACTGTGCTTCAATATTTTTAAGTTTGTTCCATTTTTGGCCTGGGTCAAAAAAGTTGTAGGGTTGTTTTTTTCTTTCCCTTGATTCATCAAACAATTGATTAAACACTATCAATCAACCTAATACATGGGAATCTTAGGGGGGTGGTAAATGTCTGAGAAACCTAGATTATGAAGTAATAAATATTTTCTTTTCTCTGATGTTTTCTTATATGAATCAGATATCTTTATACTCTGTATGCTTCTTCTAGGAATTACACCTTTACAATTTTCATGCTTGAATATAGAGCTACTTATGATTGTTTGCCCCCTTCAAACATAAATTGAGATGCAGAAATGAGTTCAGAATCCTGGCAGCAGTTAAGGTTAATATTCTTCAGAAAGTATGGGGGATACAATAGTCTGGTTCTAAATTTGGACAAGGTGAACATTTCTTTTGGAAATAATTTTTTAATTGATTTAGAGAGAGGAAGGGAGAGGAAGAGATAGAAACATCAATGATGAGAGAGAATCATTGATCAGCTATCTCCTGCATGCCCCCTACTGAGGATCTAGCCCTGGCATGTGCCCTGGCCAGGAATCTAACCCTGACCTTCTGGTTCTTAGGTTGATGCTCAACTACTGAGCCACACTAGCTGGGCTTCTTCGGAAATAATTTGAGCTCAGTAACTTGGGAGATTATATTTGATAACTTGCCTGAATGGGGAAAAGGTCATCAACTAAGTAGAAAAAAAATCAAAATAATTTTTAAAAGAAAATTGCATTATTTGGAAAAAAAATCAAATTAAAAAAAGAGCTATTACTTGCCATAATAATTCAGTGCTTAGATAAGGTTTCTTTCTGTCTGTTCAGATTCTGTTTTTTAACCTAATTGAAAATTTATTTATATTTTCTTGGGAGTATTTTATCAACATATTTTAATGATCTTGCAATGATAATCTATAGTCTCTTAACAACTAGAGATTTGTGTATAAGGAATCTTGAAAAAGACTTCAACCATAGGAGATACAGAAAAAAATATTTATTGTAGTCCCTATGTATTCATATAGCAGATCTCAGTTGAACTGCTTTTGAATTAAAAATTATAATAAAGAATTTGTTTGGAAATGGCTGGTATTTCTGAGATAAAATTTAATTCTACAGAAAATTCTATAATTTTTATAGAATTCTATAATTCTATATTTTTTTCAGGTTGAAGAGTTATTAATGAAGATTAGAACTTACTTGTAACATCTTGAATTTTCTACCCCACTATATATAATTCTGACAACTAGTCACTAAAAATATATACATCATCATCTAATTGTATTTAAATGAAAGATAAATAGGATCAATGTTGTCCTAAGAACAATTATACTATATATTTTGACTTATATTTAATTTTCCTTATATGTTGGTCTGTGATAATTATGTTAATATATTGTGAGACATTATTGGCACTGAAGAGTAGAATCTCATATAATGTTAATATTGTTCTGTTATATTAATATGTTATAATACTAATACATAATATATAACTATATTAATATATAAAATTATGTTATTGATAACTTATGTATAGTATATGCATATAATATTGTGTATATATACAAATATGAAACACAACTATTTAGAGAACATTTTACATATATCAATTTGTTTAAAGCTCACAGCTATCTGTGAGATAATATCCCCATTTTATAGATGGGAATTCTGAAGATATTCACATAAGAATGAATAAGACCAAAATGAAAATGTAGATTTTTTTAAAAAAAATATGGTTTTTAGGTATACTTAAATTGTTTTTATAAAAATTGATCAATACTCATAAGAAAAACTCAAAATAAGACTCAAAATCTGACTTTCCAACAATAATCATTACCCACCTTCTCTGAACATATTCCTCAGCTGCATCTCTAAATATATGTATGTGCAGAAAAGACATGAAAAAGTTAGATAGCTTTTCAGAAAGACATGAGTTTTGAAAATGGGATGATGCAATACATTTTCATATAAAGATAGAAAATATTGATTTAATTTTTACTTCAGTATAATTAAAATAAAGGAAACAGAAGTAAAATGGTATACTGAACTTGAATTTTTCTTCATTAAAAAAAATTACCTCTAAATTGGCCATGCCCATATGTGCTTGGCATCAATGTTTTTAACTGTTTCAACTATGCAAAATATCTTCTTACTCCCTGGAAAAAAATAAAAAACATATTGCCTTTCAAAACCCACAGTTGCTTAATTTTCATACTGAAATGGATTCAGTAATCACCATTAGGTATTTTTGATTTATCACTAGTTTTCGTTATTGAAATACTCTGATTAATTTCTTGGTTGCCTCAATCACATTGTCAGTTTGTATGTCTATGTGTTTTTAGAGAAAAGCTTCCATGGGCTAAATTACCTAATCTCTTGCATAGTTGCCAGTGTCTCTTGATTATAGATGAAGGAATACTTGGCTGAGTATACAATTCCTGATTTATACTTTCACATTAGAATTGTGCAGTCATTTCTCAACTGTCTCCCAATGTTAATTATGTGCAAGTTCTAAGTGCCTTTTGCATTGGAAAGTTTTAGAAATCTTCCTAAATTGCTTTAACATTTTCTTTTAGCAGATGACTTTGAGGATACTAAAGATATTTAGCCTGGAGAAAGAAAATTATATACATCTAACTAAAGTGCTATTAGCAACAAGGAAACTCATTCTTATTTTGTTTAATCAGGGCCAGGTGCCCTTTCTGTATTTTATAGCATTCTGTGATTTCTAGTATACAGTATTTGTGAGGTTGTTTTATAATCATCTGATGGATACCAGTCATTCCCAAACAAATTTCTATTTATAATTTTTAATTCTAAAGTGGTTCAACTGATTTCAAATGATTGTTTTAACTGATGTCTGAGGTTGTTTTGTAATCATCACATACAAGTGTAGACTGTGAATTCCTTGAGTTCAGAAACATAATAAGCACCCAATAATCTTTTTTTTTAAAAAAATTCAGAAGGCTTAGGTTTATCTTCTGTTGATTTGTAGTGCCTGCCAAGAATACTGTGTGGAGAGTGATTCTGAGGTCACTGGCGGCTCAGCAAGAATGGGTAAATTGATCAGCTAGCAATGTCTGCTCTGAGCCAAAGAATTAAAAGTGGTGCCAAAGTAGCAAATATTGTTCATCCTAGATTAGATGCTATTTATTTGTCACAGATGGCAGTATCAGGACTATTAGATAAATACTCCAGGAGGTAGATTTGGCTTGATATAACAATCAGTGTTCTATTAAATAAATAAGTTTAAAAAGTGAGTTCAGTGCTACAGTCCCTGGGATAGGTGACATTCCCTTCCATAGAAATTTTAGCACATAAATTAGCAAAATATTGGAAAAATATCAAACACTGTACTTTCCACTCTGATTCTAAGCTTGTAGGAAGTAGTTTACCAATATAACCACGGCATGTTAAGGAATTAATTTTAAAGCAGAGTATTGTTATGTATATGAAATAACTTTTTACATTTCAATTTTTATTGAACTTATGCAAGTTTTTATGTTTTAAAGCTATAGAACATTTAAGTAAGAGAAAATAGTCTTTGGGCAAATGTTTGAAGATGCCACAAAACTATAGTAAATGAGTATCCCCTAACTTGGTGAAAATAATATTACCATCTACCAGGTTACTTAAGCTAAGAACCCAGTAGTTACATTACAACCATCAACAAGCCCTGAAGTCTCTACCCCAATCCCAAACCTGCCCTCTTCTTTCTATATCCACTGTCATCACCATCTCTCCCTGGTCTACAGAAATGCCTCTTCTTTGATACACCTTTTTTTACCCTTGTTCCTGTATTATTCATCCTCCATCCAGGAGCAGAAGTATCTTTCTTGAAAAATAGGTCAGATCATATCACTTTCCTACTTGAAATACTCCAATAGTTTCCTATCACAGTAACATAAAATGTACCCAAGCTTCTTACCTTTACCTAAAAAGCTCTCCAAGAATCTATCTCGTGCCTCCCTCTCTGATATACCCTCTGTCCCTTCCCCCCCGTGCCCAGCCACACTGGACTTTTTGTCAATTAGGGGCTATTGCAGTATTATCAGTGAGGAACAAGGGTGGTAGTATTGGAGATGAGAAGGAGTCAGGTATGAATGCATTTGGAAGGTAGAAGCAACAGCAGTTCCTGGCAGATACTTTGTGTGACAGAAAGGGGTTTGAAGGATGACTCCAAGGTTTCTGGCCTGAGCACCTGGAAGGATAGAATTGTCATCAATTAAAATGGGAGAAGCTAAGTTGGGGGCGTATATTAGGAAGAGAAGATTGGGAGTTTCTTCTGGGAGATGTTGAATTTGAGATGTCTAAGAGTTGAATATTTGAGCCTGGTGTTGAGAAGAGAGGTCTGGGCTGAGATAAAGTTCTTTGAGTTATTGGGATGTACTTGGCACTTAAAGTCATTAGTCTCTGCATTTACCAAGGGAATGAACATGGGTGAAAATGAATCTGGCACTCAAAATTTATTTGTATTTTTTGCATACTTATGCCTGAGAAGAAGAGATGTAATTGATAGACGTTTTATCATTTTGGTTTCTGTGATAGAATGGTTGTCTATATTCATTTTACTGAAGAGAAAACTAAAGAACATAAAGGCAAAAGACACATTTTTTTCTTATAAAGAACTCAACTCCTTTTAACTGCCCAACAAAAATCAAATGCTATTTTATTTGCTTGAAATTATTCTTTTCTTAGTGCTATGTTCACTTACATAGTCAGTTGGAAATATCAAATTACCGTAATTTATCAAGTTTCTTTAAAAAAAATTGTGACTCAAAATCACTATGCGATTCTAAAGTATGTCACAGTAACTTTTCCTTTACTATGGTTTCAATATTTAGTAGTTTGATTGTACTGATTCTTTAAATATTGTTAACTCTCGCTTATTTGTAATAGCTCATTAGTCCTGAGAGTGTTACTATAATTTCTCAACCATTCCAGATGAGTTCACACTTGCCATAGGAAATGAAGAAGAATACCCCTAGTCTGCTTGATATTTATGTAGCAATTAGGTACTTTTCTGGGTGCATGGAACTTGGAAGAATTAAGCTGTGGTATGTAGTTAAGCAAGCCAGATTTACTTCACTGTTTTTGGCATTCCTTCTCACTCATTTTAAAACATTTGTCAGCATGCTATTAATCCTCCAGCCACTCTATTTGAGGATGTCCTTTGGGAGATGAATATTTTGAATGCACTAGACCAGCCTTTTTATTATACAGATGGGGAGTGCAAGGCCCAAAAAGCTAAGGACGTCTGCTTCTGACTGTTGCATTGTAAAGGATCACGCACATTATTAATAGTGTTTAATATCAACTCTGTGCTATTAAAGTTGTCCAGTCTGGGTTCAAGGTTCTTTATAGTTGCTCTCAATCTTTTCTCTGCTGGTACATTTTGAAGATGAATTTCTACTAGCATTCTGGACTAATTAAATGATAGTGGAAAAGCATTTTCCATCATTACTGTTGAAGCAGAAACAGTAAATCACCACAGGTACAAATTGGGAACTCTGTCTTAATATCATTAGGCAGAAGAAAGCTCACGGAAAATTCTAATCAGTCAAACCCCAGTATTTAATGAGTGCACACATCTTTTTATTTTTTTCTTTCAGAATAGTGCCCAGGAGAAGTAGATGGGCTCAGGGATGCCTGCAAACTCAAGCTTTTTACAGTTTCATATGTGGAAGAGAGAGAGAAGAATACATATTTCTTCTAAATCTAAATAGAAAATATCCACACTTTTAGAAACGAAGACTACTGAGTTGCATTCTATGTGAAAAATCAACCCATAAATTTAACTCTGTTGCAATCAATAAATACTCAATAGCCAGGAATAGGAATGTGATCAGCATTGGTTAATTTGGGAACATATTACTGGAGACAGTTTCACAAATTGAGATTAGCAGAATTTTAAAGGGTGTGAGGCATGTTGTATAGTGGCAATAACATCAGATTGGCCACCTCTTTGTGTCAGTCCTTGCTAGTTCTGATTAAGTTGTGCCACGTTAGGCAAATTACTTAACTTCTCTTAGCCTCATTTTAAAATCAATATAGTTGTATTAGGTAATTTTGAATCTCATAGCTCTGAAACTTCATCATTCTTATTACAATGACAGTTTTCTTAGAAAGATAAAAAAAAATTTCATGTACTCTAAGCTACCTCAGGAAATACCATCTCATTTTGCAATAATACTCATAATGAAACAGTGCAACCACACTTCCTTTTTCTCTCAATTTAAACTCATACTGGCCTGGCCTGCATGGCTCAGTGGTTAAGTGTTGACCTATGAACCAAGAGGTCACAGTTTGATTCCCAGTCAGGGCACATGCCTGGGTTGTGGTCTTGATCCCCTGTGTGGGGCATGCAAGAGGCAGCCGACCAGTGATTCTCTCTCATCGCTGATGTTTCTATCTCTCTCTCTCCCTCTCCCTTCCTCTCTGAAATCAATAAAGAGATATTAAAAAAATAAAGTCTTACTGAAACCTCTCTCCCCCTCTCCCTTCCTCTCTGAAATCAATTAAGAGATAATAAAAAAATAAAGTCTTACTGAAATGATGGACATAAACAGAAGGAACCCAAGAAGAAAATCACAGGCACCATCTCGGTAGTAGGGAGCGAGAATTCCATCCAGATTTGGCAGGTGCTCTGGGGTCATAATGGAAGGAGTGTATGAAGCACAGAGAAACTTTCAGAGCGCAAAGGGAGAACCCTTCTGTTATTCGGCCAGCCAGGAGGGGAGCTGCATGGTAGGAAAGACATCTGTCTCCTTTTACAATTTGATCCCCAGGGGTCGTGTCCCTAGCCCAGGGGAGCTGTGAGGGAGGGCATAAAATGGAGGCTTGTACTTCTTCTTCACTCTGGAGCACCCCGTTTGTTTTCTTGATCCTTAGTCTTGAGATTACTAATTGTCATCAGTGAAGTTTGAATATCTGGATGACCCTAAATCTGAGGAGAAGATGCTACTCTTGACAGTGATGAGAAAGCTGAGTGTTTGGGGAGAAGGAAGATAACCCCAATTGCTTTAAAACCCAAATTAATCTTCCAAGGGAGAAGATGGAAACTAGACTTTTGGTAGTGAGCATGATATAGTATATTTGGATGTTGAATTATAATGTATACCTGAAACTTATATTATAAACAAATGTTAGCCCCTCCAAAACCAAAATAAAACAACAAAACAAGTAAATTGGCATAACTAAGAGACTCTAACTTAACATCTCCTAATCTTGACAAGATAATTATAAACTATATTATCATTATAACATTTTTTAGATTATTATCAGTCATTGTTATCATTTTTTGAACATCATTTGGCTTAACTGATAATGTTAGGCTAGTTCTGTAACATGCATTTTTCTTTAAGCCATGCTATTTCTTAAAAAACATATTTCCCAAGAGAATTACTCACTTATCAATGGGAAAAATTAAGAGGTGACCATGTGTGAAGTATCCGGGCAAATCAGTTGACAAGCTGCTTTTCTGAGTTCAGGAAAGGTGATTTCTTTTTTTCAAAATCTTCATTTTTTTCTCACATGGTTCAATGATTGGAACAAGAAACATTTTCAACCTTTTATAAGATTTCTAATTCATATTCCAAACCTTTGCACTTTCAGTCATGAAGAATTCATTAAGGTTTTAAGATGCCAACATTGAACTGTCTTAGTTGTTTCCTCATAAAAAAATGTTTAAGGAGAAGGCTGTTAAAATACATATGACCAAAGCACACACATGCTTTTCTTTTGCAAACTATACATTTGGTATGAGAGAGTGTGCTTTTAAATCCAAATAAATAGTCAGCACCCTTTTAATGTACGTCTTTTTTACCTGAAAATAGAAGCATGGAGAAAATGACAAATTATATTGGCCACAGGGAAAGAATGTTACCTTCTGAATATTTAAAACATTTGATTTTTTCAAAATTGTGAAACAGTTTGTTGTGTTTTTGTTTTTTTAGGAAAAAGCCATAACATTCAGAATTCTTTAAGCAGATTTATAATTTACCTATTATTCTTTTAGTTCCAGTTTTGTTATTAGCTGTCTAACTCTTCAAGTCATTTAAGAAAATTTCTGGTTCTTAATATGTGATGTGGCTCATAAATGAGGGATAACCTTCTACTCTCCGTGTTTTCAGAAACACCATCAACCCTGACCTTACTGAATATCAGCAGCGAGCAAAGGGATTTGAGTTTTTATATTTGAAAAGATTTTGATTCTGTTTTTGTGGCATTGCAATAATAACTATATTTCAGCAGTTCCAAAGGTCTGTGCTACCTGGGAGCAGAGACCCAGCCTATCCCACCCACTCACCATTGTGTACCCAGTGCCAGACACTGTGCCTGGCATGTGATTAACATGAAAACAGACCTGTTAAATGAATGAATGACTCAAAATGCACAATGCTGCAGACTGTGTTTGTGTTTCTAATTCATTTGTACATACTCCACAGATGTATGCGAGCTTTAGGTGACATGAATTCTTTTTTTTTTAAATTAAATCTTTATTGTTCAGATTATTACATTGGTTCCTCTTTTTTCCCACCATAACTCCCCTCCACCCAGTTCCCACCCCACCCTCCGCCCTCACTCCCCACCCACTGTCCTCATCCATAGGTGCACGATTATTGTCCA
>NW_005369827.1:4360455-4366577 GCF_000412655.1 Myotis brandtii | reverse complement strand
CTTCTGTGCTGGAGACACCCCTCTGGGGCAAGACTTGCTTCAATGGGGTTTTGGTGCTCACTGAGTCTGCCCCCTGGGTGTGTCCTTTATGTTTCCATGGAGCTGCAAACTCGACATGAATTCTTTAAGAATTTTTAAACCATGAAATTAATTTCATATGCTGATTATCTACAATGTTATTCTATATAGATTATCACTTTTCAAGGAACATAGTACATGGGAATGTACTATTTACACATATTTTAAACATCTTACGATTTAAAGTTCTTCAAGTTTAAAAGTGCATCATGTTGAATTGTCATTGTACATTACTTTAGACATAAGTATGAAAGATGGGAAAAACATTATGCTGGTTCCATAATATATCCTAGAAGTAGCTTTAATATTTTTTTAAGTTTGGTTAATGTGTTCATCATTTGTCCCTCTGAAAAAGTCTATGGGAAACTACTTCTGTTGCTAAATGTTGGGGGTGTTGTTTTGAAGCTTCTGGAGAGTCACTCTGTTTGCCTCTGTTAGATTAAATCATATAAACATTCCATATTTGACAGATATTGACAAAAACAGCAGTTACTTTGGCTCAGCCTAGTATATATTGATGTTAATAATATTGTAGGTATTTATCAATGGGCTATTACTATTTATAGCCACTTAGTGTGTCTCTTCGCATTTCCTACTGACAAAACCCCACGAGGTGTATATAATCATATTATCTTCATGTGATACAGGAATTAGGGTCACACATTCAGTACTCTAGCATGGGAATTTGAATACTAGAACTTGGAAATCTGCAGACTCTTAATCATTATGCTCGTCTGTCTCTCAAAATGAAACAATTATTAGCAAATTAATTATCTGCTGTACTCAGTATCTCTCTATCATGATTGATTGCTATTCATTAGGTTGACTATTTCTTCTAGAGGACTGCAGTTCTATGTAAATATTGATTGAAGATGAACTCCAAATGAAAGGACTTTGAAATGTATTATTATTCTGACAGGCAATGATGGTTATAATAAATTAAGCTTTTAATTAATAACCAAAGTGTAAACACTTGTATAACTTGCTGTTATTCTTTATGGATTTTAGCCTCAATTTGGTTCCTAAGTTTGTAATTTTCTATGGCATGTGGAGGGGGTAGATAGTGTTCAGTCATCATTATTCTTCCTAACGCTTTATTTATATGTAGTCAACAGGTGGGTTAATTATTTTGCATTCTTAAACTATAAAAAAATAGGAATGAAAGAAGAGAAAGGTTAGGAAATACATATTGGGGAAAAAGAATGATATTCTGAGAAAAAGTAGATTTAAAAGAGAAACTCTTCTTATTTGAAAGTAGTAATATTGAAGACAAAATTCTAATTATCTTGACATAGAAATCATCTAGAAAAAAATGAACATTAATGTAAATATAAACACATTTCTTATAAAATGAAATTATTGTTGAAGATAATAGTTTTCAACAAACTGTGCTTTAAGAAGTTTCTCCTTATGTGGAATACACTACTTATATTTTTTGGAACAACATTATACCAAGTTATTTATTAATCTCAAGAAATAGGACATAATAAGTATGTGAAACTTTCCAGTGGAGGTCCAATACTGCTTATAGGACTTTATAATTTTTTTTACAATTTCTTTCTTTCTTTTTTTATTAAATATTTTTTATTGATTTCAGAGAGGAAGGAAGAGGGAGAGATAAAAAACATCAATGATGAGAAAGAATCATTGATCAGCTGCCTCCTGCATGCCCCACACTGAGGATCAAGCCCGCAACCCGGGCATGTGCCCTGACTGGGAACCAAACCTTGACCTCCTGGTTCATAGGTCGACACTCAACCACTGAGCCACATTGGCTGGGCTAGGACTTTATAATTTAATACAGATACTCTGATGAGGTTTGACAAATGCCCTAATATGAAGGAAATGAAAAAAATTGACATTAACTTAGAGGAATTCTCATAATGGTTTTGATTTTATATTGACTAAGTAATAAAAGGACTAAGTACTGAACTCTAGTTCAAATACTTGGGCAGGCTTTGAATAAGTTTCAATTGTGAGTTTAAGAGTGAAAAGGAGCGACTCTTCATTATTTTAGGGCTAATTGTAATTTTAATAATAATTAATATTTGCTGAGTACTTAAAATGTGCTAAATACCATTTAAAGCACCTTACCCTTTTGAACTCACTTTATCTTCATAACACCCTTTGAGGTAAAAACTGAATTTTCCAAATTTTACAGATGAGAACATGCAGGCAAAAGAAGGCAAGATAGTTGCTCTGAATTGGTAAGTCTTTGGACACAGACAAATGTGGCTGCAGATCCCAGTTACTTGGAAACAGTGAGAGAGACTGGAGACCTTTCCCAGCAAAGAAAAGAAATGACACTTGTCATTTTGTCCGGGACACAAAGCCTTTTTTGGAATTCCCTTGGATTCTGCTAAGGAAACGAGTACAGCTACATTTGGATAGTACAAGCAAGCATGCTGATGGACAAGTGATTCTTCTTGCTGTCTTGGTGGCAAATTCAACTTATGCCGTTAGAAGGCTGTTGACCAGGGATGCATTTTAAGGAATTAGTGATCTTCATCGCACTTTTAAATATTTTAAACCCTTTTTCCCCAAACTGGGTATTGTCTTCCCTTCCCTTCTTTTTTCTTCCCTTTCCTTTTTTGCTGTACTTCTATTTTTACTCTCTGTTCTTTTGAGGATAAAAGTAAAATACAATGACAAACTGTATATTTTGTTGCAATATGTAGACAGTAAGACTGTGCAGTGTTTATATCAGGGTTAAAAAAAATCAACAGACAGCCATTAATAAGGAACCATTTTTAAGGCCCCAAACATCAATGCATTTACATAAGCAAGTCCATCAGTGCAGACTCGGGGTCATGACAACACGGCGTTCCATTTACTCTCTTTGCAGGAATCCAGAGAGACAGCCATGGTTTATGTAACCTGCCTTCTTTGGAAAATAAAACAGCTCATTTCCTCACCGACCTAGATTTTGATACCCAACTTAATGTTGATAGGGGGAAAGAAGCAGGTTTTCAACTTACTTGTTAAGCTAAAATGTGATAAAATGAAGAACATCGTAGTATAGAGGTAAAAAGAAAAACTACCATACGATTTCCATTGATGCAATGGCAGAAGAAAGAACACCTCAGAGTGAGATTTTGAATTCTCATGGGGAGAGTGATAACAATCACACAAACGCTCATACAGCAAGCAGCCCCTTGCCCTAAACTGGTCTCTTAATATGGTAATTTCACATATTTCATAATACCACCTTAGCTCAATTGTTCATACCAACTACAACATCAGAAAGTCTCAGTTTGAAGCTTAAAAGTTACCCTTGAGAACAATGAATATTAATTTTTGAACAAACTGTTACACCTTCAACTGAGAATAGAGTACCGGTCCTGCTTCACCATTCTACCTGTGTGCCATTGCAATCCCGCTTAATAATTTGAATAACTCAAGGGGGGAAATATGCCCATTAAAGAAATTGTTTTCTTTTAGGGCTATGCCAGTTGTTTTTATCTACCATAAGACATTGATAAAAAAAAGTGATTCAAATACAATTTAATGCACACTTTCTAGACAGCAAAATAACAAAGTCTTTCCTTAGCATTAATTTAAAGAATAAATGCATTTTTAAACCTTAAAGCACAGGTTAATATATAATTAATGTGAATTACACCCCTTATTGCATTTTCACTCTCTTATCATCAGTTATTTGATCTCTTCTCTCCTGGATCATAGATAAATGGTAAATAGATGATAGATAGATAGATAGATAGATAGATGCATAGATGCATAGATACATAGATGATAGAGAGACACTGACCTTGATCTTATATTTGATCTTATATCCCCTTTGGCAGCAATAGCTCCATTTTTCTGCTTAAGAGAAAAGTACTTTGAAATCTCTGCTTCCTCATCTCCCATTCTCTCTTTTTTAAAATTAAATTTATTGAGGTCACATTGGTTAATAAAATTATATAGGTTATAAGTGTACATTTCTATGATACATGATCTGTATATTGTATTGTGGGAAAGCTGAAGTACATATAAAAATTGAGTCTTCCTATCAGATTTATACCTAAGATATGGAATTGCGCATGTGACATGTTAAAAATTTTTACAATAATTGAAAAAATATTTAAGACTTTTAGGAGGATAAGAGAAACTGTGAAAAGCTCAATATACTTCAGAGAACAGATCTATCATGAAAAATTTGCCCATAGACTTTTTTGCTCCTACCAGAATTTTCTAGCATTAATGGTGTCAAACAGTTCACAAAAGTGATGATATAATTCAGGCAGTTTCTTTGGAAGAAAACATCATGTTTAGGGAAAGGACCAGAAATAGAAGTGTGGTCAATTTTTTTTCTGAATTCGCTTTCAGAACTATTTGTACAGATTATAAGAAATTAGAAGAGGCTGCCAAAGAAAAATACATTTCCATCTCAAGAGGTTTGGGAGAATAAACTAGCCTTACTTTGGGGGATGGCTTAGGTACTTGGATTTTAAAAAGGATGAGCTAAATCTTAAAATTACTTTCCGCTCTATTGAATCTCTGGTTCTATAATCCTATGGCCATTTCTACTTGAAAAGGGAAGTAGAAGCTTTATTTGCCAGATTCAGAGTGGTAGTGTGACATGTTTGTACTAGAATTAATATAGGAACCTGCCAGTGATAGTTGAAGAATATGTAATTTCCTCATGGTGCAGGAAAGAATCATGTAATTACCATCTCTCTAGCCATCTGCTACATGTAGAAGATCATGTATTTTCACTAAGAAGATAGGTAGGTAGGTAGGTAGCTAGGTGGTAGGTAGATAAACAGGTAAAACAGACAAAACTAAACCAAAGAATCTCCTTCATAAAAAACATACAAACAAAACTCCTGGAGGCATGATCCCAGACCCAGTACAGAATCTTCAGCTGAAAGTTTAAATGACATTGGTAGTGCGAATTTTGAAAGGGCTGCTTTGCTGTCCAAAAAACAATTTCCTAACTCACTTTATTTGTGGGGCGCAGCTACAGTGTTTTGGCCAGGTTCAAGCCTCGGACTAATGAAAGGACAGGGTCCTCTCATTGCCATGTGCAAGTCCCAGCTGGAGGGCAGGGCCCTCCCAGCACAATCATAGCCAACGGCTGTGGTTGTAAGCTTGAACCTATGGTCCGAACACGTAGCCCCACGTGCCTGTGTGCTAGAGTTCAGGTGCATGTAGTTAAGTGAGTTTGAAACTCACTAGAATGCTGTAAACAACTTGATCATGCCCCTACTTTGCCTCATGGCATCTGCTATAAAATAAAGACACGGCTTGTGGGCGCTGGCGCTGTCTCCTCATCAGGGAGCAGTGTCCCACGGAGACCCAGCTGAGGGACCCCCTCTTCCCCCCCCCCCCCCCCCCCCCCCGCACTCAGGATCACCTTTGGCCGTACATTTATTAATTGTGGGAACCATATATTTAGAAGTTATTGGCTCCAAATGACACAATAATAATAGTTAATATTTGTGAGTACTTACTATGTCTCAGGCACTTCACACCAATTTGACATCGTACTTGTCATTATTATTCCCATTTTAGATGAAGAAACTGAGACACAGGGCAGTTAAGTAATTTCCCCAAGATCACGCAGTATGTAAGTGGTGGGACCAGATTGAAATCCAAACACTGTAGTTAGAGAGCCCACATTTTAAATTATTTGACTGGTATGTCGATGTAGGTATCGAAGACTATCCTTGTAATCGATTTAGATTAAAGGAAGGGAAGCCATTCTGAAAACAAGGTGCGGTATCATCCAGGGAAATGTATTAAATAGTCTGTTTCAACTCCCAATTGAAATCTTGTTTCATTCAATATTCCTGCTATTCCCTTAAATTTAAAACCTTGAATGATTTGGAAAAATACCATTTATAATAATAAAAGCATAATATGCTAATTAGGCTGGACATCCTTCCGGACTACCTTCTGAATGAAGCCAGGGCTGTGAGGGAAGCCCGGGTCCCAGGTGCCAGAGGGAAGCTGGTATGGCAGCGGGGCGGGGGGAAGGCCTACTCTTGCATGAATTTCGTACATTGGGCCTCTAGTACAGTGATGGCGAACCTATGACA
>NW_005369827.1:4355357-4360359 GCF_000412655.1 Myotis brandtii | reverse complement strand
AAAATATAAATCTTTGTTTTACTATGGTTGCAAATATCAAAAAATTTCTATATGTGACACGGCACCAAGAGTTAAGTTAGGGTTTTTCAAAATGCTGACATACCGAGCTCAAAAGGTTCGCTATCACTGCTCTAGTAGTAATATATTTATGTCCATGAATCATGACTTGCCTCTTCTCTGAGCACCTGATTTCTTTGAGGGCAGAGACTTTCTAACTCATTTTTGTTACCTCTTTAGTTTCTTAAAACAGCACTTTCTACCCAATAGACAACTCAAAATATATTACATTTAGCTGAAAGGAACTAGTGAACTGCAAGGAATTTAGATGGGCACACTTTAGTAACGTACCTTTCTTCCTATTGATGATGAGTTTACCTGTCTAGCTGCTTGGATCTTCGAAAAATGGGAATTCAGGTCAATGGATGAAGACCTTGTATCTGGACAGTGGGCTATTTTTCTTTGTGTAGAGGTAAAGAGGGAGAGTAGAGGCCTTGTCCATTACTCACAACTCACTTTTAAAGCCCGGATCATGGCTGCCTTGCATCCTCACCCATCCATGCTATAGGCAGAGAGCAGCTGGTGCTGATGACATCAGTGTGTCTGTTAAGGAGAATTAGTGCAACACACTTAGTAGGAATTGAAAGACATCTTAGTAGGAGTGACTGTAGCTAAATGGAGCTTCTATTAAGATTTTAGTCTCAATAGGGACATGGGAACAAATAATTAAAAAGGAAACTATTGCCATTGTGTCAGCTTTGGGAAATTTTTTTTCTATGTATATTTCAATTAACTATTCAATTAAATATGCATGGCCTCATGGCAGTGCTCTGGGGATAGTTGTAGCCTCTGGCAAGGCCCTCAGGCCCTGAGAGAATCTTCAAATTTTTAAATAAGACCTCAAAAACACCTTGGTTAATATATTTGATGAACTTATCCAAGAAGACTTTTGAAGTTATTTCAATTTTTTTTTAATGTTTTAAATTTTCCACAGATTTTAATCTTCCCTGTTGTCTATCAAAAGAAATTTCTGGGTCACATTCTAGATGTACTTTTTATTGAAATATCAAATAGAGACAAATGCACATAGAAATAGTGATGTATTGTCATAAACTAAACACCCTTATATAGTAATCACCAGCCTAAGGAACAGACTAACAGAACCAAAATGCACCCCTTTTGCTCCCCTGTAGGCTCTGTGCTGCCCCTCAGGGGTCGCCACTATTCACATTTCTATAATCATAGTTGTTTTTATTTCATTTTATTTTATGTAAATTAGGTCATACAGCATTTATTGTTATGTGTGGAACTTCTGTCAACATCATTTGTAAGGTGATTTATGTTATTTCATGTATTTATAGAGTGTTCATTCTGATTGCTACATAGTACAGTGGGGCCTTGACTTATGAGTTTAATTCATTCCGTGACGGAGCTCGTAACTCAAATTACTCGTATGTCAAATCAATTTTGAACGAGTGAGACACGTGATGCTGGGCTGATGTTGTGGCGTTCACTGTGACGTTCGCTGCGCCAACTAGCGGTGGGGTATCTGAAGCTGGCTCATAACCCGAATTTTAGCTCGAAACTCAAAGCCAAAAATTGGCCGAGAGACGGCTGGCTCATATCTTGAAAAACTCGTTAGTCGGACACTCGTAAGTCAAAGTCCCACTGTATCCTATTGTGTGACTGTGTCACAATTTATTTATCCTTTCTACTCTTGGGAGGCCACTGGTTTCTAGCTTTCAGCATTACAAATAGTGTTGCGATGAATATTGTAGCACCTCTCTTAATAAATGCATTCCCTGGTAAGGGGAGCCCGAAGAAAGAAATCGCTGGTTCATTGGGTGCATTTTGTATTACTCCTCCTGTAACAAATCACCACATAGGTAGCAGCTTAAGAGAACGCGTACTTATTATATCCAGTTTTGGAGGTCAGATACCCCAGATGGACATAGTACCAGTTCCTTGAGGAAAGAATGGGGTAGTTGGGGAATGAGGAGGTTTTCCGTCTTTGGGACTTGGGTATGTTTTAGCACCCACAGCAAGACAGAAGGAGTGACATAGGTTCCGCTAGAGTTGAGGTATTGGTGCCACAAAGTCTTCCTTAGCAAGAAAGGCTGCACACAGTGCAAGGATTATTTAGGGGAGAAAAAGAACAGTTTACCATCACAGGTCAGATGCTGTTATATTTTTATGCCTGGGCTCAGTGTTAAACAAAAATCTCTGTTTACTCACAGCACTTGCACAGCATTTAAGTTTTGAATTTCATTCCTCAACATGAAAATTATTTCTGGGGTTGAGAAACCCCTAGGGCATTGGTGGAAACAGGTATAAAATTGCTTAGAGAGGTTTCCCCCCACCCAAATTGTAAAGGTTCTTACATAAAGATAAGCACCCATAAATATGAGCTCAGAATGACCATGTCTCCAGCAGTGACAGACTAAATGATACCAGACTTTTCCTTGTTCCCTAACAACACAAAACTGGACAAGATAGTTAACAAAACAGTCTTCAGCATTGGGCAATAGACAGAGAGGCTGAGATTCTCGAGACAGGAAAGACAGATGAAGTGGACCTCATGTTTACCAAGGCCCTCCTGTGAGAGCACCTTCTTCACCACCACCACCGTGCGGGAAGAAACACCCAAGCTGAGAGGTGACCTATGTTGCTAGAAGATGAGATCAGAACTCAGGGCTGCTGGAGTGTCTCCAATTTGCAGGGGAAAAAAATGGAGAAGATCAGCTTTTCACTGGGAGGAATCGGACGTCTTTGTTGGTGTTCACCACAATCCTTTGGCCCATTACTGGGCCGTGCATGTGCAGGATAAGACTCCTTAAGATCTAGCAGAGACGGGATGCTGCGGACTCTGGGAATTGGATGCAGGTCTCGCAGCCTGAGCAGCACACGGAGTCATCAGCATCTTGATTCCATGTTTTCCTATCAGGACCTGCATTTGATTTTTTTTTTTGCCCTAAGAACAGTACTTATTTAAAAAGATTTGGCTGGGAGAGATTAGAAATTAGACACAAAACCTGCAAGTTTTGTTTTGCAAGTCCAAGCTTGGAAATATTTTCTCTAGATTCTGCTCAATAACTGAACAGTTTGTTCTGTAGTTCATCCGTCTCTCTCTATGCCTTGGCATATACCGCTGAAAGAATGCAGTCAGGATTTCCAATATTCAGCATGGGAATCTTCTTCGGCAAACCCATGGATTAATTTTTCTTTTTTACTATTATTGTAGGTGATATTGTTGCCACATTTTCCAGCACTGCTCACCACAGGTTGTCTTTTATTCTTTTTGTGATAACATTTTTTCACTGTCTTTCCACTAAGCACTAACCTTTAGAGCCCTTCCAGCTTCCGCCCACTACCACCAGCACATATTTAAGGCTTTTGTTATATAGTTGCACCGCACTTGCAGGACCAATTTCTGTTTTGGTTACTTATAGTGATGAAACAGAACCTCTAAAATTCAATGGCAAAATATAAAAATAATCATTTCTCATGGATCTCTGGTTTGACCAGGTAGTTATTCCACTGGTCTCACTTGGGGTCACTCATGTGACTGCAATCAGACGGTAGATAGGCTAACATAGCCAGGATGGCTTCACTCACGTTGTGTTCCGGAGAATTAGAAAGGACTGACAAACTGGCTGGTGCCTCTCTCTATACCCATTTGGGCTCACCGCGCGGGTAGCTTCTTTATCTGGATTCCAAGAGTGAGTATTGGAAGCGGTGAGCTCTTTCATAGCCTGGGATGGCATCACTCCTGCCATGTTCTATAACGAGCCCAGATTTAAAGAAGGTATGCATGAAACCATATAGAGGGTAGCGACAATAATTTTTGGCCATTTGTAATCCACCAGAGATAAACACTTTCAAATTAACCATTTATTAAAACGGAAGAAAGAAAAAAATTAAAAATATGGATAAGGTATATCTCCTAAAATTTGAATTTCTATTTAAAAAACCTTCCGATAAAGAAAATCTTGGACCTTGATGGTTTCACTGGTAAATTTTATGAAACAAATACTAAAGAAGATCAACAAAACCAAACGTATTCTTTGACAGGTCTAATGTACTAGAAAATCTCTAGCAAGATTGAACAAAACAAAGGAGAAAAGTTATTAATTTAAAAATGTGAGTGTGTGAAAAATAAAGCACATAATGTTTTATTATGCATAAATTTCAATGTTTGGGGAACTTTAACAATCTGATTCACGAAAATAATGTAATATCTGAAACAACTCTTAGCCTCTGAACAGTATCAGTACATTAAAGGCTACCCTGAAATACAAAACAACTTTAAGCGAGGAGGTTTTAAAGGTCAAGTCATGATAAACCTTCAAATTGTCATTCCTCATAACATGCAAGCTATTTCAGCAAACAAGGAAGCACCTGTTTTCAATTAGTGAGACTGCTGGATAACTGAATACAAATTTTAAGTATCTTTCAGGAAAAGGAACCACAAGCCATGATATATGTGGCTATCGATGTAAAAGTATTAAATGTCAGTGCATCAATGCAGGAGTGTAATTTTAAAAATACAGTAGGACAGGTAGAATATATTTCTGCAATTAAGACTGGTTTAACGTTAGAAAAATCTATTATTGAAATTCTCTACCATAAACAATAAAGGGAAAATACCTCTCAGCACATACAAGAAAGCATTTAAAAGTTCTACATCTAAACATGATTTAAAAAGAAAGAAAATCTTTGCAAACTAGAATGATCTTAACTCTAAGAAGTTTATCTTCCAAAACCTATAACATAGGTCATACTTAATGGAGAAATGTTACAGTCCTTATTTTATTTTGTTTTTAAAAATTCTTTATTGTTTAAAGTATTACATATGTATCCTTTTCCCCCATTGACCTCTCCCTGGTCGTTTCCACCCCCCTCCCCCCCACCTCAGCACATGCCCTCACCCCTCTATTGTCTGTGTTCATGGGTTATGCTTATATGCATGCATACCAGTCCTTTGGTTGAGCTCTCACACCCTTCC
>NW_005369827.1:4352171-4355166 GCF_000412655.1 Myotis brandtii | reverse complement strand
CATCCATGCTGTTGCAAATGGTAAGAATTCCTTCTTTTTTACTGCAGCGTAGTATTCCATTGTGTAGATGTACCACAGTTTCCTAATCCACTCGTCTACTGATGGGCACTTAGGCTGTTTCCAAATCTTAGCTATGGTGAATTGTGCTGCTATGAACATATGGGTGCATATATCCTTTCTGATTGGTGTTTATAGTTTCTTGGGATATATTCCTAGAAGTGGGATCACTGGGTCAAATGGGAGTTCTATTTTTAGTTTTTTGAGGAAACTCCATACTGTTCTCCACAGTGGCTGCACCAGTCTGCATTCTCACCAGCAGTGCAGGAGGGTTCCTTTTTCTCTGCATCCTCTGCAGCACTTGTCGTTTGTTGATTTGTTGCTGATAGCCAGTCTGACAGGTGTGAGATGGTACCTCATTGTTGTTTTGATTTGCATCTCTCAGATGATTGGTGACTTTGAGCACGTTTTTATGTCTCTTGGCCTTCCTTATGTCCTCTTTCATGTTATTTTAAAGGAGAACAAAGTAAGGCAGCTTACTGCCACAAAAATCTATAGTTTTCATAAATGCCAGCAATAAGTAATTATAAAATCTAATTTTAAATAGGTATTATTTACAATAATGACAAAAACAAGGTACTTAAGAATAAATCTAACAAAAGTTATGTGGAACTTATATGGAAACATATATTAAATCTCAAAGAAAGGCATAAAAAAGACACAAATAGAATGAGAGATTTACCATGCTCATTCTTGCAAAGACTCACTGAAATAAAGATGTCAGTTCTCCCTAAATTAATCCACACATTCGAATTATTCTCAGCCCACCAGTGTGTCTTTATTCATTTTTTGCATTTGTCTAACTGTTCCTAAAATTTATAAGAAAAACTGAAAGGATGAAAATTCCAGTCTTAGTATTATTTGTGGATGTGAGAGAAAATACACCCCACTAGATGGCAAAATTTGTGAAAAATATATGGAAGTTAAAATATTTTGACATCCGTGAAGGGGTAAATATCTCAATGAAAATGAATAAACAGCTCCAAAATAACTTAGCATGTAGGAAAAATAGTCAGTGTCAAGGGTGACATTAAAATTCAGAGAGGCAAAGGATGGATTTTTTTCATTAATGGTGCTGGTAAAATTGGCTATCTATGTAAAAAAAATCATAAAGAAATATCTTTATGATCTTAAAATTCAAAATAATTTCTTAAATAAGAATTTAAAAAGACAACCAAGAAGGAAAAGAATGAAGTGTGATACATTTGCATACATAACTGTGTTTTTCTTTCCCAAAACCCAAACGACCTAAAAAAAAAATGGAAAGAAAAAAACAAAGCTTTCAAATTGTAGATAATATTTGTATTCTGTATAAATAAATAGTACTTACTTTTCAGAATATATAAAGAAACCTCTACAAACAGGTTAATAAGAACACAGTTTGATAATAATGAGCCCATGAGCCCATAAATATCTTTATGATCTTGAAATTAAAAATAATTTCTTAAATAAGAATTTAAAAAGACAACCAAGAAGGAAAATAATGAAGTGTGATACATTTGCATACATAACTTGTGTGTTTTTTTTCCAAAACCCAAAATGACCTAAAAAAAAAAAATGGAAAGAAAAAAAACAAAGCTTTTAAATTGTAGATAATATTTGTATTCTGTATAAATTAAATAGTACTTACTTTTCAGAATATATAAAGAAACCTCTTCAAACAGGTTAATAAAATCATAGTTTGATAATAATTAGCCTGTGAGCCCAGGATAGATCTAGGTAGTTCACCAAAGAGGACATCGGAATTTTAATCCTCTATAATAAAAGGGTAATATGCAAATTGACCAAACTGCAGGATGACTGGTCACTATGATGCACACTGACCACCAGGGGCAGACACTCAATGCAGAAGCTGCCCCCTGGTGGTTAGTGCACTCCCACAGGTGGAGCGCTGCTTAGCCAGAAGCCCTGAGCCAGACTCATGGCTGGCGAGTGCAGGGACGATGGATGTCTGACTGCCTGCTAAGCCATCAGTGGGACATCCCCCAAGGGCTCCTGGACTGCGAGAGGGCACAGGCCAGGCTGAGGTACCCCCCTGAGCGCATGAATTTTGTGCACCCGGCCTCTAGTAAACATATAAAATATTCACTAATTTTTATTGCTTCATCTAATTTACTCACAATCAGAGAAAAGCAAACTCAAACCTAGAGAATTAGTTTTGTGGGCAATGAACATGGACTTTCAAATCAGATGCCCTGGGTTCAAATTCTGGCTCTATAGCTGTCTGAGTGACCTTGGGAAAGTTACTTTACATCGTTCAGCCTCTGTTATCTCAGCAGTAAAATGGACATGAAGATAATAGCTTCGACCTATGAGTGTGTTATGGCATATTAATTATTTGGATTGTGTTCAATGCAGTCACTTCATAAGTTTAAGAAATCACTTAAAACAAAAGGGATTCCTAGAAGTGGGTTCACTGGATCAAATGGGAGTTCCATTTTTAGTTTTTTGAGGAAACTCCATACTGTTTTCCACAGTGGCTGCCCCAGTCTGCATTCCCACCAGCCGTGCACAAGGGTTCCTTTTTCTCTGCATCCTCTCCAGCACTTGTCGTTTGTTGATTTGTTGATGATAGCCATTCTGACAGATGTGAGATAGTACCGCATTGTCGTTTTGATTAGCATCTCTCGGATGATTAGTGACTTTGAGCATGTTTTCATATGTCTCTTGGCCTTCCTTCTGTCTTCTTTAGAAAAGTATCTATTTAGGTCCATTGCTCTTTATTTGATTGGGTTGTTTATCTTTCTTTTGTTAAGTTGTATGAGTTCCCTGTAAATGTTGGAGATTAAACCCTTATCGGTGATAGCATTGGCAAATATGTTCTCCCATGCAGTGGGCTTTTTTGTTGTTTTGTTGATGATTTCTTTTGCTGGGCAGAAGCTTTTTATTTTGATGTAGTCCCATTTGTTTATTTTCTCTTTAGTTTCCATTGCCCTAG
>NW_005369827.1:4340014-4349772 GCF_000412655.1 Myotis brandtii | reverse complement strand
GAGAGAGAGAGAGAGTCAGAGAGAAGGAGGGAGAAAGGGAGAAAGAGGAATTTGTATAGACAGAGGGAAATTTTAGAGAGATGGGGGAGGGACAAAATATTAATATGATTATCATTTGTGCTGTTTATAAGGTACTGTATATTTGGATATAGATTGGGGGTTTGAAAACTAAAACCTATGAGCCAAATTCTGCCTGTTATCTGTTTATATAAATAAAGTTTTATTGGAATACAACCATGCTCATTTGTTTACATATCATCTATAGTCTGCGCTTGCATTTTAATGATAGTGTTGAAAAATTGTGACAGAGAACTTATGACCTTCAAATTCTAAAATATTTCTTAGATACTTTTTTCAGAAAAATGTGATGCTTAGTGTAGAATACAATATGTGCTTTTTCCATTTATTTAAAGTATTTTATGCTTCTTAAATATGCATTAAAATACAGTGACTTGTAAAGGAAATTTATTTTTGAAGTGATTTTATTCAAAAGCCATGTTAATGGTAACTTGTTAACTTCCAATTGTTTTTCAAAGATGAAAGTCAGAGGAACTTATGTTTAGCCATGAGAAAATAATTGTTAACCTCTATGTCTTTGTTCATAAGTAATAATGGGGACATGGGCTTCTTCCATTATGATCCATGTCTCAAATAAAATTTAATGAAAGTCTTACATTTCTCACTGCAGCTTTCAGTCCTCAAAACCATCAAACCTCCTTCATCTACTCTACACCTCCTTCTGCAGCCCAATATTTCACAGGCAGAAAAATCTTACAATATTAGATATTGTTTTTTTTTTCGCTGAAACCTAAATGTATGGGAAGAAAGTGAATCAGTAAAATAAGCTAGTTAGATCCTGAACATAAGGGACTCAGACACAATAGAATTTTAAATGCATTTTTATTAATTTATTTTTCTCACAAAACGCTCTAAGGCAGGTACACCACAAGGATGGAGAGACTCCTTTCCATGCAGGTTTTCAGGGACCCAGGCTGATGGCAGCGTGATTATCATCCATACATGGATTTAAGGTCCTCTCTGTAGCATCATCCCAAAGAACATTAAAAGGCTCTATTTGAAAGTGTTATGAAACAGGGCTGGATCATGACACAGATTACATTAGTTCCTATTCCATTGGTGATGATTTGATCATAAGGCTGCACCTAACTGCAGATCCATTTGAGAAGTGGGGTCAAGCTAGTTAGACCTGTGCCTGACTACTACAGAGAATGGGAGCATACCACAGATAGGGATTCGACTTACAGGCAAGAAAGTGTAGTATTTTAAAAGACTAGAAAGGGTAGTAGAGTAGGCCAGCAGATTTTTCTTTTGGGGGGTTGGGGGGGTAATGTACTTGGGTGAGAAGTAGTGTTATGGGGGGAGCACAGGAAAAGATGACTAGAGAAGTAATCAAGTCCCATATCAGTGGGGTTGCCAGAAAAATAAAGGATGCCTTATTAAATCTGAATTTCAGAGAAATAATGGCAATTTTAAGTATGTCCTATGCAGTAATTTCATTTGCTAAATGTGGTAATGCTACATATCATGAAGTTCTTTCATCCCTTTTAAAAAGATTACATTCATTCTGGTCAGTAGTAATGTGTCATTTAAAGATTTTAAGAAGAGCGTATAAAAGTTACTGCCCTATGAATGTTAAAGTCATGTGAACAGTATGAAGGAATACAGATTTGAAGAGGTTAAATCATAGGAAGAAAAAATAAGGAAAAGTAAGGAGAAAAGGAACTATTGTAGCTTTTTGAGATCTTGATTTTTTAAAATATATTTGTTATTGATTTTAGAGAGAGGAAGGGAGATAGAAACATGGGGATTGAGCCCACAACTCTGGCATGTGCCCTAACCTGGAATGACAAGTGACCTCCTGGTTCATGGGCTGACGCTCAACCACTGAGCCACACCAGCCAGGTGAGATCTTAATCTTAATTATTTTGGATATATACCTAGAAGTGGGATTGCTGGATCATATGATAGTTCTATTTTTACTTTTTTGAGTAGACTCCCCCTGCCCCATGTTCATTGCAGTGTTATTCACAATAGCCAATATCCAGAAACAACCTAACTGTCCATGGTTGGATAAATGAATAAAGAAAATGTGGTATATTCATACAATTGAATATTATTCAGCCTTAATAAGAGTGGAAATCCTGCCCTATGCAAGAACGTAGATAACCTAGAGGATAGTATGTTGTGTAATATAAGCCAAGCACTGAAGGACAAATACTGCATGATTCCACTTACATGAGATGTTTAACATAGTCAAATTCATAGAAACAGAGTAGAATGATGGTCGCCAAGGTGCAGGCAGGGGGAAATGGGGTGTTGCTATTATTGAACAGGTATAAACTTTCAGTTATGCAAGATGAATAAATTCCAGAGATCTGCTGTACAACATTGTGCTTACAGTTAACAATACTGTATTGTGCACTTAGAAATGTGTTAAAAGGGTAGTTCTCATGTTAAATGGCCTTACCACAGTAAAATAAAGTTTTAAAAAATTATGATAGTAGTCTAGTAAAGAGAGTTTAGGGGGAAAAACGAGAATAGTGACCAAAACAGTATGGCTAGTAAAAAGGAAAATAATCAGGAAATAATTAGACTTTATAACTAATCAAAGTGAGTGATTAGTTGCATGGTTGGAAATGGGTCACTAAAAATGGATCTAAGATGACTTTTTTCATTTGTAAGCATTGATTCCATAAACAGAAATAAAGAATACAGCAAAAAGCAGGGAGGTGGGGGGGCAGAGGTGTTGGGGGAGGCATAAGAGGGTACGTTTTGGACAGGTTGATTTTAGTATTAGGTGCTCAGGTATTGATGACCAGTTGGCGGATACACATACTGTTTTGGAACTCCTGTGAGATGTCTGGACTATGTGTACAAATTGGAAATGGCCACTCTATAAATAATACTATAAATAATGAGAATTGTATAGTTAAATAAAAAAGCACAGGACCTGTGGCACAATTCTGTGGAATGGTACAAATTAAGGATATGCAGAGCAAGATAATCCAGCAATGACCAAATGGAATAGCAAAGAGTAGGAGAAACAGGAACACAGAGGCTAAATATATGCTGCCCATCTGAAAGGCCATGGGAGAATATGATGAAAAATGAGAAATTGCCACTGGATTTGGCAATAGTCTTCATAGTTGTTTGTAGCAAGGGTGTTTCCAGGGGAGGATCTAGGGGTAAAGGTGGGAGGATAAAGTAAGACTGATAACTGAGAATGAATGTGAAGCAAGGAATTAAAAGCAACAAGAATTGATGGCTTTTTAAAGAAGATAACACATGATAATTGGGAAAGAGAAAAATAAAGTAGATCTAAGGAGGGTTTTTGACTTTCATAGTAGGAGAAACTTAAGTCTACTTCTTCAGAAAGAAGGATTTTTGGAGAGTAAAGATCTTGGAGAAATTAGATATGGTCAATGGAGCATGTTCCTTGAAGAAATGGAAAACAATGGGTTAAAAAGCATAACTGGGTTGACTAATTCAAACCAGAGGAGAGGTAGCTCACCTTCAAAGTTGGAGAGAAAATGGGATAAAATGTGGATGTGTTTGGTTGTTTGGAGAGTTGTAGTTCAGACCCAGTGACTTCAAATTCCTTTTTAAGTGGAAGATAACCATTTGCCAGGAATGAAATGCATTTGAGCTTGGTTTATCTGGAGGATTGTTGCAAAGGTTTGGGATTGATTTCTAAGAAGTTTGAAGCAATGAAATGCTAGGATAGATTAGAAAGATTTTCTACATGACAGATAGAAGTACATTGTCTAGATGTTTTTAGATATTGGAATCTATTATAACTGTGTGTCAGCAATTTGGGGGACCAATATTATATTCTTATTTCGGATGCTACTGCAAAATAATAAATAATTGTTTTGTTTGTTTGTTGTTTGTTTTCTTGTTCTGTGTTTACTATATTCTCACAATTAAAAAATATATATAAAGCTAAAATATGGGAAGCACATGTAAAAAGCACTGGGAGGATTGCACAGATTACATAATGTGTTCTGAATCCTTAAATTATTCAAATTATCCCAAGCATGTTTTATCTATCTGGAGGCATCTTTATTTTAGAAAACTAGTTCCAGAGTGTTTCATAAGAGTCAGCTGATTTTTCCGCGATCAGTCTTCTACTTGATTTATTGCTTGGTAAGAAAAAATACTAATTAAGTTGACTTTAGTGCTGGCATATGGTTATTGGAATATTGACATTTTAATACCAATTAGACTACATCCTTAATCTCATTTTCTTGATAAGTCTCCTTTATCACATTATTGAATTATGATAATAATCTTATCTTTCCTTTCTACTTATATCTTAAAAATAATTTTCTTCAAAGAAAATTAAAGTAAAAATTCACATAGCATTAGTAACTGCTATAAAAGCCATAACACTATAAAACCATACATGTATGTTAACCCAGATCCCATATATATTGTTAGCTTAGTGTAACAGTTGTTTCTTTGTCAGATCATTTTCTGAGGCTTCCAAACATAAATAGTTACCTACATTTTGATAGTTAGCTGTCAATTTTAGCCTCTTTTGCATATCATTTTGGGTATGATAGATCCTACACTTTTTTCAGTCATGTTATAAATATACTAATATTTAATATATATTTTATTTATTTTTATAAATGCAGTCAATTTTAAAAGGTTTTATTGATCTTGAGAGTGAGGGGAAAGGAGAAGGATAGAGAGAAACATCAATGAGAGAAACTTCACCCATCTGCTGCTTCCTGCATCTCCCCTGCTGGGGATCATGTCCACAACCCAGGCGGGCATGTGCCCTGACTGGGAATCGAACCAGTGACCTCTTGGTTCATGGGTTGATGCTCAACCACTGAGCCACACCAGCTGAGCTCTATATATTTTAAAACAGTTCAAGGACTATTAGTTTCATTTCCAATCTTCCTACTTCCATCCCTTCTCTAGAAAAGCAGCTAGCTCTATGTCCCTTATTCTCATTGTTCTCATCCAAAACACTTCTTTCTGGACATGTTTTGTAGAGTTTTGAAAGCCACAAATTCAAACGTTTGTACTTTTTTGCCACTTTAGAAAATTGGTACAGAAAAGAAGGAAAGAACGATTGGGTATGTTTATTTTACTCTAAGAAAAAGTGGGGGAAATTGTTGTTGCTAAAACAAATTTTCTGCAATCAAATTTCAGAATCACTAGAAAATATCAGGCTCTATAGATATTTTTGTGTTTGAATATGAAGATAAAGCGGAAGTTTGAACCTGTTTTAAGGACTGGGAGCAAAAGTTTCAATAATAGAATGTGAACATTTTTTTTTAATTAATGTCTCCTGGTAATAAGGTTGCCAGATTTAGTAAATAAAAATACAGGTTGCCCAGTCATATTTGAATTCCAGATGACTATTGTGAATGATTTATGTGTATGTCCCAAATATTGCATGGACATCTTGTATTTTATCTCTAGCTCTACCTAAGAATAGTCAGAATGTAGGTGATTAAAGGGGAATGGTGCGAAGCCATCTTCTGAAAGCCACTTCTGAAAGACAGGAGCAGTTAGAGTGTCTGGGGGAAAAACATGTAGTACAAAGATTACTTGCGGGATTGTTGTTAGGTGGTAAGTGATAGTAACCGATGAGAAGTACCCAGGAGGATGCAACAAGATGATAGACAGGAATGTTTCTACCACCAGCCATTCTCATCCTCTTCCTATTCTTTTGCTGTCTAATGACAAGGAAGCTGCGTGGCTGGAAGTAGATTTGGCTTTTGGATTCTGCCAGTGTCACTTCTTGTAAGTTGATGATCCTTAGGTTAATTAACACCTCATGAGTCACATTTGTCCCAACTTTTGTAAAATGAAAAGTTTGCTGTGAAGACCAGATGATTTATTAAAGTCCTTGAATCAGAGTCTTGACCAGCCCGGGTGAAAGGACCTGGGAATCCGGCAGGGTCGTGTGTTCAGGCCTCACATCTGGGAAGACCCCCGCATTAAGACGTTGGGAATTACCTCGCAAGAATTTCATACAGATAGTAGCACAGAAGTGGGGGAATTAATGGAAGATATTCATCTTGCCCCTGTAAACTCAGGCTCTGTGCTGGTGTACCTTAAGTATGTGATTTTTATTAATACTGAAATCATCCTCTAAATACAAAAGTTGTGACCATCCTTGAGGTAGCAATAGAATCAGCTTGTCAGAAACTGGTGAATATAATAGAATCAGGGGCATCGAAAGGGAGTGGACTGACAATTCTCAGGGGGAAAGGGGTGTGGGGGATGCGGGAAGAGACTGGGCAAAAATTGCACACCTATGGACGAGGACAGTGTGGGGGGTAAGGGCAGAGGGTGGGGCGGGAACCTGGTGGAGGGGAGCTATGGGGGGGAAAAAAGAGAAACAACTGTAATAATCTGAACAATAAAGATTTATTTATAAAAAAGAATGTATAGTTTTTGATTTATTAAAAGTAAAACAAAAGCACACATTTCTGACTGCTACTTTAGCATCTCTCCACATTTACTTGCCTGGAACCTGCAAAGGAAGTGGCCTTTCTTGATCTTAAAACTGTCAGCTCCCTTCTATCTTGTTTGTTTCTTTATCCCTCTGTGGCTGTCTGTCTTTGTGGTTCAACCAAGTTCATATCCATATACTTCCCTCCCCTCCTCTCCTTTTCACTTACTTCTTAGTTGATTTTGAATGAGTTATCTCTATGTTTTGGTATCCTCATGTGCAAAATGGGGTGAAAATCAAACCAATCACAAAAAGGTTGCTATGAAAATGAAATAGTATGATATAATTAAAACACTTAAAATAATATCTTGCACATAGTAAGAGAATATTTTAAATGTTTGTTTTATTAAATACAGGTTTTGCTTCAGAGGAGTCAGTGGACTGGAGATTGTAAAAGCTGAACTGAGGGGCACAGTCCAACCCACAATGCCCAGGTATAAAGAGCAGGCAGGTCTTCTGTGCCATCTCCTTTGCATAACTCAGTGTTCATAATGAGGTTAATTTACATGGGCTAAATAAATGCACATGCACTCAATTCATTAATGACTACACACACACACACACACACACACACACACACACACACACACATATTGTCTTGTTCATTGTTGTTGTATTAAATACAACCTCCTAATTTTCTTTCAAAGTTATGATATAACGTTCACAAGATAATTTTTTATTTTTCAGTTACTTATAGCCCTACATATTTTTGATCTTTTATGAATTCAGTACACCAGTGTTACAACCATGATTTAGTTTTCTTTTTCCTAGATGAAAAAAGAAAATGCATGTAAAAATCATAACCAGTGTTTGGCACCTAGCCTAGCAGAAAGTAACTGCAATATAGATTAGGGATTTCATAATTGGCAAAATGAGGTTAGGGTACCACAGAGCTTTGAAATGGAGCTGGAGAAGAGTTGGTATGGAGGCAGCTGCAGGAAAATTAAGTGTGGATTTTGATCTCAAGAGAGATGGTGTTTCTGCTTGAGATTATGGAGAAAGGCTTAGTGGAGGTAGACCTTGTTGCATGTCTTCATCTCTGTGGCTTCTGCCAGGTGTTTAACATAAAATAAAAATTCCTTTCTATGTCACTACAATTGAACAATAGCCCAGGGGACTATGTGGGTTCTGCATATCCCCAAATACATTATTTTGACCATGGCCAGCTGATCTTTAGAATTGCAGTCATGTCAGGCTTACAAGTTTTAAAAGCTGCTGCAGAGATGAGTCTCTCTCGCTTTGGGTTCCTGGTGATACGTGATTCCTGTCCCAGCCTTTAGAAGGGAGAACAATTCATTCATGAGCACAAACAAGAATGAAATCCTGCAGCTGATAATAATTCTGATTCACGGGTGGAGTTAAAGACATACATTAAAAACCTGCCGGGAGTAATACAAGACGGTGATGAAAGCGTGTGTGGGGCTGCAGCACCTGCTGTTGGCAGTCACCGACCCTCAAATCTCGCTTTAATCTCTGCAAAGTAAGGGACTAGGGGAAGGAGTTGCCAGCAACTGCAGGATAAAACAAATGTGAACAGTGAAGGCTGTAGGTCTTTTAAAAACAAATCATGTAAATCTCACTCAATTGCTGTTTTGCTAGATGAACACCATTTATGGCAACTGAGAAAGTAATAGTTATACCTCAATTTCAGTAAATCATCTGTTAGTGTCTCAGGCAGTTTTACAGATTGATTTAAACAAGCTTCAAAGTGAGCCTGCTTCCCACAATGGAGACGGGCAGTGGAGTCCTGACAAATGGCACCAGAAGTTATCGTGGTTTCTAGTATTAAGTTCCATCCCCAATTTCTTTATTACTAAATCTATATGGGGAGGTGGTTAGCATAAAAGAAAGAAGAGAGATTTACCAAAAATTAAAGTGGCGTACCCTCAAGACCAAGAGAAACCAGGCAGCAAGGTTAGAGGACAAACTCTTCGGAAAATGTGGAGGCCTGCTCTGAGAGATGAAAGTGCAAGCCCATCAAAAGTCCCAGGCGCACCTCTCTTTGTGGGAGAAGGTAAGACCAAGAAAACCATGAAACAACAACAAAAACAGTAAAGTAGCATTCCATTGTGTGTATATCACATATTCTTTGTTCAATCATCAATCGAAGGACACTTAGGTTGTTTCCATGTCTTGGCTATTATTAATATTGCTGCCATGAATACAGGGCTACATATACATCTTCACAAATATGTATTTTCAAAATTCGGGGGTAGATACCCAGAAGAGGGATGGCAGCCATAAAAAAAAAGAAATCTTGCTATTTGTGACAACATGGGTGAATCCTAAGGGCATCATGATAAATGAAATAAGTCAGAAGGAAAAGGACAAGAACCGTATGATTTCACTCATATGTGGGATATAAAACAGGAAGCAACAAGTGAACAAACAAGACAAACAAACTCATAGACTCAGACAACAGTATGGTGGTTACCAGGGAGGAAAGGGGTGGGGGGAGGAAGAAGAGGGTAAAGGAGGTCAAAAGAAGGAAGTAGACTATGGGTGGTGAGCACACAGACGATGTATTATGGAATTGTACACATGAAATTTAGGTAATGTTATTAATCAACATTATCCCAACAAATTTAATTTAGAAAGACAGTAGAGATTAAGTAGCAAATTAAAAATGACAAATTTCTTATAATTAAATTCCAATTGGCAAAGTTCTATTTCCCTTGATAAAATATCCCTGAAGTGTTAAGTGAACCGTGGATTCTTTCTCCATCCAAAAGGCTGCAGAATTCACACCATTCATGAAGCTAGTTCAGACTTTTTCCTATGAGAACATATAACAATTAGAGGCCCTGTGCACGACATTCGTGCACTGGAGGGGGGTGTCCCTCAGCCCGGCCTACACCTTCTCGCGGGGAGCAGGCCTAAGCCGGCAGGCAGACACCCCTCAAGGGGTCCTTAGCACGGCCACTGAGGCAGGAGAAGCTCTTGCCACCACCGCTGCGCTCGCCAGCCATGAGACTGGCTTCTGGCTGAGCGGTGCTCCCCCTGTGGGAGCTCACTGACCACCAGGAAAAGCTTCTGCATTGAGCATCTGCCCCTGGTGTTCAGTGCGTGTCATAGCGACCAGTCATTCCACCGTCTGGTCGATTTGCATATTACTTTTTTATTATATAGGACAGGGGTGGGCAACCTTTTTGTGAGTGCGTGCCAAAACCAGCAAAATCTCTGACTCAAAATTCTTCTGGGTGCCAACCCTAATTTTTTGAGAACATGTTACGCCTACTTGATATCTCTTAAGGTGTAC
>NW_005369827.1:4338142-4339595 GCF_000412655.1 Myotis brandtii | reverse complement strand
AGTCGATATTAAGAAAAAAAATGTAAATGGAAGATTATAAGAGAGGGTTTCGCGTGCCAGCAAAAGTTACTGGCGTGCCATGTTTGGCACGCGTGCCAGGGGTTGCCCACCCCTGATATAGGATAACCTAAGTAAGCTAGAGGGTCAGGGATGATTCCCTGAAGAAGGGAAGCTTAAACTGAAATAGGAAACATGAAGAACAGTTAACTATGATAAGGGTGGGAAGAACATTCCAAGGAGCACTAACAGCATATACAGAGGCCCTGTGACAGGAAGGAGAGTGTTGGGTTTGAGGAATAGAGAACAGACAGTAATGGAGTTTGTAGTAAAGATGAATCCTGAGTGGGAGAAAATGCCAGAGCTCTAATCCTATCAGGGATTTTGCACTTCATCTTGAGAGCAAGAGAAGATATTGGGAGGTATGAGTTTTGTTTGTTTTTTCTTTATTTCTTAGTGTTGTTTGAATAGAATGTCTGGAGAGGGAGTGGTGACAGGAGAGGGCTGAGTGTTATGCACACATGACTGGGAACTGTGAAATTTGGACCTCAGCTGTTCCATCAGTTTCTGCATAATCTCTCAGCAGTGTTTCTCCCCTCCAACAACTGTGGTTTATGTAATGAGTCACCCACTCCTATGATGTGCCTACTCAAACGGAGTGGGCAAATTAGAGATCGTACAAAATGTGCTCTGGGTTAAATAGAGAATCAGGAAAGAGGTCTCTCATGTTATTTCTTCAATGTAGAGGTTGCTGAACTTCTTTTCAGGGTGGAGTAATAAAGATCGTTCTTTTTTTCTTCTTCTGAGTTGAAAACTAATTGAAATGATGTATGTGTTAGACAGATGGAGATCAATATGTTTGTTTTACTATTGGTCAATCTGAGTTGGAGAATACAATTTACATCTAGGTCACAATTGTGACCTGATAGTGCCATGAATAAATTTTACTCATCTGTAACTACAGGCCACCCCAGCCCAGGAAACCCACTCCCACCTCCCAAATAGCAACTTGTAGAGCCAGAGGGTGTTCTAATAAACTCAACCCATAGAGGAATAGCAACTCTTCTTTTTCTTGCAGGGGGAAATGGGAAGAGAGAGAGAGAGGGGCAGTGAGATATAGACTCTCTAGAACCATTCACCTGTCAGATATCACTTCTTCCCTGAGGAGGAATAAGTAGGCATGAAGAGAGAGGCAGAAAGGATTCTTCCCATATTTTTCTTCCTAGGAGAACAGTAGAAATCCCTTCCCTATTAGAGAAACAAGAAGTGTGACTATATGTCCACCCTCCATAATAGCTATATAACTGCATTTTCATTTTTCTTTGTTATATTTTTTTCTTCAATATTAGCCCTTTCTACTTGTCTTCCAAGTAGACATACATACATATCAATCGGTGTGTACATTTCAGGAAAATTTAAACATAGCATCCCAGGTGGAGAAGAGTAATTATTATAT
>NW_005369827.1:4317351-4338104 GCF_000412655.1 Myotis brandtii | reverse complement strand
TTATGTAAGAATTAAATACAATGAACTCACATTTATCAAAACCATAAGAGGGATGGCAGGAGATAAACACTTCTTCCAAAATGAACTCCTTTTAAAGTGATACACTTGGTTTCAAAATACATATTTTTCATACTTGTTTTATTCATACATTAAAAATCTCATCCTTCTATTTTAGATTCCTTTTTGAGTGAGGGCCCCAACCACTGTTCACTGGGTGGCCAGAAACCATGAAGCCAGCCTAGACTTCTTCCTTGACCTCACCCTCCAGACTCCAGGAGGCTGACCATTTTGGACTGCATCAGCCATGCTCACTTGCGCTCTGGCTTCTGAGAGGGTTCAGGCAGGGGGGGCACTGCAGGACAGCAAGAGCACAGGACAATAATGAGGTCAAGGTATTGATTTCCTGGCTCCCATTCTCATGGCTGCAGGTGGGTAGTGGATGTGTTCCTGGACCTGGTGCCAGAGCCCCTACAGCTCTCCCCTCAGTTGCAGGTACTCTTTCCAGGTTGGGGTAGCTGTGCTGTCTTCTGACCCCTCAGGTCTGGAGACACAGTGAGGATCCCCCTCTGTTGCTAGCCCTGTAGTGCTTCAGCAGCTCCTGTTTGGTTCCTTTATTCCCACTCACCCATCATCAGTAGTCCCTTCAGTAACTTCTACTCCAACAACATCTTTGAGTGCTCTGTTTCCTATTATGACCTTGATTGATACAGGACATCACTGTAGTAAAGGTGAACTGTGCGTAAAATTAAAGCCAAGAATGCTTATGGCATTATGGCATGTTTGCGGGGAAGAATTGATTCATCAGAGTCTGGAAAAACCAGAATGTGCCAGGCAGTTGAGAGATGTATAATATTATTTCTCTATTAAACTTTGTGTACTATATAAAATAACCATAATCACAAATAAGATCTAATAAAACAATTTTACTGATAGACTGAAAGCTATGTGGTCTATTACCTGCTTAGGGATTCCATTTCACCCAAGCTATTCTCAATGTATGTTAGTTTTAATGACATTCAGAAAATTATTATGAAAAATAAGGATGTGAATCTCAGTTTTGCCCCTTACTTGCTGGGTGACTTTGGACTGGATATTTAACTCATTGAAGCCTCAGGTTTTTTGTGTTTTTTTTTTTTTTTTCAACAAAAATGGGATAATATTTTAATTAACACTTCGTTCATGAGACTTGCTTACAAATTATTGGAAGCTTAAATTATTTTTATTATAGAAAATTTCAAACATATATAGATATAGAGAAATATAATGATTCTAATGTACCTATCATTCAGTTTCCATATTGTAAACATTTTGTTACCTTTTTTTTTTCTAAATATATTTTCATTGATTTCAGAGAGGAAGGGAAAGGGAGAGAGAGATAGAAACATCAATTACGAGAGAGAGTCATTGATCAGCTGCCTCCTGCACACCCCACACTGGGGATGGAGCCCACAACCTAGGCATATGCCCTGACCAGGAATGGAACTGTGACCTCCTGGTTCATAGGTTGACACTTAACCACTGAGCCACACCTACTGAAGCCTCAGGTTTCTTAGGTACAAAAGGTTTTCAGGGTTGAGTGAGATATTGTGTATAGAAAATTAAGCACACTGCTTGGCAAGGTTTAAATGCTCAATCATATTTCTAGTCTTAATAGTGTATTATTATCATTGTTATTGATCACCATTGGTCAGTGCTGACATGTTTTGATGTATCGATCTTATGATCTTGATTTGCTATCAGAGTTAGACAACAAGCAAATGTCACCTTCTTCCTAACAATTTTTTATACATTTTATTTATGCTTTATGCTGTTGCTTCAGTCTCAGGGCCTCTATCAATCCTATCTTTAAAGGAAATGTCAATGCCTTTTCTAGAAAATTAACTTTAATTTTTTTCCTGTGCAAGAGTGATACTTTCAGTAATGGAGTCTTCACTTTTGTTAGGTTCACATAGGAATGTAAAGGTCCTCGGAACATAGACCATATCTGTAGTATTTCCTGCTATTTCCCAGCAGGGCCTGGCGTATAGTAGTCTCTTATATGTTCATTGACTAAGGAAATAGGGAGGGTGGACAAAAATAGTGACTTTTTGTTCTGCTCTCTCCCTGAGAGCCAAAACAGAGAGACGCAGTGAACACCTAGTCTGCCCTTGACCAGTGCTCGACTCTCCTCTGCTAACGTTCACTGTCCAGTTGGCACCTGTGAATAATTCTAGAGAAAAAGTGAGGTCCAAATTTTCTCTATTCATCCTAAAAGACCTTTTCTTCGACTCTTACCTTTGATACCCAACTACCAAAGGACACCTCCTGAGACCATCCTTACTGTCACCTTCAGAATTCTCTTTGAGCTTAACTTTTACATCTTCATCAATGGAGCCAGTTCTGCCCTGAAGGGTTTTCCTTCACGCTCTAGAGTAGATTGGAGCTTCATGTTGTCTCCTGCCATCCCACTACCTATATGCTCATGCCTGGATACCAGGCACACTTGATTGTAATTGTTTATATTTTATATAAGCTCCCTAAGCGTAAAAACCATGGCCATTGTCAGTCATTACTTTCCTTATCTATAAAATTTAGATGTTGACAAGAGTAACTCTATCCTGGGTTGTTTTGAGGACTAAATAATGCTTATACTCAAGCGGCTTAGGATAGTGTATGATACAAGGTGAGTGCTATGCATAAGAAATAGCTATATTATTAAATAATTTAATCTTATAAAGTTTATAATGTTTTAAACCTCATTTTACAGAAGAGAAAACGTAGGCATGGATTTCACAAGGTCATAGAGCTAATAGGAAATAATATATAAATGCATGAGAAAATATTTCAAACCACCCCATTTACAGACTGACTCTTTGTTGAAATGCTTTGCATTGTGTTTATGTCAATAATGCACAATGTTAAAGAAACCTGGATCCTTAGAAAAATACTTAAAATTCTTAGGTACTATGTAAAATATGCTTTTTCAGAGAATCATATTCTTCTGGTAAATTTTAGTCTTAATCTAAATATTTAAAACCTTTGCATTCTCCTGAGATACAGAATTTATATAAAAAATAAGACAAGGACAAAGCAACATAGTATACCTGACAGTTCCATGTGACAGCAACCTGGTTCCTAGCCTTCACTTCATTGTATTGAACCTGAGGCAATGGTATTTGCAACATTCAAGCAAATTTAATCTTAATGAAATCAGGGATTGACAGGTTCAAATGTTATATAGAATGCTGAAGTGGTAAACAGCCCAGTGGGATTGGGACACTACAGAGCCGTGAGATGAATTAGGAAGCTACGTGAAAAAGATAACTTATATTTAAGATTATTAGATTCAGCAAAACAGAAACACTCTGAATTAAAATGAAAGATAGAAAAATGGTAAAAATAATTGATCTTTAATAAAGTACTTTGTGGCTTGGAAATTTCTGAAAAGGCAGAGAATATTAAGGCAACTTAAAAAGCTTATAAAATAAAGGACCCAGATCACAATCATATAAAGATAAAAACCACAATGAATAGTAAGGAAAACACACATTTCTTTTCTACTCTCTCTCTAGAAAGTGTTTCATAAGATAACCACCTAAGCTGATTTGCTTGCTTCTAGAAAACTGCAAAACAAAAAATTAAAAACCCACCAAACAAAAACATTAGCTAAATTAGTGTCCTATAAATTTTTAACTAACTTTTGCATTTATTGAACAGTGAATTATACAGTTTAAAAGTTTTTCATTTATTGAACAGTGAATTACACAGTTTTACTACCATAAAATTTGTAACAAAATATACAACTACACATTTCTTCTACTTCCCCATTCCCAATTTTAGCTCCTCAGGGGTGTGTTTTGTACTTATTTCATCATTTACCTCCATATCTCTAGATGAATGTTTAATATATTATTATTTAAATATTGAGTTAAATTGAATAGATATAAATAATAATATAATGAACCTATGCTTCAACTTAAGAGGTAAAGTTCACCAGTCACAGTAGAACTTCCATTTCCCCAAAGGAAACCGTTATCCTACATGTGTTGTTTATCAATTTTATTATCCCATCATTGTAATCGCTCAGTCCATTTATTTTTTCATCATCTTTTAGGCAGTGGTTCTCAACCTTCTGGCCCTTTTAATACAGTTCCTCATGTTGTGACCCAACCATAAAATTATTTTTGTTGCTACTTCATAACTGTAATCTTGCTACTGTTATGAATCGAATATAACTATATGATATGCAGGATGGTCTTAGGCGTCCCCTGTGAAAGGGTCGTTCGACCGCCAAAGGGGTCGCGACCCACAGGTTGAGAACCGCTGTTTTAGAGGGTAAAACTAACACAGTCATTTCTTCTGTTAATAGAAGGGTAAGCACTGCTGAGTTCCTTTTTTTCCTGTAAATTGGCCCCTGTTGTGTCCCACTTTATTCTCTAGCTGTGCACCTTCCTTAAAAACGGAGGAGTCCATGCTAGGTAGACTGGCCTTATCCTGGGTCAGGATCACAGAAGGGTGGGTATGAGTCTCTGAGGCGCTGCTGACTTTTTGGACAGCTCCCTAAATCACTCCAACCATTAATAAAGGAGAGTGGGATTTTGGCCCTGGAAAAATAAAGACAAGATCTTGAGAAATTAATCAAGAAGAAATATATGAGGGAATATTTGAGTAATATGAAAAAGCCTTTTACTCTACAAATTATTTCTGAAAATGCTGTTTCTGGATTTCTTACGTGTTCAGTTAAGACTCATCTGAGTATTATCAAAATGTAGATCACATTTCAGATCTATTGAATCAGATTATCAAAGGTTAGGGCCTATTCACTTGCAATTTATCCAGAACACCTTCTCCTCAGATGATTGGGAGTTTGGGGACTAGTGGTAGAGACACTATTATTCAATTTTGAACTGTGGACGACTTCATTATGCATACACCCAGAGACATTGAGAAGGTGTTCATTTTAGCCGTTGACTTTTAGAGCTACCAATCTGATTTTATTTCTGGAGTCACTGCCTAGAATCAACCTGGCAACAACTTGTTATTCCATCAGATAGACATCAGAGAGTCAAAGGGTGAAAAAAAGAGAAAGAGAAAGAGAAAGAGAAAGAGAAAGAAAGAGAAAGAGAAAGAGAAAGGGGGAGGGGGAGGGGGGAGGGAGAGGGAGAGGGAGAGGGAGAGGGAGAGAGAAAAGAAAGAGAAGAGGGTTGATTTATTCCAGGGTTGATTTAAAGACATATGTAGTTAATTTTTCTAGTATGTCTTTCTGATACATGAAGAACATTTAAAAAATTCATCAATGGGATACAAAATTGCATCTTAGTGCCTCTAACATGATGCTGAAAACATTTAAACTACATATGCAAAGATAACGTTTCATTTTGGAATACAGCTTCATTATTGTTTGAGAGAATAATATAAAGGCCAGATGTAGTATCTGAAAAAATTAAACTAAAAACCAATATTTAAGCATCAATCAAATCATATTGGTAAATCTGCTAGGTAATTTTATACCAATTTTATTATAGACAAATCCCTTTTTGTAGTTGAATGATTTGCATGAACATCTTCAGGCTTACAGTGCTTGCTAATTATAGTGATCTAAATTGATTTTCCATAAATAGCCACATAATGTGTTATAGCATTGGTTGAAGCAATTATAGAAGGACCTGAAAATCAGAGATGGGGCCAGTGTGGGGAGGAAAAGGGTGAGACATCTGATCTTTTCCTTGCCCACATATGAAACAAGTCACATGGCAGCTGCGGGATAACTGGGATTATTGGCTGGCGACCAACTCCTGGCGCAGGTGTTTGGAATCCAAAATAATCACCTAAATGTGCATGTCTGAGTTTGCCATTACCACGTAGTGTCTCTGCTGCCCAGTGGAGGAGCACTAAACAAACACAGAGAATTAGGCCCCAATTTATAAATTTGCAAGCAAAATCCAATATTTCAGGGCATTTGCTTGGAACTCCCTAGCACAGATGGCCAGATGGCTCAGAAACAACCCTCTTTTCCATCCATTATGGTTGAGAGTCTGAGTATTTCCAACTGGAAGCTGAAAATGGGATGTTCTAATAAGATCTCTAAATCCCGAAGACAAGCTTTGAATATTAAGAGATTTTAATGGCAAAGCCGAACTGTTTGTCTGAAGACTTCCTCCCTGAGAAAGAATACTAAAATTATAAGCAGCATATTAATCCTAAATTTGGGGGTGCCTGCTGAGAGGCCCTGGGACAGCCTGCATTCTGCTGTAGATTTCTGCCAGTCATTGGGTCTTTTTGCATCATTAAAGAACTTTTTTTAAAAAAAGGAAATACTTCAGGAGGAGTTAATTTGGAAACTCGAGTGAAGCCCCTTGTAAACAATGCTTCTTGGAACTGAGCTTTGTAATCCAGATGAGGAGAAATGGTGAAATTAGTACTAAGCAGTACCATTCATTCTGAAATAACTAAATGATTCACAATCATGTTAATCATATTAATTTTTCTTATAGTTATTACCCCAAATATTTTAAATTTTATATTTTTCTTATCTCATTTGTTTTAAGTTGGTAAGTTGAATTTTATTTAAATAACTTAATTTCTATAGTCTCTTTACCTATATGGTTAAGTTCTGTGGGCAAAGAAAATAGCCTTAATCACTTTTTATCACCTATTGCAAATACTGTTATATCTTGCATATCTTTAGCAATAATAATAATAGCAGCAAATGTTTATATAGCATTTGCCATGTGCTGGGGGTAGTTCTAAATAATTGTACAATCATTCAATCATTAGAACAATGTAGTACCATGGATATAGATATTCATCTTGGAGATGTGTGGAAATCAAACAACAAAGAGGTTATTCAATGTGCCCTAAGTCAGAGTTATGAAATAATAAGGCTGAGATTTAAACCCAGTAAGTTTGGCTTCAGATTTTGTGTATTTTAAATCCAAAAATTGGCAAGAAGTTTGAAAATATTTGATGATTTATCTGAGTAACTTTACTTCATTTAAGTCAAGAGGACTATTTGTTGTTTCACCGAGTGTTTACTGAGACCGTATGAGAGAGAAGTCACTATGCTATGCACAGAAGGATTAGTGCAATAAATGAATGAGACAAATACCCTGCCCTCTTGTAGGTTACATTTTAAGGAGGGACACAGATGATGAATATGCTAAGGTAGATTATGAAGCTGGAACAGTGGGCAATGGTGGAGCTTTAGATTTGTTGGCCAGGGAAGACATCTTGGAGGAGGTGAAGTGAGAATAAAAAAAGAAAAGAAAACCCAGATATTCAAAGAGCAGAAAATTTATTGTCTCACAGTTCTGGAGGCTGGAAGTCCAAAACCAAGGTGTCAGTAGGGCCATGCTCCCTCTGAAACCAGTAGGGGAAAGACCCTTTATTGCCTTTTTCACCTTCTCCTTGCCCCAGATATTTCTTGGCTTATGGCAGCATAATTCCAAATTCTGCCCCATTTTTACATGACATTCACCCTAAGTATCTTCACATGTTTTTTTTCTCTATGCAAGACTATCTCTGTGTCTGCATGTTTTCTTTTTATGACACCAGTAATTAGAATATAACCCACTCTAACGGCTTTATTATAATTTGTAAAGATCCTATTTCCAAGTAAGGTCACATTCTGAAGTACTGGTGGTTAGGACTTCAACATACCTTCTTTTTGGCTGGGGTGAGGTCAGGGGAGCACAATTCAACTCATAACAGTTAGTTTCCAGAATTATGTAGCCACACACATTCTACAATGAGCATGTATTAGTAGTAGGGACTATCTATGAATCTCATCTTCAAACTCAGGGATATTGTCTCTCAGGAAACATCCATTGGTGCCATTTCCTCCTCTATCATCCGAATAGCAGTCTTGGTGTTACACAGGGACAAATCTGGATGCCTTGCTCATAAAAACCATTTTCTGAACAAGAGATTTAAAATTCAAAAACCCTTGAAACCTAGCACAAGGATTTATTCCTCATCACCATGATGAATACAAAGACTATTTGAGTAATGTAAGGTCAAAAAAGTAAAAAGAGAAACTAAGTTAAAAAAATACAGTAATATAAATAGACACATAATAAATACCTGATAAACCATGTTAGAACCTAATAATATGTTTTTTAAAATGCAAAGTGCTACAAAGGTTAAATGGAAAAAAAGAGTTTATAGGAATAGGAAAGTAGTAAGGAAATGGATTTACCATGAAAGATGGTTTGGCAGAGACTGTAACTTCCCATTAAAGATTCATGCTACCCACTGATCCTGTAAACATGTTGCTGATAAGTAGATGCTTATCCAGGGACCATATTTCTCAAATACTCTTGAAATTAGCTGGGGCCATAAAACTAGTTCTCAGCAATGAAATAATGACAGAAGCAATGTGTGTGACTTCTTTGGGATTAAAAAGCACTGTCCCTTCTCTGTCATCTCTTCCTTACTTGCAAACTGGACATTGATGCCCAGGTTGACCTTGAAAGATTTGCTTTGAGTGACTTTGTGAAATAAACTATCACTCTCACCACACTTCACCCCACACCACTGACTAAGAACATCTGCATTGAACTATTATGTGGATGAGACAATTTTAAATGTATATTTTTTATTGTTGACAGTACTATAGGTGTCCCCTACTTCCCCCCATTCCCCTTTTCTACCCACCCCCTATTCCACCCCAGGCCTTCACCACACTATTTTCTGTGTTCATGGGCTAGGCATTTGTGTATGTAAGTTCTTTGGTTAATCTCTTCCCATCCCATTCTTCTCCCTTCTGAGATCTGTCCGTCTGTTGTATGCATGCATGTCTCTGGACCTATTTTGTCAGTTTATTTTGTTCATTAAAGTGCACATATAAGTGAGATCATGTGAATTTATCTTTCTCTGACTGGTTTTTTTCACTTAGCATGCTACTGTCTAGGTCCATCTGTGCTGTCACAAAGAGTAAGAGATCCTTCTTTTTTATTGTGTTAAGCCATTGAAATTTAAGTTTTTTTAGGAGCTAACATTGTCCCAACAAATGTAGTTGGACATCATTGAAACTGCAAAGACAGTGGCAGAAAGAAGGGTTTTCTGATAGAGGGAATGGCACAGGAGTAAAGGTACAGAGAGGAGAATCATAAAGGAAGGAGACCAATTTGGCTGGAGTCCCTCTCCTGAGGTGTATTTGGAGATAAGCCTAACCAATTAGGTCTTGATCATATATAATGGAGACTTTCAAATTACAGAATTGGTGTTCATATTTTATTCATGAGACATTAGAGAGCTGTTGAAGAATTATGAGCACGGGTGTTATATATTCAAAGACATTTTTAAAATGTTTTTCATATTTATGTATGAATACCATGTCTCATTGAAGAAAGGATTATAGAAACTTTGGAGATATTAATCTAGCAGGATTGGATTGAAGAGAGAGGAAACATGGAATTTCCATAAAAAGTATTTTAATACTTTGGTCTAAATCAGGGATCTGAAAATGTTTCTTAAGGCCAGGTAATAAATATTTCAGGCTTGTAGGCCATTGTGCTATGACTACACAACTCTTCCTTTTGTAATGTGAAAGTAGTCATAGACAGTATAGAAATGAATAGACATATTTCATATGTTTCAAAAAATTTTAATAAAACTCCACTTCTTCAATTATTGGAGGGGGGGCAATGGAAGGACAATAGAGTACAGGAATATAACACATAGAAGTCAATCAAACAGAATTTTCAGAGCTAGAACTTATAATAATTTCAATGTTGACTCTATAATCAGTATACTTTGTTCTCTGCTACTAATAAACTAGGAGCTTCATGAAGGAAAGGCTCAATGGTATTCTTCTAAGTATTGGCAACATGGTAAGTATTTAATTAAATAGTTGCATAATTAATTAGATAAATTTTGACTTACTGAATATGGAGAGTAAGAAAGAATAGATGAAGACCCCATGTGATTCAGAATGACTAGAAACCTTGAGTTAATGGAAAATAGTCATGCCATTATTAGAAATGTTTATTACTTTGAACAAATTATCTAGCCTTTCTTTACCTGGATGTCCAAGAGTCATTTAAAAATTGGCAGATATAAACTCAGCATTTAATTTCCCTTTGTCCTCCACCCTCAAATCTAATCTTCTGGTGCTCTCCATTTTCATCAATGTTGTTGCCATTTCTCTAGTCACTAGAAACAGAAATTCTATGAGCCATTCTTATACCTGAACTTAGAGGAATGGAATTTTGGAAAAAATTTCCTGTAGACTCTACCTCTGAATTTTAAAAGATCATTATTGCAGAACAAATGTGCTTCCGATATTGATACCTTCCTAGTATTCTCTACATCACTATAAGTCAGTTGCTTTTCTGGTTAAAACTGTTCAATGATTTCCTATTGGATTTGGAATAAATCCGTACTCCACATCATGACCTACAGACATCCATAATAAATCGTTTACCCACATCTCCAATCTAGTGTCAAGGTTACTCTCCACCTTACCCAATAATAGCCAGTCATTCCTAAACATCATCAAACCTGCTTTTGCTTTCTTTCTTTTTGCCTAGTTCTTCCCCCCTCTCTTTGCATAATAGGCAGGTATGGTGGCTTGGTGCTTGGTCGACTAAACTAGAATTCCTAGATTTCCCTTCTGTGAATAGCTCGACATTAGCTTTAGACAATAGATATATTTTGTATGAGACTTGGAAAGTGATAATGAAGCAGCAGGCCCATTTTTTACTCTCTGAATGATGATGTAGAGCACTGGGAACTACATTGGTTGGTGACATTTTGCAGTGTGGCAGCATCCTTTTTCATAGCTCCTCAAAGCCCTAGCCAGATCTCCAATTTCAGATTCTCTGGATCCTAGGCATATGTTTGTAGCTGTGGAGAAGGGGTTAGTTATTCCTGCAGGTCACACACAAAATCAAGGTTGAAGTTCTTGAAAGACACACACAATTTCAATGGTCATTGTCATTTTCGATTTGTCCCTGCAGGTTCTAGTTTGTCCTTGCTCTCAACCACATTCAGCTTCTATTGATGACTTCCGGTCTTCATGATTCGATAGCAACTTCAGACTCAACTCTGAAAACAGAGGCAGTAGGCTGCCTAGACTGTCCCATCAGCTTTCACACTGGCATAAGGGCTAATCCCTTTTTAAGTTGCTGTAGAATCATGAAGATTCGCAGTCATGAGGAAAGTGTAGTATAGACTTCACAGATTTAAGGTTATAAATTTGGAATATAAAACCAAGACTGACCCCTCTGACATACACATGATCAAGGTCAGTGAGGCATTTCTGCACAGAAACTTTTCTTATAACTTTTAGGATGAACCTTTCTAGCTTATTCACTGATAACATTCTATAGTCAATGTCTGCTCATTTTCCTGTGTTCCAACTCACAGTTCCTTTTTTGCAATTCTGAAATTATACAAAATTGAAGTCTTCCAAAAATTATTTCAATTTTAGCATGATTTCCACAGAGTTTCTTTTAGTCTGCATCCAATTAAGAGACAGAAACTATTTACCAGTTTATTAAACTACTAGAAGCCCGTTGCAGGAAGATTCCTGCAAGAATAGGGCTTCACTCCTGTCTCTGCCACTGCTACCCCGCCCATCTCTGCTGCTTCTTTCCTGCCGATCTCCGCTACCTCGGCTCCGTTGCTTGGCTTCCTTCTACGGTGTCTTCAGTCTTCACTCCCAGCTGGTATATGCAAATTAGCCACCATCTTTGTTGGCAGTTAATTTGCATATCATGCTGATTAGCCAATGGGAGGCGTAGGGAAGGTATGCTCAATTACCATGTTTGTCTATTATTAGATAGGATGATGGAAAAAATAAGTGTGAAGATGTAACAAGAACTCTTAAAGGTATCCTGAGGCTGAGGGAGAATAAAGAAGGACAAACTTGGAAGAAGGTCTTCCTTTCTGTTATGGCTCTAATTGTGTCCATGAATATGTTGAAGTCCTAATCCCCAGTACCCCAGAACCTGTGACTTTAATTGCAGATGCAATTAATTAAGTTAAGATGAAGTCTTATTGGAGTGGGGTGGGCCCCTCATTCAATATGACCAGTGCTCCTATAAGAAGAAGACCATGTAAAGACAAAGACATACAAGAAGAATGCCATCTGACAACAAAAGCAAAAATTGTCATGAAGCATCTGCAAGTCAAGGCATGTCAATGACTACTAGCAAACCACCAGCAGTTAGTAAAAGGCAAGGAAAGATTCACCTACAGGTTTCAGATGGAGTAGGGACCTGCCAACACCTTTATTTTATTTTATTTTATTTTATTTTATTTTTTTTATTCCCTCATTACAAGGTTGGAAGCAGGATTTTATTTTATTTTATATTATTTTATTTTATTTTATTTATTTTATTTTATTAAATATGTTTTTATTTGTTTCAGAGAGGAAGAGAGAGGGGAGAGAGAGATAAAAACATCAGTGATGAGAGAGAATCATTGATTGGCTGCCTCCTGCAAACTCCCTACTGGGGATCAAGCCTTCAACCTGGGCATGTGCCCTTGATTGGAATTACGTAAACCTGGGACTCTTCAGACTACAGGCTGACACTCTATCCACTGAGCCAAAGAAGATAGGGCAACACCTTGATTTTAAATTTCTAGCTGTCAGAGTTGTAAGGCAATTAATTTCTATTGTTTTAAGCCACCCAGTCTGTGGTACTTTGTTACACTAGCCCTAGGAAACTAATACACTCTTGATATCTGGGATCAGACCTCCTTGGGAAATGGTGTTTCAGCCCACAGGCTGGAGAAGTTGCCCAGGAAAGAGCCCTCTGTGGCATAGGTGAGCAGTAGCTGTTGGACACCAACAGAGGGTGTTGGGGCACCAATCTTGGCATGCTTCCTGGCTCAGGCATTGTTTATGTTACAAAAACAGTAGCAATATCATCACTGCACCTTGCCAGGTCTGTGAGGTCCCCTAGGAGTTGCCTCTTTGGGCACATGGCTGAAGCTGAGCACATGGGCTTTCCTTATACACACACACACACACACACACACACACACACACACACCCTGATGAACCTCGCAGTAGGAGAGCAAGGAAAAGAAAATCGCAGCACAGTGGAACAAGAGCTTATTCTTTCTTCCTGAAGTGATCCACCACCGCCCTGCCCTCTACTCTCCTTATGAGATCATGGTCATTGTAAAGGAGACAGGCTTGAAATTCTTAAAGAGCCCAGTCCTTTGTAATAGAGAAGGTACTGAAGGTGAATTCAGAGCTGTGAGACAGTAAATTGATAGCTGCCACAGAGCCCTTTGGGAGTATTAGTAATATTCCAAGAACAATCCTGGAATTCCTACTGATGACATTTCCTGTATTTGTACCCTTATAAGTCCAGCACTTTTGAAAAATATGTTTTTATTGATTTCAGAGAGGAAGGGAGAGGGAGAGAGAGATAGAAACATCAATGATGAGAGAGAATCATTGATTGGCTGCATCCTGAGCATGTGAAACTTTCCATCTCCGACCCCAGTTCCTGATGGGAAATCAAACTGTGACCTCCTGGTTCATAGGTTGAGGGTCAACCACTGAGCGACACCGGTTGGTCTAAGTCCAGTGTTAGGAGTGATGATGACATACATTTCTAGCATTTCAGGATGATGGATTTATTTGCTTATTCAGGTGTGTGTGTGTGTGTGTGTGTGTGTGTGAGTGTGTGTGTATTTTGTGTTTGTGTGCACACAGCCACCTATTGATACTTAGGCCTAAAATCCATCATATGTCTCTCAAAATATACCAAGTAGATGGCCAGGACCCTCATAGTCTAGACCAGTGGTCGGCAAACTGCGGCTCGCGAGCCACATGCGGCTCTTTGGCCCCTTGAGTGTGGCTCTTCCACAAAATACCACGTGTGGGTGCGCATGTAAAGTACGATTGAAACTTCGTGGCCCATGCGCAGAAGTCGGTATTTTGTGGAAGAGCCACACTCAAAGGACCAAAGAGCCGCATGTGGCTCTCGATCCACAGTTTGCCGACCACTGGTCTAGACTCAGAATGGTAATATTGTTAAAAGAAGCACTTCAACCAAAAGTAATTTGTTAAACACTGTAAAGGGGGACATAAAGCTCAATGTAAATTTTCTTTTTTTAATCTTAAATTTGTTTTCCTCACATTCTAGAGTATTGAATCCTTCACCTCAAATACTCCAGAAACTTTCCATCTTTGACCTCAGTTCCAAATACCTGCTGTTCTTCTCTGACTGCATTTATCTCTATTCAGTGTTAAGATGCCTCAAAAATCTTAGTGTGACCTGATGCATCCCCTGTGGAGGAAAGAATACACAGAAGACAAAAGCAAACTGCTCCTTAGATGGTAACAGGAGCAGGATGTCTACTACTACAGACTTCATTTTGATGATAACATCTTTATTAAGGAAATATGAGAGGGGCAATAAATGGTGCTGGGGGCAGGATCAGGGTTTGAGTATGTGTGATTCCACCATACTCTTGCCCTAGTCATACCTTAGTCAACTCTTCAAAGATATTTCTTATGTATCTTTTAGCAGTGCCTCTTTAACCACTATTGCATTCTAGGTGTTGGGCATTAGGTATATCCTTCCAGACCTACTTGCTCTATTGTAGAAACACATGTGTCTTTCAATTTATGATGGGTATCTCTCATTCTTGTTTCACGAGGCGACATTGGCTTAAGGGTGGAAGACAGGGCTTAAGGAAGTAATGTTAAGAAGGCCTTTGACTCAGCAACCGTAACCAAATAGAGATAATATGATATTTCATGTTCCTTACCTTTTGAAACTAGTATGGATGGCCCTTACACACTTCTTTGTTGGTGCTAATATTTCATTGTTGCTCCCACAAATATTCATCTTCTAGCCAATAAAATTTTCCTACAGACAAAACCATCCCTATACTCCTTAGACCCAGCTTTAATTTTGGGTCAAGAATCATAATCCCTTGGGTCTGTCATTCCAATAGACTGCATCATTTCTCACCAGGAGTCTTAGATATTCTTGGGAAAATGATGCTTTGGGTAATAGTCATGAAATTGCAAGATGTATATTCTGATAATCTTTATAACATATTATCTCTATATTGTCATAAATTCTCACTTATAATTGCCACTCAGAAAATTAGTAGCAGAGATCATTTTCAGAAATATTGATGTCCTGTTCTGTGCTATTTTCTTTTATTCAGAGTCTCTCTATATTAAATTTCAAAGTGTCTTTTGGCTATAGTAAATGTTAAAGTTTCCTCTTTCTGCACTTTACCATATTATCAACCTTTGAATATTTTTTTAAGCTTCTAGTAAGACATGACACTGTATAGGGGACCTGCTTCTGGTTTTATATTCAAAGACTTATCAGTTTAGACAAACACTCTGCTCTTTTCACATTTGCTGGTTCTTTTCTTTAAGGAGAATTAGAATAATATTAGTGTACTAGTTTTCAAAAGCCTCTTTTGTATTATATAATTCTGTATTCATTAAATCTCTATATAAGGTTAATGAAGGATTTAAAATTGGGAAGGTAAACATATCCTCAAAACAGACCTTGGCTAAAATTCACGATCAATTCCATACAGTATTTTCTGTTACTTCTCTAAGAATTCTGAATTAAAGATTGACCTCCTAATTAAGTATCATAATGAAAATATATAAGTGTGAAATTTAAGTGACTTAGTTTTCAATTAATATTAAAAAAGTGTTTCTGTATAAACATAAACTATTTAAAAGAATGTTATTAAAATTTAAATAAGTGAAGAAATCTATTATTTAATATAAATTTTATTTAAAATTGAATTATACACATCTATATTTTTAATTAAAAAAAGAAAACACATTTTATGATGTTTTCTTTTCATTTAATAAATGGTTTGCTATTTATTTAATTTTATTCTGGTAAAATGCTAAGCTGCATATCATTGCTTGTATTACTCTATATATAAGTCATGAAAATGCATGATTTCCCTTTTAAGCAGAATTGAGAAAAGCTTTATATGAAGAATATTGCATTTTTTGTATACTTGAGGCATTCTTCAAACAGAAAGAGAAGAGAGACAGGGTAAAGAATGGGACTTAAAGAGTTTACATGGATCATATTGAGACATAAACAATTAGCAAACAAGTTGGTCAAGAGGAAATGAATTCTTTTAGATATTCAAAGGATAAAAAGGTAAAAGTATAAGGGCAGGTATTTTGCCTGACCTCAGGAATTTTCCAGTCTAGATATGGAAACAAAATTGATATTCATGAAAAATAAATGAAGTATACAAATGTGCACCAAGCGATCTCAGCTGTAGTGGTGCGAGCCTCTCCTGCCTCTGCGCAGCGCTACTGAGCAGTGGTGGCTACAGGCACAGTGGGGTTGGGATGAGCAGAAGCAGCGTGGCGCCTGACCCAGGCTCCTCCCCAGCTGCCTGCCCCTTCCTGCACTACTACATCCCTCAGGGGATGTTGTACTGCCAGTTTCAGCCTGATCCCCGTGAAACTGGCAGTCGGACATCCCCCGAGGGGCCCTGGATTGTTAGAGGGCTCAGGCCAGGCTTAGGGACCCCACCAGTGCACAAATCTGTGCACCCGGCCTCTAGTGTTCTAAATAATAATCTTTCTACAAGTAGATTGCTGATAAACTACTATAAACAATGTTTAAAGACTCTTAGGCTTCCAGGGGAAATCATCAAGGGTCAAAAAGAGAACAAAGAGGAAGAGCAAGGAAAGATGGAGAAGGAAATTTAAATAATGTGTATAAACCAACTGCAGGCAAAACCTGTATGGGGCAAACAGCAATAAGGGAGCTAAAATAACTGAGAATAGATAGGGAAGCTAAGCCTGCATTATCACAAGGTAGAGATGCCAACCTGATATTCTGTATTAATCTAGGGCTATTATAGGGAGGAATGTCTAATTGGGGGTAACCTTGACCAGCTAGAAGGAAACCCAAATGCTTTTTGCAAGAAAGTAATCTGAATTTAAGTCCTAAGGATTCTTATACATTAACCTAAACCAAATATGGGGCCACACACACACACACACACACACACACACACACACACAAATAGCCAGTTTATAAGTATATGAGATACCATTGGTGAGAATTAATATAAAAAGGAACATTGCCAAAAATGTCCTAGCCAGGAAAGGACAAAGTATAATGCTTACAAATAAAATTAGGACAAAGTATAACTTAGAAATCAAAGTAGAACTTTTAGAAATAAAAACATAATCAATATCAAAAAAGACTCAAGACATGAGTTATATGTAGCAATTTAGACATAAATGAAAAGAGAACTTAAGAGACTGGAGATAGTGATTCAGGTTGTTTTATTAAGCAGGGTGATTTCTTGCCTGGGTCCTTGTCCAGATGGATTCAAAGAATGAAGCCATGGACAAAAGGTGTAGGTGAAAAGTACAGAAACTGTATTGCAAGCAAATACTACCTCTAAACCTTAATTCTAAATTCTAAGCCTACAACTCTGTCCCTCTTGGTGCAGAAGGACAGAGGGGCCCCCTAAGAAAGGTGTCCTCTAAGTCCTAATCCTGAGACTCTGTCCTTGCTGGACGGACAGAGGGGCCCCTAAGAAGGGTGGCCGCTGCTTTCTTTGTCTTGAGACATTAAATAGGCTGGAGACCCTCCTTTTCTACCGTGGGAACTTAGTCCAGGACCCCCACATCCACACTTTTCCTCATTTGGTCATCTTACCTGTTTAGGTTGGAGTCGCTTTTGATTTATCTTGTGGTTTTCTCCCGGTTGTGCTGGCAGAGATGCCTTATTTTATAGCCCTCCCAGCTACTCAGGTCAGGGCTACTTTTGGTCTAACTTATGGTCACCTTAATTGCTCAGGCCAGAGATACCCCTGTCTGTCCTTGGTTTATGGCTGTTTTAATTGTTTAGGCCAGAAATGTTTCCATCTGCCTGTGGCATTGCTCTGTCCTCTGTACAAGTAAGATAGGCACCCTGGCGTCTTCAAGTCTCCATCTATGTATTCCTCCTCCCCCATGGACCATCTTCATTCCTAAAACTCCCAAAAGTTGCCTATTTTACCTCTAAAGCTCCTTTTAATAGGGATGAAAAAATGACCCACAATGCAGTTTTTAGATAAAAAGGAGTTAGAAATTATGCAAGAGTGAACAGGACATGGAACATAGAATGGAAAGCCCTATAAATAAAAAAAAGTAAAGGAGAGACAACTTGAAAAACAATTATATACATTATTTTAGAAGACCAAACCTATAAGTTTACCAGCCCAAAGTTTAAGTTGTATAAAAAGGAATAAACAAAATAGACACCTATTATGTTGTAGAGAAACTACAAAACAAACAGGCTGAGAAGAGAGAGAGAGAGAGAGAGAGAGAGAGAGAGAGAGAGAGAGAGAATGGGAAAGAGATAAGATAAACTAGCAAAATGAAACAGGGTTTAGCCAAATTTTTCTGAAAAGGGTCCCAAAGTAAATGTTTTAAATGTTTTAGGCTTTGAGTGTCGGGAGGATTACAGTCTCATACTCTTCTATTTTAACCCTTTAAAAATATAAACCCATTCTTACTAGTAGCTTAAGGGCCTTATAAGTATAGGACACAGGCCGTAGGCTAAAGTCTCCCAACCTTTCTGAAAGAACCTAGACAAAAGAAAGATCAGCTAAAGGACAGCGACATTTCTCTACAGCTACAATGGAAATCAGTTGGCATTGGACAAATACATTGAAATTACTAAGAAAAAATACAGTCCAGCTAGAAATCCGTCCTCAGCAAAACTATTCCTAGAATAACAATAAACATTAAAAAATAGATAAGCAAAAGCAGGAAGTTGACTATAAACAGGTCCTCAAAGTTATTCTATAAAAGAACTATTTTAAGAAGAAAATAACCCACTCTAGCAGAAAAGCACAAGAGCATCGAAATGTGTTCACCTGTATGAAAAATGACACATGCTCCAAAATTAATGATTACGTCTAAATGGTGAAATTACAAAAACAGTAAAAATAAAACAGATGTACAGATCTAATGGAAAGGGAAATCTTTGTCAAACAGAATATTGTTTATGAACATTAGGTAGAACCAGAATGAACACATTTCTGCCTCTAGGTGATCGGTGCATTTTCTCTCTGTTACAGCCCCACTTGCTCATGTGACGTGTCCTGCTGTTACTTCCGTATCAGTGACAGTGACTGCCTACCCCAGAGAGCAAGCTTTCCTGCTCCTCCCTTAATGTGAAGTGGAAACTCTCCTAGGAGCTATACTGCTTAGTGTCTGGCTGCAAACCCCAGGCTCCACGCACATCGTGATATAGGAGAGAGTGGCCCCCCTCCATCCTATCTTCCTATCAGAGATGAGGTCATGCCCCTTCTCCATATTCCTACAGGAAATTGATTTTATTCCCTTCTTCCAGCAATTGTTTATCAGATTGAACTGAAATTTTGTGGAGTTTTTTTTAGTAATTTTTTTCTATGTGATTAGCAAAACCAATAATGGAGAGATGCTCTTTGAGGCAGACAATAATAATGAAATAGCATTAAAGGAACCACTCAATTTTAGAGGAAACTGCTTTATAATTTCTTAATGGTTTAAATCTATATTCCCATTTAATAAGACTGCTTTCTTGGTTATTTTATAAAAAAAATTTCAAGATTATCTTCTCCCTTTCAAAACAAAACTACTGTGATTAATAGGGGATAAACATATTAAATAAAGAAAAATGCTTTAGCATTTTTTTTCATGGCCACAGATATACCCAGAGAATTAGAGAACTGGAAAGACTCATTACTGTGATTATCTGACTTTGTAAAACTCTCTCTTTTTAATTTTAATTGTGGTAAGAACAGAAAACATCAGATCTACCCTCTGAACAAAATTTCAAGTGTGCAGTGTATTTTAACTCTAATCACAGTGTTTTAGAGATCTTGAGAACTTTTCCATCCTACATAACTGAAACTATACCCATTGAACAGCAGCTTCCCATTCCCAATGCTCTTAGAGCAGTGGTTCTCAACCTTCCTAATGCCGCGACCCTTTAATACAGTTCCTCATGTTGTGGTGACCCCCAACCATAAAATTATTTTTGTTGCTACTTCATAACTGTAATTTTGCTACTGTTATGAATCGTAATGTAAATATCTGATATGCAGGATGTATTTTCATTGTTACAAATTGAACATAATTAAAGCATAGTGATTAATCACAAAAACAATATGTAATTATTTATGTGTTTTCCGATGGTCTTAGGCGACCCCTGTGAAAGGGTCATTCGACCCCCAAAGGGGTCGCGACCCACAGGTTGAGAACCGATGTCTTAGAGGATTTAGATGCTCTAAAGGCATATTATGTTTTATAGACGGGAAAACACTTTCAGGGAAAGAATTCTGAAGCAAAGGTAAGAGGTAACTACTATCTTGTTACCTGTTAGAATATTTACATAATATCAACAAAAATATGTGTGTTGGACATGTAAACAGAGAGATCTCAACCTGAGTTCAGATAGGTTAATTGCCTTCTGGCCTCAGCTTTAACTCTGCTTTTTATTAGACCTTTCCTCCAATCTAGAACTCCCAGCAGCTTTCACCCCTTGGAGTTATTTAGCTAGAACTCCATCATCTCCTTTGGTCTCTGTAGTGTAGCTCCTCTGTTGCTATCCAACTTTACGTTTCACTATCAAATCTGTGCAGGCTTTCAATGTGTCTCTGCATATACTAGGTGTACCGGTTAATAGTGGCGGATTTTGTAATCAAAGAAAACATGATAATTTTAAGAGAAACATCAAAAGTGCATTATTCAAAGTAATGTCTATCGCTAGATACACATTTTCCCCATCTTTCAGGTAATTTGTGGATAC